>NC_139346.1:164058040-164445540 GCF_055883805.1 Amblyomma maculatum | reverse complement strand
GCTTATCCTCCCTCATTTGAGTTCTTCTCCTGATGCTGGTCATGCTTGAATTTCAGCATTCGTTCTCCACATGCAGTTGTAATTGTATAGCCTTTGTCAAGACTAGAGCCCAGGGGGTCTGCTTCTGAGCCGCATAGTGGCACTTATCTAGCTTTATTGAGGTCTTTCCCATTGGAGGGTGTAGGACGAAAAATCTTACCATCAAGAGATACGTAACACTGAAAATGCATTAAAGTGATATCCGCATGATGTGACTCAGAAGCAGACTGCCTGGGTCGTACACTTTTAAAAAATAAATAATTTTCATTTGAAAACTAAAGGAAAAGCGGTATGTTCACCGAAGAAACCGGAGGACGTAAAAAGGGCTCATTGTCGAAGGACATTCAGTAAGAGAAGCCGCCTACAATTATATTAATCTTTTCCATTGACATTCTGGCCAGCGCAGCAGTTGTGTGTGCTGCGCGGTATCCTGGCGTCCATAGCACCCTATTTTTGAAAATCTTTTTTCCCCTGTGCTGACCTTTTTGACTTCTTTAATTAATACGGCCGATTTACCGCTGCATATTTATCTAATCATATCCACTACTCAGGCGACCTATTCGGCTAATTTTTCCCTAAGTAAATCCTCTAATCATAACTACCGGATATTCCCTAAATTCCCTTTTCTTGTCTTCCCTTCTTGTCGTCTTCTAGCTATGACGCCGACGCGGAGCTCGGAATGGTAAGAGAAGACGTTACAAGGCGTATTTACGAAAGATTCTGCAGCAATGGTATAATCAAAGCTACAACACTTAAACTTGGAACAAGTAATGCGCATTAGTTGTACTAGCAAAAAGTTCAGAATTTGCTAAAATAAAACGAAATCTCTTGAACGCGTGCTTTCTTTTCCCTCAGAGGTGGCTCGTAGCAATACTGAAACTTGTAGTGGCATATTTCAAGTTAAGAAATGAAACAGGAATTATAAGACTTTATCAAGAGGCAGTTTATGCAAAACTTTTCCTTTGTTTGTGTGCATTAAAATGGCTGATTTCGGGTTTTTGTTGTCCATCTGTTATTAGTCATTGCAATTATATCATTTAGCGTAAAACACCGCTCAAATGAAAGAGAAATAAAGGACAATATATGCGCCCGTGTTTCCTCCCGTGTATTTCTTTAGTCTGGTGTGTGTTTTGCGCTAAATGATTTAATTACAATGGCTTAAAACCAACTAGCCCGTCAGTCAACTCTTCTGTTATTATAGCCTAACCCATAACTGCTCCATTGCGCTCTGCTGATTCCATCGCTATGTTACGAGGCATTTTTTGGTAGGAAGGGAAAGTATGCAAGAAATAAATAAATCTGTCGCGATATTTTTTTTTTTTTTGCAAATTATCGGGTTTCTTGGGACTACTAGATCCGCACAATTTTTGTGCCAAATTTCGCTCATGTAATTTGATTATACCACTGCTACAAAATATACTATTCCTTCTAAGGTGAGGTCTCACCCATAAAAAGAAAGAGGGAGGAAAAATATACTAGAAAATGGGATGTAGGAAAAGACTTCGAGATTTTCCCCATATATACGAGCGAAAAAAAAAAAAGCATCCATACACGACTCAAACGTTCGAGTATTGCAGGTGTAACGATGTCCTTTATCACTGTAAAACAACAAAAATGATTGCCAACGTTTTTTTTTTTTTTTTTTTGCCATTGCACCCTCGCAGGTATACGCGGTTGATGCGCGCAATCACGGCAAAAGCCCGCGCACCGGCGATATGGACTATGCTCTCATGGCCGCCGATGTGGAGCAGTTCATGCGCGACCAGAAGGCGCCCAGGGCGACCTTCATCGGCCACAGCATGGGCGGAAGGACGGCCATGCAGCTCGCCTTATATAAGGTCAGTATAACCACTTCCTTTCTTCGGCATGGGCTACCTATCAGAAAGTTACATCGCTAAGCTCACAGCTGACCGCTGTCTGTACCTAGCGGCTACTTCAGCGCTGGCTCTGTACACTGTAGCCGTAAAGGGCATGGAGGAAGCAACATTACTGCTCAATTTGCGTTATTTAAATATAGGGGACATAATGGTAAAATGGAGTCCAAAGTCAGACTCCGCCCGCACCTCTAATGTATCGTGGGTAGAGAAAGTTTCGCAATCCGAAATATAAATGAATAGGTCAATGAGACAAATATTTTTGATTGGCAGACAGGATGCTTAGCTTTCTTCGCGCACAGCACGTATCATGATGATGATGTCGAGATATAGCTCCTCGTCTGGGGCGCGCAACGTTCAGTTTTGTGCTGCAGAATCAGCTTAGTGTATCCACTAGTGGAACAAAAGTGCAATTAAAACCTCCTAAATGTACAGTCGTGAGCAAAAGTGGTATGCAACACGCAACTGCGGCAAAACTAGGGAGCCTACATGTTACGCCGCGCAGCCGGACGCCAATTCCCCAGGTAAAGGAGTTCCGCGTTTTAAGGCGAAAGCCTTTATTGCCTCATCGTTGTTCTTCAGCAAAAGTGTTACGCTTTTGCGGCGGCTCTGATTGGTCGAGACGGGATGACGTCATGGAGGTATCGACCAATCACAGAGCACCACCACAGTATGCGCGAATGCGTGCCATACATGGCCATATTTCAATCAATGATCAATTACTAACTAATAATTAAGTAGTTAAATATTGAATACAAATTACTAATTAATTACTATTTATTAATAATTACTAATCAGTGTCAGTTGCGTAAACAATTAATTATGAATTAATGCCGCGCACCCTGTACAATCAACCACACAACAGTAAACGTAGAACAACTGCGAAGATACAAGCGCGATCTCGTTGCAGCCAAGCAGAATTCACTGAATAATTAAATGCCCTCGCAAATGTGAAAGAGTAGTCGCTCGCTTTACTCATAGCAGCATTCATCGCTACAAGCGCAACAGTCGCGTAGCAGAATGCAGCACTCAGGCTTTCGCCTTTCATCACTTTAGTCTCCAAAGTGTCCTCGAATTTGTTTTCGCCGCCAAGCAAACGTGTAGCATCGTGAAGCCAACTCGACGAGCACTCCTGCTGCATTGCATCATCCGCCGTCAGTACGGTGGTGGTGGTGAAAAGCTTTATACAATGTTGGGAGTCGGAGTGACGCGCTGTGTGTCAGATGTGGCGACGATGATATATTTCGATTAGGAAAGCCAAAGTAATCACTTCTCGACTGCTTTCCAGTCTGGCTGCTCGACTCCTGCAAAGACGACGTATGGCTTCGCTGCACAAATGGTTGCTTATACGGCACCTTCGCGAAACTATGGCAAAGCCTATATAGTAACTTTAGGGTGATGATGATGATGATGAATACTATGTGGCGATCCCTTTGCATCAGGGGGGGGGGGGGGAGAGGGCGCACGATGTGCACCCTGGCCGTTTACATGTCATAAGTCATAGCACACACAGCAACACAAAAACAACTTAAACACAGGCGGGGGGTGCCTTCGCTGGAGTCACCGAGTTCGGCTTCGGCTTGCGCTGCCTTGACGACCTCCCCCCCCCCTTCCCCCACTGGCGAAGTCGGCTTTTTGTTGCCGCCACCGCAGCGTGCGGAGTGTCACCGTCATAGATGGCTAAGCCCAGCGCTTGCAGTAGGGTTGTGCCCTCGGGGAAAACTGCATTTCAACGCCATCTAGCAACATGCTATCCTGGATCGAGACAATCGTGGCGGGGCTCTACTTTATCGACATGCATGTCTCGGTGTCGCTAGCTGGCGTTCAGATGACATTTAGACGCAGTTTTCCTTAGGGTTACTATGTAAAGTCTATATAGTAACTTCATTTCTGCCAAGCTCTGCCACTGGCTGCGTGTTGTATTACTTTTGATCACGACTGTACATACTTCGTGCTTTGTTTTGAGGGACCGAAGATGGGGACAGTATTTCAAATTTATCTTCCAAAGCTGCGGATGAGAAACGTCGGGGAACAGGCTTTGGAAATGGTTGAGTACCGTCTCTCTGAAGAGTCTTTTTTATTTGAGGGACTTTTTGTGAGGAAGCATCTGACAGTGCTTTATGGGCGAGACAGTCTGCCACTTCGTTGCCTGTGACACCTATGTGTGAGAGTACCCATTGAAAATGTAAAGTAAAACCTCTGCTGTGCAGACTCTGCACCAAGCGTAGAGAGCTTATAGACAAGGCATCAGTAGGAAACCTGCACTCTAACCTTTGAAGGGCAGATTTTGAACCTGTTAAAATGACAACAGGTTGAGCCGGACAAGACCCTAGCTTCCGTAAAGCCACCTCAATAGCAACACTCTCGGCCGTTGCGTCCCACAAGCCATGTGTAACCAACGGTCTGAGAAGACATCAGGCCACTCTACTAAATCAAACTCGCGCGGACTCTGCCCGTAGTCCTGCCTGGATGCATAAGACGGGCATGGCGTCGTCTCCGCTATGTTCTATATGTAGTGCGTGCGAGGATATAGAACATTATATTATATGTTATCCAGAGTACAACGCGGAAAGGTGTGCGATGCTCGCTTCCTTCAAGAAAACAGGAGCCCTTCACAGTGCACTTCAGGGCATTGTCTACCCGTGTGGAAACCAGACATGCAGAAGGGAAGCTTGATGCCTTCTTTTACAATTTCTGCAGGACAGTGATATTGACACTTGATGGTGACAGCTGGAATGGACAGCGTTCTACTGTGACTGAATGTGTGCGTAGATGGTGACTTCTGGAGCGGACTGTGTTATACTGTGAGTGAATGTGTGATAGATGGTGGCAGCCGGAATGTACTGTGTTTTGCTGGGAGTTAATGTGTGCATGGATAGTGACTTCTGGAGTGTACTATGTTATACTATGAGTGAATGTGTGCATAAATGGTGACTGCTGGAGTGGAATATGTATTATAAGTGACTGTGCGCATAGTAGGGCAGATTTCACATATATTGAGATTTTTGTAACACATAAGCGACGCTACGATGGAGTAATTGCCGGCAGATAAAGCAAGGCTAATCCAACCTGTAGCATAAAACAACTCAACTCAACCCAGGCTTTAAATGCATTGTGGAGTAGGAAAAATAAATGCGCAACTGCTACACCGCATGCCGCACTCACTGGAAAGTATGGTCCGACTGGCAATCTTGTAGTCGCCTCATTGTCTTCGCAGCCTACCCTTGTCGAGCGGCTGGTCGTGGTAGACGTAGGTCCGTCCACGATACCAGCCGTGGTGGGCAACTACCTGCTTCCGCTGCAGCTAGACACCATGGATGCTGTCCTGCCGAAGCTGTCTCCTGACATGAGCTTCGAGGACGCTCGCCGAGAAGCGGATCGCATTCTTGCCAAACAAGCAGCCCTCGAGGTAGAGCTCCATTTCAGCGCTGTGTCACGTCATTTGCGCGCAAATCTTGAGTTGCGAAAACATTTCTTAAAACAGAGTTAAACCCGGGCTAATGACACCCTGGTCCGAGGCTATTGAGTGTTTAAAATGTCGCCATGACGTTTGAAGGAATGCCTTCCCAGCATTCAAATATAAGCGAGGAGGTATTACTCAGGCGCTAAGGTACTGCGCTGGCAGTGGTATGAAGGCGGCGAAGTAATCGTACTAATGAGACAAAACGAAGAGGAACATCAGATTCGGCAAGCAGTTTTTACTGCACCTTTGATTCCAGATTGTTTAAAAAAATCATAAGTAAATGGTAACAGCGCATTCAATGTCCTCCAGAAAGCCCTGCATTAGTCATGAAGTATCATTTGCAGCAAAAAAAAAAAAAAAGAAAATACACAAAACAAAAAACTCTGATACCATGGAACTTGTTTTTCGATTAACACAATATGTACCCGAGGTCTCCCCTCCCCTTCTCCCTCCCCCACCTCTCTTAATTCTAAAATTTAACTCTAGTAACTCTAGTTAAATTTTCGATAGCAACGGCGGAAGCTTCTTTTGCCAGCTACATTATTCCCCTATCCCGCCCTATTGGTGTAAGGTGCTACATTATAGGGGACACTTAAGCTCATCCTTTAAGAATATGACGCGAGAGCGTAAGCTACCAGCCCACATATAAATGAGAAGGGTTCAATGCTGCTGGAATGAATGTTGTTGTTGTTGTTCTCCTCTAATGTGATGGCACATACCCACACAGGGGGATCGGCCAAGAATTGGGGTGCAGAGATATTAGATTTTGAGATGTATAACTACATCGCAAAAATTAATAGAAATAAATGCTAGGGAATAGAGAAGGAAAACGAATGTGGAGCGAAAGCACTACCTTCTTCTTCTTCTTCTTCCTTGACATTTGGCACATACCCATGAAGGGGGATTGGCCAGGGTTCAGTGTGGACTGCCAAATGTCCTACAAAAACTGAATTAGTGTATTAAAGTAATTGACAACTAAACAAAAACATAAGATTTAAGATCACAAAAGTTATTGAAAGAAAAAATAGGAAGCAAAAATTTGGAATTCTGTAAATTTGGAATACAATTAGCAAGGGAATCTGTCCGTAGCTGTGATGTAGTTATGTAAGTACTGACAAATTTGAGGCAACGCAAATCCTTTCACACTCGCACCGAAGGAGAGTAAAAGCGGGGACCGACAACGTAAATCCAAGCGTGCAATTGGAGTTTCTAAATGCACCCTCCTCTGATGTGAAAACCTCGGCAAGCGAGAAGGAAGTGATCAATATTTTCAATTTCACCGCAAGCCTCCCAAAGGTTTGCGGGGCTGATCTCGCATCTACATAAATAAAGATGTAGACGAGGAATCCTGCATCTCAGGAGAGTCATCGTTACCTCAGGACTGCCGTGATTTACATGAACGAACTTTCCATGAGTATATGAGATGCTGGTATTCGGCTGTAGATAGCAAAGGATCATTGCATGAAGCGGCTAGGTATTGATATCGCTGGAAACGGGACATTCCAAAATGGTGATATTAGGGATGGTACATGAAACAGATGCATCAAGAGCTGAATTTTGCCAAAAAATCTGCCGCTTTGTTCTGGAAAATACCGCTGTGACCGGGTACCCAGATGAAGCGTATTTCCTTCACCCACCCCGGTATGAAATACTTTAGTGAGCAGCCTGAGCGTTCTTCTCTTCTTCTTCTTCTTCTTCTTCTTCTTCTTCTTCTTCTTCTTCTTCTAGGAAGCAAAATTTCTTCTAGGAAGCAAAATCTTCTTCTTCTTCTTCTTCCTTCTTCTTCTTCTTCTTCTTCTTCTTCTCTTCTTCTTCTTCTTCTTCTTCTTCTTCTTCTTCTTCTTCTTCTTCTTCTTCCTTCTACTTCTTCTTCTTCTTCTTCTTCTTCTTCTTCTTCTTCTTCTTCTTCTTCTTCTTCTTCTTCTTCTTCTTCTTCTTCTTCTTCTTCTTCTTTCTTCTTCTTCTTCTTCTCTTCTTCTTCTTCTTCTTCTTCTTCTTCTTCTTCTTCTTCTTCTTCTTCTTCTTCTTCTTCTCTTCTTCTTCTTCTTCCTTCTTCTTCTTCTTCTTTCGCGGCTTTCAAGGTCAGACGTGGCCTTTCCCAAGACGACACGACGGGCCGAAACCTGGCGCAGTATTGCTATCGCAATAAAAAAGAATATACAGGAAATCATACGATGGTCAAGCGACGGATATGTGCTAGTATGATGGAGGTGAAAAGCAAGGCGTCTGTGGGCTGTGAAATGTCAGTGCACGTTAAAGAACCCCAGGGGTAGAAATTTCCGAGTCCTCCACTACGGCGTCTCTCATACGATGAGTCGCTTTGGACGTTTAAAACCCCACAAACCAACCAGATACGTGTTAGCAGAATTGGCTGCACATTTCACTTTTACATTCACCACCCTACCCCTTCCGTATTTTAATTTGGTTTCGCACTCTTTTTCTTTTTTGTCCCTGAGCAGCGTGGGTTTCCGCTGGTTTGAAGGTAGGTGGTGAGTGAAGGTTCTCGTATTTGTAGAACCTTGAATGTCAGCTTCCCTATAAACCAAAATCCTTTCGCCGTGGCTCACGGCTCATCCTGCGGGTAAAGGTTGGATGCAGCGCCGCAGCCTTGTATATTGCACCGCCTGCACACTGAGCGCTGCCGTTCGCATCTAAAATGTGGTCGAGTTGGTGGAAAATAACAGGAAACAACAGCGCAAACACAGGGTGAAGGTATGCATAGACAAACAACGCGGGCGCTAATTGCGCCTACGTCAATGTGCAGTTTTTTTCTGCCTTCGTCTGGTATTTGCGCTCTTCCTTCCTGTCATGTAGTTGTCGAGTGCGGCAGCTTGGAGCCGCTGTGATTCACACCACCTTCTACGCGCAGCACAGTAGTCGACCGCCAATATCGCGGGTTGGCCCACCACGATGCAGGGGTTCTCTCTGGACAGGGCAGCTGAATTTAATATTTATAAAACTGGTACGTGTATAATTTGTGTCATGATCACGAAATCGATCTGCCATCTCTGTTTCTTTGCAGTTAAATCAACCTAGTAAAGTCCACTGCGGAGAGAAGGCCTCATAAAGTAACCGTGTTATTGTGCCAGGTACAAGCACCCAGTCACTGCCTCTGCCACAGCTCTTTTGGCTTTGGCAAAATTCTGAGAGTTGCCTGCACTCTTTGTGATATTTTCAGGCCACTCTTACAGACTCAGTTTATGTTAAAGGGGCTCTGAAAAAAAAAAGGACTATTTTGCACTGATAGCTTATCGCGTACTGATCACAAGCAGTTATTTTAACTCAAAATAGAGTTTTTGATAAGCAAGGTAAGGACCAAAACTACAACAAAGAGACGCGAGTATTAGAATGCATATTGCAATCGGGTGAAAGGACAACGAACCGCGCTCGTCCTGTTGGTTTCTAATTGTCAGTTGTCCTTTCGCGCGGTTCTAATAACCAAAACTAAAATGCGCCCATGGCTTTTAGTTCTGCACGATTCGCGTAAAATGTTTTTGTTTCAAATCAAGTTTTCGCAGCAACCAAATGAGTCATTTGCTGCCGATAAAACATGGACAAAGACCGCTACAGAGCCACAGCCATACAGTAGATTTTATTGAGAACAAACTTAAACAGAACTGTTCTGATTGCAGACATGAACGACTTATTCGTACCAAGAAATGTTTGGACATTTTCTTGCAAAGAGTTTTGCAGGTACTTTTTTGTTTCATATATTGCTTATTACCACGGTAATAACAAATATTTCTGCAGCTCTTCACTTGGCAGGCACCTAGATTTTTATTTTTTTCTCTGTTAATTTTCCAAACCGTGCCAAGTATTTTTATAGCAGACTGACATTATTTGTCAGCGCTGGACAAACTTGAGAAGGCAAATTTCGCTACATATTGCTTAGACCATTTTTATCAATACTTTCATATAGAAAAAGTATCTAACGACATTCCAGTTTCCTCCCAATTATTTGCAAAAACGGAGCTCATTGTATTCTTTACGGCAGTTACTCGTTGCGAGCGCGAGCGCAGGAAACAGTTTACGAAAAAAAGTGCTCGGAAGACTAGATTATTCCCATCAATAGGTGTTGAACAGTACTATATAACATCGCAGGGTTGCCTCAGAATTAAAAGATTCCCAGATTACTGAACCTGCTTCCTGAACCTGCTTCCTCCCTATATGACTTTTGGCTGCGCTCTCCGTTTTGCTGGTAATAATCATTCGCATGCGACTTCAAATATTCTCTAGCACCGGTGGATTGTCTATTAGGTCATGTTTTGAACATTTTTTTAATCCTGCCTATAATCTATATCTTCCCAGTCCTGCCTCCTTTTGAAGCGAAAGCTTCACTACGCCAGGTAGTTAAGCCGTCGAGTATGCACGGTTTCCACCTTGAGAGCGATTTAGAGTTCAAACTTTTGTGTTAAACCTGATGGTCGTCATGTGACTTTGGGGCATATTCACGGAGGCCGCCATGTAGCCCGTGACCTCTGCCAAGGTCGAGAACACGTGATGTAACGTCAATGTTAATGCCACGTGACCTTGTGCTCGCCATGTGACTTCGGGGCATAGTCACGTAGGCCACCAAATGGCCCATCACCACTGTCAAGATCGAGGTCATGTGAGGTGACCTCAGTGTGACGTGGAAGTAGAGGGCACTAGAGGGGCGATACGTGTATAAATAGGAGCCCCGGGCTCCTGCCTAGGTTACAGCACTGCTCGAGATGGAGGAGGACGAACATCATAATACAGTAGCGCATCGAAACGCGAAGAAGGCACGTCGGAATGAGGCTCTGAAAAGGCGGCGTGCCCGAAGAGACCAATGAAGAACGGGCTTTACGTTTAGAGAAACGCACAATGTGTTTAATCCAAGCTTGGCAATGAGCATAGCCATGTATGAAGCTTTCGCTTCCCTCCAGGGTTAACCAAAGTTAAATCACCAGCTATTTTTTTTTTACATATATTTTAGAACCTGTACTTTCGATGGAAGCAAGGCAATCCATCAAGGCAGCGAAATTGCGATAGAAGCTGCATGGTTCTTGTATATGAAACCGTTGCGTAAATATTTTTCCTGAAGACTCCTCAAATAACACCCTCTGCTTATGGAGAGGCCAAAAAAAAAAAAAAAAATGTCTTGTTGCCGGCATAGGAAGAATGATCTTATGGTGTCACTCGCGCTGTTCGCACCCCTTCATGCAGAACCGATCCATCCGAGAGCTGATCCTGGCGAATTTGCACAACCCCTTCGGTGAATACACGTGGAAGGTGAGCGTGGAGGCTGTTAGGAAGAACCTCCCCAAGCTGGTGCACGCGGAGCACCTCAAGGGCCGCAGATCTGACGTCACCGCACTCTTCATCTGTGGCAAACTGTCCCCATACGTGACGTGAGTGATTGGCTCCGAATCTCCGCTGTGCACACACGGTGGGAAGCGCACACTAATGTGCTACAAATTTCTGTGCATGACCTTCAAAACCTCAGTCCACACTCATGATGTGCACGTCTCGAAATACGTGAGTGCAGGGCTCTGAGCTCAACAGCAACAGGGTGTCAGAGTCGCCGAGCCGTCGTGTAAGGAATGCGCAAACAGTTTCGAAGGTCATAATCTCGATGTTATTTTATGCAAGTTGCGTTAGTTTACTTGATAATCCACTCTGTGTACATGTTACATAATACCGCATATACCCCCGTAACCTTCACGTGATCATATCGATGAGGGACCCTACATTAGTATATTGTTAGGTAATAATTCCTACCGCCTTCGGTCCTTTTGCAGAAACACCAGGGCCAAATAGATTTTTTTTTTTTGTCCTCTACCGATAGACTGTTATATTATTACAGCCTTCTGTCTTTTGCAGAAACTCCAGGGACAAAGCGTCGCCTCAGGCGGTTACAAACATCGTCCTACAATAGCCCAGCTAGACTGCACACAATTAGTCCGGGTACTTTCTGAGCTGAATGCACGTTTTGTGGCCAGAAAGTACACTTTTACTATATGGTATGTGATTGCCAAGGAAAACAAGTCATATCTCATAAAGCAAACCCGACGTGGGCGGTTTGGGAGGTGGCCCTGTTCAGCTCCAGCCTTGCGGCACAAATGGCCTTGCTTGCGAGAGCTCAGGCAGAGGCTTCAACCAACGGAGTCCAGGAATGAGGACCCGAACAACCCCGCCCTTAAACCATAACTCATTTTCCCAAGTAATGTTTCATACTACTAATACTACTTATCATTATCATTCTGGTGCTCGTGATTAGATCAGCGTGTTCTGAAAACGTCAGTGTTAGACTCTCTTCCTCGTTATTCTAACACAAGAAAAAGTTTGAGGAATAAGAAGCGTGCAGCTACGTCACATTGGCGCAGTTTCGTGGTTCATCAATCGCGGCAAAAGTCTGCATACATATCTAATTGGTTCATTATTATCTGTTCCGGTTAGCACGACTGAGTCTGTGCTCTGAGCCACAAAACGGCGCCCGTGACGTCACTTGAATACCTTCTGTAGAATGCTGAGCCCTTGCTTTTTCCGCCGGCAAAAAATGACTGACCTTGTAGATTCTCGATAAGTTGCATTTTTGTATTCCGAAACACATTCAAATGTCGGCCGTCTTTATAGGGCGTGGAACGGATCTTGGAGGGTAAGATAATAGCATATTGAAAATGAGTGCCCGAACCGTCGAGTGGTACTTTGGATGCCGATGGATGCACGCGATAAGTCGTTACGAGCGGAGTCTGCCTTGTCTGGTTGCCCGAGCGTGGGAACTAAGGCTTGGGAACAAAAGCTTTATCGCACACCAGGGTGACATGCTCCGGGAGATCACGAAAAACATGAATCATGTGAGAAAATCCGGGCCTTTGCATGTATGCACGATTACTTACTGGAAAATACCTGTTGCCTTTCATTAAAGTACTATTCCACGAGACGTACAGATACACCGACTGAGCACTGCCACATAACGTCTCATTGGGACATTCGTGGCAATGAGACGTTATGAATTTGAATCCACCTTACTGAAAAACCAAGTTCCACTCAACAATAACCTCATAAAATCTCATTTAATCGCATAGAGTCTCATACGGCGAACATGTTTATCATAAAATAATGTACATAATTTATGATAATGTTTTCAAGAAAGTATGAGACCCTACGCAACTATATGCAACTTGTATGTGATTTCGTATGTGAATTGTGTGAGATTGTGTGAGAAAATGTGAGGTTATTGCCTCATACGATTGCCTCATACAGGGCAGTCTCGGGAACATTCATTTCTGAAGTAACTTTCTCAGAAATAAACTCGTCTTTCATATCTGCCCAGAGAAAGCAAATAAGTTTTGTACCGAGCACGAATTAAACGAAAAAGTGTGTTCCTCAGTGTCCCTCTCTAAAGTTAACTGATATAACTTTGCATTTCGGCTCCATCGGAATGCAAACAGCACTTCGGTCAGGTTTAGAACGTGCGACCTTGAGCTAAGCAGCTGAGCAGTTGAACGCGAAGCGGCCCCGAATCTCTATGACAGCAAGCAAAGTTCTATTAGAGCAGAATACGATACACATTTGATTTGACGCCAAACGGCACCGCCGCGTCTTTTTCAGCCGCCTGCTGGACTGCTCAGGTGATTCAGGTACGTTAGCAGTCGAGGTAGCAAAAATAAAGAAAGAACAAAGGAGGAAAAGCTTCTCTATGCCAGACGAGTTCAACGAGGAAAGCCCATCGCTGGTAGCATACCCTTCTACTGCAGGAACGGCTCGGGCAACCAGACAAGACGTGCTCCGCTCGTAACGACTTATCGCATGCATCCGTCGGCATCCAAATTAACTGTGATGCAAGCGCTGATTGTGAGGTATACCCAGAGATGCCTCGCAATTTTTACTTGCACATGAGATGTGAAAAAGTCAATGACCACAATCACTGAACGGGCAGGATATACAGAGCCTTGCGCGAGAGGAAAATTTGCACAACGTGTATTGCCATAAAGCATGCTATGACATTGTTAACGAGCGAAGCCACGACCTTGGCATTCTGACCTTGGCAAATCTGATGTCTCTAAGGAAATCAAGCAATATTACCTCCGTCAAAAGTGGAGAAGCAGCCGCACGATGAGCTATGCCAGCATGTAGAGCCATTCATCCTGCGTTCGAGCAGCAGAAGCTGCAGAGTATACTTGGGAAGGATATTTGAGACGGGATGCCTCGTAGTGGGCTTCTCCATCTTTCTGATGGATTGGCTACATTGCAACGGCGCTGATCTTTCTTAAGTCGGTACGTTGATCGACACGGCCACATCAACGTATACACCTGGTTTTCATTCGTGTGAGGAAAGGCCCAAGGTAAGCTTCGGATGTATGCATGCGCCTCAGGCATTTTGCCGCCGTCGCTAAACAGGGCTAAGAGGGAAATTTCATTTAAAGAGAAACAGACAGCACTATGTCTGACCTTCGTGAGTATACGCATACTTTGACTTGTTAGTGTATGGCGCTGTAAACATTACATGCATTGCTGTTCTCAGGAAAGGCGCCTGATTGAGAAAAATCAAGAGGGAGCAACGTAAAAAGAAAACTTTGTTGTTGTTTGGATAAGAAAAGATATGACAGTTGGGGATTTATATATGAAAAAAAAGATAAACACAACTGCAGCGTATTAGGCTCCACCTTTCTCCATTTAACGGTGGAGATAACATCATAACGCAAGGTACCGTCTTTGCCAAAAGTAACCAGGCTGCGGGTTTCGCTTCTTAGTCATGTAGTAGTAAATTCGTACTTCTTCTGAAGCTGTAAATATGTGCAAAGTAAAGGCGAGATCCTGTTCTCACTTATTAACAAGTTGTGATCCTCTGGAATGTCATGCCGGTTTTAGAATACAAGCGAGAAGCGAAACATGCAGCCTGGTTACTTTTGGCAAAGGCGGTACATCATTATCAAACTGCGCTATTATTCCGCAAAATGTGCAGCCTTCAATTTACTACATTTGCAAACATCAGTGTGGTATTGATTTCGTTCAGCACCTCGCCTTCACATGCAATTATAATAGGGAATTTTGGGGTAGCGTATCGGTTATAGGGGAATGTGCTAATAGAAGGGAGCGATTGCGCATGCTCAGAGTAATTGCCGCACACCTCGCCCATTTATCGCAGCATTCTGCACGTGCGCATTGTCGTCCTTCTAAAACCCTATCCCCCTAACCGGTCGGGTGCCAAATATTGAAGTATGGTGGAAAATGCTGCCGACCATGGTCGACACACTTCCAATATTTCGTCTTTTTGTGTGTGTGTGTGTTTAGGATTGCAGAGCATGGCGCCATCCGGCGGGCGTTCCCCAAAGCTCGCATCGTGGCAGTGGAAGGTGCAGGACACTGGGTCCACAAGGACAAGCCCGACGTGTTCTTGAAGATGGTCAAGGACTTCATGGCGGAACCACTTGCGTAGCCCACGCCCTCGCTTGTCTGATCATGGCTGGTGCGACGTTCGTCGATACTGAGCATAAGTATAATAAGCGAGCCAAATAAACAAAGGATCGTTGTCACAGTTGTTTCACAACAATTTTCATAAACGCAGTCCATTTTTTTTTTTCTATGGCAGCTTATACTACTCGGTGCAAACATAAGAAAAAGTTTAAAAACGACCTTTATTCACAAATCGGAAGCAGACACCATTCACATAAACAGGTACATACAGGTGTGCACCCAAGTAAACGGGGCACGGTTTTTTGTTCAAATTAAAATTACGCCTTCTTCACAGGAGATAAGAAAACAATATCCGTCCAAGTAAACGGGCACTGGTGTCTACTACCGGTTCCTATATACCACGACTGGCAGTTTCATTTAGGCAATGCGTGGAAAATTGTTGAAGCAAATAGCGTGCTCCGTTTACTTTTGTCCGCAGGGGTACATAACAATATCTTGCAATATCTCGCATTTGGCTCACAGCTGATAGGGGTCTTTGAGTATTCAATTTGATATACCGGAAGTCAGGGCAAAATGGGGGAACAGGTAACTATTGTTTTGCTAAGGGTAACAGAATTGATCTCAAGCCAATTAAAAAGTTGTCGCGGCCGGCCGTGAGCAGCAGCTAGGGACGTAAGCATGTATATTTGAATATCATTCGAAAGAGACGTTTGTCTTCAGTGTGCAGGTCTCTTGATTATGAAAGGAAGCAGTCAGCACGGAAAATTACATTTTATAGTTTTTTTTTTTCAGGTGCAAAAAAAAAAAGATGATAATGACTGCTCGTTATTCTACAACGAGAGAAAAACTGTATAAGAAGCAGGAAATGTTGTGCTTTATAAAATAATACTGAGTTAGTGTTAATTGAATGCTCAAACTATATATTTCCCTTTAAAATAGAATAAAAGCAGCGGCGGACCTTTTTACCTAGCTGGAGAGGTACGGGCTATATCGTGATTCACGGATAGCGTGGTGTCGAGGTGGGAACAGCAATCAAGTGGATGATACGAGACGGAGTTGAGAACAAATGAAAAGAGCTTTATACAGCTATTTACATCCGGAACAAAGAACAAAGGTCGCAGGAATGGGGCCACAGAGTCCGGGACCCATCTCGAAGCCGATGGCAACAAGCGTCCGATGGTCGGCCGCGCATCCAGGCCTGCGCATTCTGGAGCAGCACGCTGGTTCCTTCTCTGGTGACGCGGTGAAGTTTGGCCGGCCTAAATGCCCGAGGGCTTCAGCCGGCCTGGCACAACAGGGTTCAGCTAAAAAGAAAATAAATGCCATTTCGGCCTCCTATCGCACCAACAAACTTAAATCGACGATCCTTGTATACATAGCGAAGCGTTAAGGCGCAGGCCAGCCTATTACCTATGGCACATTCTATCAAGAAGTGAGTAAAAAGGTTGTTCTCGTTCTGGGGAGATTTAGAACCTTGCGAAATGCTATGCGAGCCACACTGCACAGGCCGGAGGCATATACCGCTTTCCCTGGCAGGTTTTTGATAGTAAGCAAGACAGCTTAGCTTCATATAGATATTGCTCGAGTCTCGTACTGTTATAAGAGCTAGACATTCCTTTCAGCTGCCACCGTACCGGAGCAGCGGATCTACAGCGCATTGAAATATCAAATCAAGAGGCCCTGAAAGTCCCGGAGTGCCATTTCGGCGCTTATCCCCCCCCCCCCCCCCCCTCCCTGCGTTTCCTCTCCAGTCTCGCCAATCACCCTCCTCACCAGTCTGGTCACAAACCGGTGTTACAGTACTAATTCTTGCCACCTTCTTATCCACGTCGACAAAGTTGACACGCTCCTCGAATAGCGCAAGATTTCTTCTTGTTTTCCTTTTATAAGACGATGGATGGATAGATGGAATATAGGAGCGTCCCCTTTGAAACGGGTGGTAGCAGTTGCTATCATGCTAATTATTGTTTTAGATTGGTTAACTATACCATAATTCTATTTATTGAATTTTTGTTTTTACATTGCTAACATTATGTCACTTTTCTGATTTTAAGCCACCAATCTTCCTGTCGTTTTTTTCTAGCCCCCCCCCCCCCCCCCCCCCCCCCCGCTTTATTCACCCGGCCACTGGTATCTCTAAACCCCAGAGCTTCAGGAAGAGTGACTGCGCCTGCATCGACTTCCGGATGGATACCATTACGTTCGAGTATAATATGGTCAATTGTTTCACTGGAGTTACCAAATACAGCACATGCGTCATCTTCATTGGTAAATTTCTTTTTGTAGCTGCGTGTTCTAAGGCACCTTGATCTAGCTTAAAAAAGTAGGGCACTGCCTCTTGAGTTATCAAAGAAGCTTCCTTCCTGATCTAATAATAATAAGAAAAAGGGGTTCACAGGAAGAGAAAGGCGCAGTATCTGTCACACTTGTAGCTGTGGACACCTGAACCGCGCCGTAAGGGAAGGGAGGAAGGTGGGAGTGAAAGTGGACATAGAGAAAGAGGAGCCGTAGTGGGGGGCTACGGAGTAATTTCGACCACCTGGGGATCTTTAACGTGCGCTCACATCGCACAGCACACGGACGCCTCTTCCTTCCTGATCTGCATAGATACGATGGAAAAGAAACAGAGTGTGGCATTATACCGAAAGTGGAAAATGCAGACCTTCCTGATCTGCATTTTCCACTTTCGGTATAATTCCACACTCTGTTTCTTTTCCATCGTATCTATCCAATTTTTACCTTCTGTATTTTTCACCTGTTGCTTAACGCTCTTTATTTCTTCGTCCTTGTGACCAGCATACTTACTGGTTAGTTTTCTAGTTCTTTTCCTCTATTGTGAGTCAACGCTTTTTAGGTATAGGTATTTAAATACTTTAGCTGCCCATCTGTTACTGTCCGAATTCCTCAGGCGTTCCCCATATAATATTTTACTCTGAGCTTCCCGTACTTCGAAAGATTCCCAGCCCATATCTCCCTGTACCGCCTCATTTGTGGTTTTGCCGTGGGCATCTAGTGCTAATCGTCCGACGGCTCTCTGATTTATTTCGCCCGACGTCACAGCGACGCGTGTGGTGATTTCAAAAGGCCGGCTACGCGCCACAGTGGCCGCGGGCAAAGCGGCAGCGAGATGGTTAAAAACCTCCGCGAGTGAACGAAGAAGCTTTACGACGAGATATTGTCAGCAGGAAGTCGCTGATTCTCATTTTTTTTTTTTTTTTGGCCGTGCTCACGCAATTTACGAGCAACGAAGAAAGAAGCAAGGATCGGAAGAGAAGGCGCGGAAACACAAGCGAAACTTGTTGCTTCGACTCGTGGACGATTGCGACCACTCCGAATGCACTGTCGCAAGCTTCGCGACTCGAACGTTAAAGGCATGACACCTGCCAGAGTGTTAAATCGACTTGCTTCGTGGATAAATGCTGCAATCATTAGTGGCGAGAGTTGTTCGCAGCGAGACCGACTTTTGCGAGCAAAAACTATGTTACAGAGAGGGGTGCGTCGCTTCACGCAGAGGAAGGCTATTTAGCATCGCACTCACACAAGGCTGTGATCTGATGCGAAGAAAACGCGTGCGCTCCTGATCCTATACCGCCAAATCCAACGCTGAAAACGGGCATATAACGCGAAGCGTTGTAGTCACTGCAGTCAGACCTGACGCACTAATTGGATGAGGTACAGTAACACTCTTGTAAATGCGACGAGTGTCTTTCGGAGAAACTAAACTTCAGAGCACTGTTTCCTTTACATCCCAGCACCCTCCCAAGCAGCATACCGCTATTAGACCAATGATGGTACAAGGTTGCGAAACCATGGCGTCAATATAAGACCAGCATTGCCTCTCTGGGGATTTACTACATTTGTCATTGTTGGACTATCGTCCACTCCAAAACTGGTGTATCTTAAAGCTAGTTTGAAACTACCAATGTGACTTAATGTTGGGGTTTTCATTCATAGCCCGCGTAAAACAACCTCCCCACTCCACAGGCGTATCCAAGGTCGGCAAACCAGTGGCTTTCCCTACATGGACTATCACTGGTTTTTCATTCATGTCCCAATATAGACCTGCGCTTTCGATATGCATTACCGAGTCTCGCAGCAACTTATTCTGCATGGTTATGTATGTTACTTGATTTTCCTATTCCAGACTCAAGAAGCGATGTACAATTTCTGTGGCAAACAGCTCAATTAACCTTTTCGCTTGCAAGCAACCATAACTATTCATAAAATGAGACAGCAAATACATACATGCCTAGATACATGCCTTCACTGCCTGCTGGCAGAATACCCAGAGAAAAGGAGTGCTCAACGACTGACTATTCCGTCGGATGGAAACAGCCTATCAATATTAAATGTATATTTATTCAACAATTATACCCATCTTGTACCATTTATTCAGCTGCCTGCGTTTTAAGTAGCCTGATACTGATAAGCGACCCTTGTATATGTATGAAATGAACAAAGGAACAGTTCCTGGTAGGCGGCTTGGATTGTCCAAGTAGTTGGCACTACACTTCTATGAGGCACCCCAGGTGTTTAGAGGGTGTGCTGGGATGGGAATAGTGCCTGACCGGAAAGGGGGAACTGCCTCAGCGAACCGCTTATTCCTGCTGATGTAACAAATCCGGCAACCATTTGCGGATGAAATTCTGGGAATCAAAAACTGCTACTCCTGCTTCCACCAATGGCACCTGTAAAAACAAAGATAAAACACAGACCTTACTGCGCCAAGTAGAAACCAGGTTGACTGTTCAAAGAAGTAAGCATAGCCAGCAAAAGAAAAAAAAAAGTACAGCATACGTGTCATTGCGCACAATCCCGTACTGCAAGCATCTTTCCGAAGTCAAATAAATATTTTAAATGCTTACAAAGGTCAAAGGTCAAAGCAAGCTGCATGAATCTAATGCAGTGACGTCGCTGTGACCATCAATAATGCCGATTGTTGCGCTAGTTGAGCATGCTGTATCTAATGATATCGAGGGGACATTAGCCAGCTGGCAAGTGCACTTCGGCTCCTGATCGTTTATTGGGTGACGTGCTTTACGTATGTTGTGGCATGGTACGGCACGCAACGGTACGGTGCGATAATATATGTATGGTGCGCTTTTGTACGGTATTGTATGGTATGGTATGGACCCCGTAATGGAGCTCGCCGCGTTAATGTTGACCCCCTGTAGTTTTTTTAAATTGCACTATGAGACAATACAGGGGCCGCCTCCATCGCCTCTACTAGCGGGATCGAACTCGCGTCCTCGGGCTCAGCAGTGGAATGCCCTAACCATTGACTCACCGCGGATGTGGTGTAAGTGCCACAGCTGGATCTTGGTGCGGAATGTCATGCATAGTGATTTATATACTTGCTGCTGTACGTACACTCAATTCGTTTTCGTCCGCCATGGCTGGATTTTTAGCAGTGTTTTTCCTAAAGTACGGTGTAGTAGCAGCGCGCTAAAATAGAATATTCATACGCCGAAGACATGTGCTTGGCCGAATTACTGCGATTACTTTCTTTGAAACAGTACGCAGACGGGTAGCTGAGAGGAAGAGTTACAGGGTAACCGCCTCCATGTCCCCCTACAGGCTCAGATACATTGTTCTTTTCCCCCATTGCACCGTACGTGTACTGTACACCTGTGTCCTCCTGACCTCAACAATGAAGATGGCCGACTAGGCTGCTGCGCGCTGAGTATATAGACTTTTTCAAATAGTGGTTAAGGGTGCTGCCATATTGGATACTGGACTGTGCTCGTAGCACAGGGAAAGCTGAGGATTATCTCCCCCAAACTCGCCCCCAGCCTGGTCGAACATGTTTCGCCGAGGCTCACGAAAAGACTATGCTTTCTAGGCTTATCTCCGTCGCTTAGCGCAAGGTCATATAACATAGTGGTGGTGAAACTTTATATTAGAACAGAAGAGGATATTACCCAAATTTAGATGGCGGCCTGGAGTTCTTGGACCCGGGCGGCGTGTTCTGCCAGCTGGATTAAACCTAGCTTAATCTCAGGATTAGAGCCTTACAGTATACGTACATTCTTCCGAAATTCTTTTGTGTTTGTATCTTTATTTACACCTTGGAGGTCTGAACAAGTTTACATCATATTTAAAAAATCTGCCCTATCTCGACACAGTTTATACTTTCCGAGAATCGCTCCGGGCACCACTGGCTACGATATATCCTGCTATTCTGTCATCCTGACATATTTCTAGCCTATTTTTTGCCTACCGAGAGACCCTTCCTTTGAGAAAATTTCCTATTGCTCTTTTTGGATCACGTACGATTGTAACAGCCGTTGTCCCTGCTATCGCAAGGGCAATTGCCACTTTTCAGCCTTTTCAGCTACGCTCGTCCTGGCCGAGACGCTAACTCTTGGATATTGCTGATCGTCTGTTGCGACCGCAACCATAACATGCCTGTCCTCATATTTGGCGGCGCCTACATAGACCACATTGTCTTCCGTGATACTCTTCTTCGGCGTTTCCTCCTCCTTTTTTTTCTTCTTTCTGGTGTGCTCTGGATCCATATTCCGTGGCCACGAGAGGATTTTTAGTTGGCTACGGACTTCCATCGGGACCTCAGTCTTTCGATCCCCTGAACTTTCACATGAGATGTGCCCAGTCTGAGAAGTAGGCTTCTTTCCGTCGGGGATTTTGCCAGTATTTTGTATTGGGACACTTGGTTGGCATGTACCATACCGGCCAGCGTATTATACCCCTCCCAGCTTCATTATCCGGTCCGTAGACGCATTGTTCCTGATGATTCCTACAGCTTTAGCCTTCTCGCAATTGGCTAGGTGTAGATACGGGACAGTTATATTTCACCTTGCTGATCACAAATGCTTGTACGAGTTTTAGAAGGTTGGCTCAATTCGCTCGTTCCCGAGACTTGCGGTTAGCGATGCGTCTAATTAGACGTGTCCGTTTGTTGAGCGCAGCCTTCAATTTTTCTTATTGCTTCTTATGACGACCGTTTTCCTGCAGCCCCATACCTAGGCAGGGGTGTGGGGAGGCAGTGATTTTGCGCGAAAATTAGGCCTGAAATAGCTAGTCATGCATACTACGCGAAGGGAGATTCTCTAAGTACGTATATTTGAGGAGGTTTGTTTATTTGTAGTGTACGAGTTCTCTTGGGGTATTCGCTCGAAAGCATTGGAGGCCGGGCGACCGGGAGTAAGTTAAAGCTTGAAAGTTTTTGGTATGTTATCTACTGCGTCAGAAACATATCACATGTGCTGGAAGATACATTGCTGCAGCGACGAATAGAGTAATTTTCATCAGCCTTATCGAAATACCGCCATAATAAGATGGCCGATGCGTAATGCGTACTTGCAAACTTCCTGATCGCGTCATTCTTGCTGCGCTTGCGCTTAGAGTAGATGCTCTTTGCGCCGAGAGGCGCGCTCCGACGCAACAGCCATGGTGGCACAGACCGGGAAAACGGAACGGCACGCACACGCGCTAACTTAGGCTCAGAAAACGCAAGGGGTCTTTCCACAGCGAAGCTTCGTTCGCAACGCCGACCATGCGCGCCTACGGTAACGCCCAGGGCAGGGAAAAGAAAAAAAAAAGGGGGGGGGGGGGGGGGGATAGAGTCGCGCACTCGAAGCTCGAAGCGCGGTCACGGCTACGCCCAGCTCGCAAATGGCTTTACATGCACTTGAGTGAAATAGGTATACCCCCCCCCCCCCCCAAAAAAAAAAAAAAGAAAGAAAAAAGAGACAGCTAGAACCCGTTCTCAGATGCAGCGAGTGATGCCGAATGTATGCGGCTTCGGTTCGATGAAGACATTTGAAACCAGCTTTTTACCCTTAACAAAACACATGAAAGTTCGTTTATGTATAATGTGACACAAGTTCCAAAGTCAACAGCGTGTTTAAGGAGACATAAAATGAGGGATGTTACAGATAGCATATTCAGGAGTTCACTTGCGTTGCGAGTTTATTTAAATGTATGACAGTTATGGGGTATTTATGGGGTATACGCGATCCATTTATTTGATCACCTAACACCTTCATCAATGGATCCCATCGATTATGTGAATGATAAAAACTGGTCACATGACGTTGCTATAATTCGAACTCAATTCAATCGGACGATGACCGCGATATCTTGGAGGTGACACTAAAGAAAATGTCTCCAACAGTCACATTGCCAGCAAGGTAAGATACACGTTATCACGTTTATGGCCTTACTACGCGTAAAAGCACGGCCGCCTTTACTATGCGTGTCGAAGGCACAGACTGAAGGTTTCTTCTCTCAGGCACAGGTTACAGTTTAATGTGCAGAATGTTATCAATTCAGGCATAACGGAATTGCCGCGCTGTCTCAGTGGATATGACGATAGGCCGCTAAACCTGAGGTGGTGCAGGGGTCGATTTGGAACCCCTGCAGTGCGCTCCAAAATGCCCTCTCTCTTGTGGGATGTCATTCCACGTTAAATAAGCCCTCGCCGTTAGAAATTATTTTAAGGGTCTGCAGATGAGAATGGAAACAGCTTTAAGTTCAAGAAAAATGCATTTTTCCGGGGCTTCTGAGACAAAGCCTGAAACCATTATTGGCATTTGCTAGCGTTTCGCCTTGATTGCAACATCCAAAAGTTCGACCAGCCAGGATATCGCTATTCGTGTTCATTTTATGTTATTACTGAAAGCTTCGCTTGGGGCACCATGACACGGATTTTTCATTCCAACCTGCCAGCAGCTATTAACAGAATTCAGGTCACAAAAGCCAGGGGGGGATCTTCTACTTCAATCATTCCGCAGAAATTCCCTCCATATTGAACTGATCCAGGGTGGTTTTTGATAAAGCGAAAAAAGGCGTCCGCCTGTCCCTGTGGACTGAAGCATGCACATGCAAGCTTGGCACTAAGAAAAACTGCGACATCGGGGACGATAAAAATTTAAGGTAATTGAAAAACCTGAGAAAAAAATACTTCCAATTGACATAGATTTCACTGTAAGATTATAATACGATTCTGCCACGGTTTATAATTATCTGATTTTCTAACGTGAAAGGTTTAATTTCCGCCACCATGGCAGGATTTACAAACGTCCAGGGCGCTCCATATTTGGTGGTCACCACTTCCACATGTGCCGCCAGGTATGGCTCAAGAGAGGCTACACTGAAGTTACTTCGAAGTAATTTGAAAGCAAACCCGCTATACCGAACCTTGACAGCCGTGCATTGGCGCCAGTAATCTATGAAGATTTCGTTTTAGGACATGCTATGAAGCGCTGCCCCGCTAAAAGAAAGTTGTTACAGTCCACCGAGCAATGGTCCTAATATATTTTTTTCTACGAACTAAACAACGAGAACCCTGTAAACATGAATAGGCATATTAGGGAGTAGAAAAGGAGTAGCATGCTCTTTAACGCACTCCCTATTAATGACAGGACATTCTGCCGAGCCGCGGGCAGATGTTAATCGCTAGAAATACGGAAGCCAATTTTCTATTGAAAATATGCAAATTTCTAGCAGCCATGAAGATTTTAAATGAGGTTTTTATGTCTTCTAATTAATAACATCAAAACTTCTGATGCAGTGGTTATAAGCCTCGCAGAATTGATAAACACATCAAATAAATATTGTTTAGAAAAACAGTATGCTTTTGCTGGCAAAGTATAGCATTCCGTATTGTCGTGAAAATCTATCTGAGGACTTGAAGAGAATAACGTGCCCCTGCAAGGGAGTGTACTTGAGGACATGCTAATCGCTTTTTACTCTCTTATAGTCTTATTATTGTTCGGAGTGTAAGTGACGCCATCGTGTCCTAGTGTGGATATTATTCCTTTTCATGACTTCGGCTTTCCTGGCATTGGCTAGCATCATGCCATATGCCCGAGACAAATCATCTAGAAGCAATGAATTTCATCGATACCCTTCTTAAATCCAACCTTACTCAGCTAATATTGAAGCCAACACGCATTGCGCAAACTTTCGCCAGCGTTTTAGATCTGATATTCACCCGCGATCTTTACTGCTCAACTAGTATTGCATCACTGAGGGAAGCAAATGATCACACAGTCATTCATACTACCTTCACTGCACCTATTTCGCGTTATGTATAAAAAGAATCATCTTTACGAAAAAAAAAAAATACTTTCAAGCTATTACAGCAGAACTTTACTGGCTTATCGAACTCTCAAAATAGATTTCGGTGAAAAGTGCATTCATCAAAACTCAATAACCTTCAAAAACAAAATTTACAAATTAACATGCACTTTATCTCATTTACCAATTTTACAGAACATAAAGAAATATCGTTAACTATAGCTCTGGAATGGGTTTGGTTTGGTTTGGATTGGTTTGTGAGGTTCAACGTCCCAAAGCAACTCAGGCTATGAGAGACGTCGTAGTTGAGGACTCCGGAAATTTCGACCACCTGTAGTTCTTTAACGTGCACTGACATCGCACAGTACAAGAGTCCTCTATCGAAAAGCGGCAGCCGAGGCCGGGATTCCATCCGGCATCCGTGGGCACAGTAGTCGAGCGCCGTAACCACTGCGCCACCACGGCGGGGCCTTTGGAATGCTCAGGAAGTAAAAAACAATGTAGAGCTATTTTTGTTGGATTACCGCCTATTAACCATCGAATGACTTTCGTTTGGCCATTGTCCTTTAGCCATTAGTGTTTTGCCGTGGAATATACATTAGACAAACGGTTGATCGAACTTCGCATGCGGATATTTTCAATGCAATATTATCCGCGAATTAAACATGAGGCTTTCTCAAACGTTATCTCCTAGCTTGCCAGTCAATAATCAGACCGAAGCTTGAATATGCGCCATTGCTCCCATGTACAGAAATACACAGTCGAGCCCATTTATAGCGATCATGACGGGGGCTTGTATTACTTTTGTTGTATCCGAATTACGCGATAAATGGGCTTTCCATTTTACAACCAAGAACAGCAAGTCAGAAAAACGCAGCGTGAAGTTTTGAAAGTTCGTTATAGTCACGCATGCTTGTTCAATACGGTTTTTATCACGACGATTTGCAGGCTTTCCATCGCGTCCATCTTCGGGCTCCTCGCCGAGACTCCTGTTGAATGTGGTGATTGATAGGACTAATCAAGTTTGTACCACTCGCTGCATCTGGTCATGGGTCGGCGTCCATTCAGTTGATGACAATCACTAGGGAGGTGCTACAGAGGCCATTTTCCGCCAACTCGACAGAGTGCAGGTGGTCCAGTCGACTGAACATTCAAGAGAAAGGGAACTCTGGTAAGGAAGGACGTGACTCACCCTGCACTCGCTTCCTCGATTCTTTGACCATACCCTTCTGTCCCTTCAATCATTTCCACGGCAGCTAACATATAGATCCAATCCAGGGGCCAGTCCTTGTCTGTGAATTCTGAATGATGCGTAGCCAATAGAGCACCTAGAGTGTCTGAATGAGCCGCGTGCACAGAGGGTGGATTTCGCATGCCGCATTCGTGGCCATAACAGTATTGGCACTGAAGTCAGTGATGGCAACTTTTTTATTTCTTTCTCTTTTGTGTGTGTGTGTGTGTGTGTGTGTGTGTGTGTGTGTGTGTGTGTGTGTGTGTGTGTGTGTGTGTGTGTGTGTGTGTGTGTGTGTGTGTGTGTGTGTGTGTGTGTGTGTGTGTGTGTGTGTGTGTGTGTGTGTGTGTGTGTGTGTGTGTGTGTGTGTGTGTGTGTGTGTGTGTGTGTGTGTGTGTGTGTGTGTGTGTGTGTGTGTGTGTGTGTGTGTGTGTGTGTGTGTGTGTGTGTGTGTGTGTGCGTGCGTGCGTGCGGTGGGGGGGGGGGGGCGCACAGTTGTCCATAACGAGCAAAACTTGTCATTTTCTACCCCTCATGTCATGGTCCAAGAAGCCTTTCGGCCAACAAATCATGCGTTCCCCTAGCCTCCTCCTAAATAGCCGCACTCTTGAAAAAAAAAAAAAGAAATAAAAGGAGAAAGTCGCGCGTGATACCGACCATTGTGCAATATCTGCTGTGAACGATGGCGTATTATGTAAGCATAGCGACTCGAGAGACATGCCGATGGCAAACGCAGGAGCCTGTCGCTGCCGTCACGCAACGCAGGACGGAAACGTGGAGGTCTGCGGTAAGGGAGTAACGACTTATTTTAATTTTTAATTTTACATCATTAAGAATATATGAGCACTTAGCAATGTTATATTTGGATGTGCTAAATGCGCATTTCAAGTCACTTTGTACTTATGTCATATGCTGGGCTTCTTTTAAGTGCACCATGGGGGACGGGCCTCCTGCAAACTTACTATGCATTTGCCCTCCCCTTCAAGCATGTATTATATATGCTTGAAATAAATCATTTCAATTTAAAGTTCAAGGTTATTGTCACTGGTGGTCTCGAAGTCAATGCTGAATTGGAACCTCTTATCAAAACAATCGGGAAAAAGAGCAAAATCGTTTGACACCAACCAATCATATAAATTAACTCAAAATATGAAAAAAGAAACTTGCGTGTATAAGAAAAGGCGCACAAGTAACATAACGAACGAAAATGGTCGTTAATCTGAAGGCGGCATATACTAGAGACAAAGTTTAAACACACCATACATGATTAAAGTAGAAAATTAAAAAAAAAAAAATCTTCATCGGCACCCACGTGAACTCAGCCGTACGATAAACATCGTTCCCACTTCCAGTTAACCAATTCGTTCTGTCCTTACAATCTGATCTGCTAAACTTCCTGGTTTAGATCGGTTATTTGAGTGACTTCTCCGGATAGCCAGTGGTCCCATGTTCGAAACCCCGACCCGGGGTAATGTTTTCTTCCACTGCGACGTCTTCGAGGATCGAGGCTTTACAACCTTCATTTGTAGCCGTACGGCAGCGCTTGGGTGAACGATAATGAGTAATTATCATTCCCCTTGTTACAAATATATCCTCTACGCCGAAGAATTACCCTACGAACACATTGGACTAACGTGATTGTGAGTGTGTTTTCCGCCTTCCAGTATGGTTTTCCAAGCTAGTTGCCTCGACACCGGTGAGGCGGCTCTCAAGGTGTCGACACCCTTAGTATATATTACTATGCCCTTGGAATACGTTCTGCCCTCCGCTGGTAACGCAATGTTTTTCCCGCCGCGATGGAAAATTAGGTTTTCGCGCCGGTCGCTAGCTGCACGCGTATGGCTTGGTTTCTATGTTGTCATTTACGCGGACGCCATATTAAGGCCATTGAAGTGGAAAAAACATGCCTTGCTTTGGTTTCGTTTATGGAGTTTAACGTCACAAAGCGATTCAGGCTATGAAAAATGCATACCGCAGTGGAGGGCTCCGGAAATTAGGCCACCTGGGATTCGTTAACGTGTACTGACATCACACAGCACACGGGCGCCTTGCTTTTCGCCTCCATTGACAAGTGGCTGCCGCGGCTGCGATTCAATCCCGCATCCATTGGCACATGCAGTCGAGCGCCCTAACCACTGCACCACCACGGCGGGTACGAAAAAAAAAAAAACGAAATGCATTTAGTTTTGCTCGTGACAGTATTGGTTTGACGGTTTTTTGTCTGTGTTATGCTATCACGAGCTATTTGCTCCCCACTGCACTAGCTGCACCGAAAACAGACCACACCTGTATTGTTTTCATTCGCGTTCATTATATAAAAAATAGCGACCATAGAATTGCGTAGGGTTATACTACACTCGTTGTCTGAGATTGACTGCTCACAAGGGCAGTTTCGCGCACGTACGTCAGAAGTTAGGAGGGTGACCAGCGAAAAATAACCATTTTTGCGAAGTTAAATCTTAGGCGGCTTAATTTCTCAATTGTCTCAGTTTCTTCCCTTTGGGGCTTGCTAAGAAACAAAATAATGCATATAATTTGGTTTAAAGAAACAAAATAATGCATATAATTTGGGGTAAACCAAATTATATGCATTATTTTGTTTCTTAGCAAGCCCCAAAGGGAAGAAACTGAGACAATTGAGAAATTAAGCCGCCTAAGATTTAACTTCGCAAAAATGGTTATTTTTCGCTGGTCACCCTCCTAACTTTCTGATCTGCTAAACTTCCTGGTTTAGTTCGGTTATTTGAGTTACTCCGGATAGCCAGTGATCCCATGTTCGAAACCCCGACCCGGGGGAATGTTTTCTTCCACTACGACGTCTTCGAGGATCGAGGCTTTACAACCTTCATTTGTGGCCATAAGGCAGCGCTTGGGTGAACGATAATGACTCATTATTATTCCCCTTATTACAAATATATCCTCCACGCCGAGGAATTCCCCAATAAAAACATTGGACTAACGTGATGGTTAGTGTGTTAGATAATGCTAAATAAAGCTAGGTTGATGACACGATGCGAGGGCATTTTAATTGTTGATTTGTGCGTACCTGACAAGTCGTGGTGCTCGGAAACAATTTTAATCAAAAAAGTTTTTTATTGTTAGTGACAAGAGACAAATACGCGGGACAAAAGAGTACTGCTAATATTGAAAGGGGGGGGGGGCTTATATGCCGCGGCAGCGTTGTAACGGCTCACGTCAGCAAATCCCATTGGCCGATCCCCATTATCGTACAGGCCCTTTGCTGCTCGTTTGATGACTAAATCCCTAATTTGCCCCTATATTATCTCACATATACTCAATAGAGTTCTAAGCTATTCAATTACGTTAAAGACCATCTGACATAAATACAGAGTCCCGCTTAAACCAACCCTTACGGATGGACCTGCGTAGCATATGAGTAGATCATCATCATCATCATCAGCCTGACTATACCCACTGCAAGGCGAAGGCCTCTGCCATATTTCTCCACTTAACCCGAGTAGATTGTCTTACCTAAATCAAAGCAGCTATACTATTTGGCAGCTCTTGCCACGTTGTGTACTCTCATCACGTCACACAATCCACAGACCCATCAGTGTCCGCCTCGTCAGCTAGCTGAAGAGCATGGCGCTGGCAGTCGGTAGCTGACAGCTCATATGGCCGAGCACTAACTGGACGTAGGGTTGCCTAGGAGCTGCCAACACATGGGAGGGTGATATCAGAATCAGCCTGCTTTTGCTTTCACGTTCACGTTATCTTATATAGGCCACGCAAGCACATTCATACGGCTAGGTTAAAGCGGGGCTTTATATGTGAGCTGGTAGCCTACACTGTCACGTCATACCCTTAATGGCAAAGCTCAAGTGTGAACTATATTTTCTTTTTTTTTTTCAATTTAAATATTTCTACTTTCATCATGACCAGCAACCATCGATTCCCTTAATATACCGCGGTTTAAAGCTCTCCAGGTATTTATTGCGGAAAAGGAAGCACATATTTTAAACTGGTAAGGTACCGCTATTGCTTATCAGATGATTCGGAATATATATATACGTATATATATATATATATATATATATATATATATATATATATATATATATATATATATATATATATATATATATATATATATATATATATATATATATATATATATATATATATATATACACGTTTTGCATAATTACTCACTTTGCCGGATGTTAAGAATAGACTCCATCTAAGATATCACGTCACCCACCAAAAGCTTCTCGTACAATTGGCGTAGCCACTTCCACACCGCTGCACAGAGATAGTACCTGGACGCGAACAGTAAAAGTCACCACCGCCACTCTAGTAGCTAGCGATACGCAGTAATTTGCCTCGGTAGAGAGGGTCGAAAAGCACGAACGAAGCAACCGTACGATTATAAGGGCTGCTGGGAGCCCTCCTTCGGGAAACCTGGAATGCGGTCGTAGGAACCCAGGAACACAAAGCGGCTCATTAGGAAGTTTTAGAATAGGGAATATAGCTATTATCATATCCTGTTAGTGGGATATGATAATAGCGAGGAAACAATGCGCACGCGTGGAATGCTGAGATAAATGGGCGGGGGCGTGCGGCAATAACTCCGCGCACGCGCACTTGCGCCTCGCTATTACCCTATTCTCATAATCGAAAGGGGCCCTCTATTCTGAAGTCATTGTTGTACCTACACAGGGTCCGAAAACACGCTATTCTAATCGCATAAAGAAGTGAGGAAATTAACAAAGACCGTTTTCCTCGCTTCTGCCGAACCACCTGGTCCAGCCGTTCCCCGGGGCAAACAACCCCTCAGTCCGCTGCTGTCAGCAAAACAAAAGGAAAAAAAAAACACCTAGGAATTGCTAGCACGAAACCACGTCCGGCATATTTCAGTATGGTGGAAGTGTCAATGACAAGGCCCCTCTTTCCACACATCCTGCCGTTTCCTTTTCAGCTCTGGGAAAGGGCTGCGTTCTAACTGCAGCTGGAAACACATCATCCAGGTGCAGGAAAAGTATTCGCAGTTTCAAAATCCGGATCAACGAAAGGCGAAAAAAAATTAGAGCACCGCAGAATCTACATTGGAGTAATACGAAAGCACGGACGCGGCTGTTAGTTGCTTCTGGAGGCTTCTAGTAGCTTAATTCACTTCTTGTCTGCCCATTTAAATGGGCCTCACCTTATACGCATCATCCGACATACCGTAAGGCTTCGCCCCGACTACTGCGAGGAGCCGAGCCACAGCCCCATTTTTCCTCCTAGCGTGACGTCACAAACAGCGAGCGCCCTCTCTCGGCTGCAACACAGCGCCGTGTATGGACTCGCCGCCCCCATCCGATGACGCGAGCTGGGGCCCCGTCTCTCGTTCTGGCATGACGTCACACGGTCACGTGAAAATGGCGTGACATCACCGCTGCGGCTCCTGTAAGGACTCACCGCCACACGCCGATGGCGCGAGCTGCGGCTCTGTCTCTCGGTCTGGCGTGACGTCACAAGGTCACGTGAAAGGTCATGTACAGAGGCGCCACGACACGCCAAAGGCTCGAAGTGCTAGCAGTATTGTTTTCGCAATTAAAATGTGTTGCGCTCGTTGCCCAAAGTCACGGCTGCTCACAAGGCACCAAGTTTCTCAAAAAAATGAGCTGAGAAATATTGTCTGCTTTTGGGTAACTTTCGAGTAACGATTGCTAGTACCAGCCGGTTTTTTTTTAGAGCTTCGATTGGGCGCAATTCCATGTACTAACGGCAAATGTCTCTTACAAATGTCCTCCACCGGTCTGAGCTCTGTGCAGCAGAACAGTGGTGTCGGACTAGACAGCGGGTGCTGTGTATCCAACCTGAAATTGGCACTGCTGACTTGAAACACTACATGCGGCCAGAGTCCTCCGATGCTGCAGTGAATTTATCAGGGAAACATCTGGTAAAAGTCGGTTTCGTTTGGTTTATAGGTTTAATATGGCATCGGATTGAAGGATACCGTAGTGGCAGGCTCCCGAAATTTCGATCACCTCGGGTTAACGTGCACTGGCATCATGGGCTTCTTGCGACGTCAGCGGCCGGGATAGCATCCACGTCCTCGGGATCACGCGGTCGAGTGCCCTCACTACTGAGCCACCGCGGTGAGGACTTATGGCCAATAAGTGCAGCTTTTTTTTAGGTATTGTATGCGTCGCACCCTTTATGTTGCTCTTCTGGATCACTACGTTTTTTTTTTTTTTTTTCTAGGATGAAGAAAGTAACTTTCATGGTTACGTGTTTAGAAGCAAAATTTGACGAAATATTGAAAACGCTGGCAAAGGAAACGAGGGAAGAAGGTGCTTTTTTTTTTTCTCATGAAATACTGGAAACATTGAGAAAGTTTGAACAAGATAATCACGCGATTACCACACGAGTGGCGATATCACGCCACATCCTGGTGCGTGGTATCGATGGTGGATACTTTTTTTTCTGAATGTTAGCGAAGGTGAGGCAAAGAAGCAGTATGAAAATAACACACTGAATAGTCTGAGGTGTGACAAATAGAAGGTCATCTGTTCAGCCTCCACTTAAAGGTGTTTTAAAGATCACGTTTAAGCACACCCTCGCCGGAAGTCGGTCAAGTCAAGTTGCGAGATTCAGGAGTATGCCATGAGTAAGCTGCCAAAATCTAGCTGCTGATAAACATATTGACTTGCACACTTTTCAGAGCCATTTTTGCAGCGAATGCACCAGAGTACCAAAAAATAATGGATGAGTAGGAGGCACAACACATCTGTGAGACAGCTCTAAGTTTCGATACTGGCTTAGGCTTTCAATCTTCGAAGGCCTGCGTTTGAGCTGTCGTTAATTGTGACACGCCAAATGGACGACTCTCCGCGGCGAATATGACAGTGTGGTGAAGCAAACAGCAGACAAATTCTAAATAAATATAAAAACATGTACGAGCAACGGCACACGCTGAGGTACAGGAAATTAGTCTTATGCAGGGGTTCTCAAGCTGGGTTCCACGTGCGGGATTCTTCCGTGCACGTTCCATGAACTCCCACGATACTGTAACCGTCCCCCCCCCCCCTCCCCTCCCACGTGTTACTCCTTGCTAGGCGTATGGGCCAGGGTACGTGTGGTTCGTTAAAAGCTATTTTAGAGCATTACAATTTCTTATCTTAACTCGTTCCACGACCGGTGCATGCACTAGCAGATTGTGATGGAGGTGGGTTTCGGTGGTTTATATTCATGGCTGTTCAGATTTCTTGAGAAAAAGAAATTTGAGGACCTGATAATATGGCACTCAGTTTCGCTATTATCCACATTTCTAACATCTAGCAGCTGTGATTTTTTTTTTTTTTTTGGAAATTAGAAATACGTTCCGTGATGTTTCAGAGGCTATAGCAAACACTGCTAGATGGGTTTATTGGTTTCCTGAGGAATGACATCTTTTTATGCGCAGACACTTTCTGATGAGAAATCGATGTTGACTTAATGTTTTAAAAATTTCATCGCATATGCATACGCGTGAAGCCCCACAACAGGGCACTTGCCGTTTAGGCTTTTGTTACCACGGTACTCCTTACGAAGTGACCGTTAAGTAGGATCTAGCAAAGCCGCATTGACAGACAAGGCCTGACCATGTCCTCCTCTCCATATGACTGACGTAACAGAGGTGGTCGGCCGGCGTCTCAATTGCGGTAGCTCCAGCTCGAGCGTGAGTACCTTGCAAATCATTACTCCTGCAGTTGAGTATCGGGCCTCGGGAGGTAAAATTAATATTAACAGCTTGTTTCATCTTTACAAGCTAAAAGCATTTGCCTTCACGGTCACGCATCACGGCTTAACAAAAAAAAAAAACTATAACTACGCTGGTTCTGTCCACAGATGCTGAATAAGAGCGCAGTTGAAGGTTCACTCAGGTACCCATGGCTCTCGCCGACCCCCAAAATTTTCTCACACACACTTTCCCCGGCACCCCACCACAAAGTGGCTGAACGACACCATTGTCACCTTCTTACCGGATGAATCAACCTGAAGACCACAAAGAGAAGACATCCTATGTGGTGACACAGCGCGCGGGGAGCGAACAAACGAGGAACAATAAAAGTTGAAATAGAGCACAGGGGACGTATTACGCAACGACACGTCACGAACCTACCACAAATTTGGCACAAACAGATTGGCTAGCTCCGCTCCTATTGGCCGATTTTGATCGGCAGAAATATCGACCAATAGGAGCCGCAGGCTGATTGACAGGCTTGTGGTGATTTTTCGTTACGTTAATCGGCTCCTTTAGCACCGCGAACTGGTCAACACAACGCACGCGCTGCGGTTTTTCGTCGCAAGGTTCATGAATATCCAAGTGTGGCTTAAGCGCTTCGCGCAATGCACGCTGAAATCGAATGCATCCAACACAATTTACACCTTAGTAATCTATGGTACACCTGATTGAGGATATAACGGGTGAGTTACACGGCACGTGTAAACTGACGCCGGATGATACAGACGCTGGTGCCGGAAAGCTTCTTTTTTTTTTTTCACTACTGTACTAATTACCAGAAAAGAGATATACATTTATCCCCAGTATGGAGGCGGGTAATGCCCCATAGTACATATCGCTCTTCGTTTCTTCGTTTTCGCAACCACTTTAACCACTCGCTCACGCGCACCCTAACGTTATCTATACTGTCGCTGTGAATTAGGAGACACTGACTCCTGATCGTTCATTTACTTCATTGCTTGCTACAAAGAAATGCGGAGCGAAATATCTAGACAGGCGATTCCTAAAGGTGAGCTGGACATTCGTCCGTCTATGATAACAAGCGCAGTTTTGGCGGACAATGCTTTCTAGCATGAAAAAAAAAAAAAAACATCGCTCAATAGTAGATACGGGCCATAACATTAAGGTAAAGCAATCTAGATCGCTATAGGTCATATAGCATCGTTCCCTAGCTTGATGCAGCTTGATTTTTCCCGGCAACACTCCTTTCGTCCTCGCACTAGAGACCATGCCTTCTGATCTATAGGTTGGATTCAGTGGTTAAGCGAGCTAAACTCGGCATTATTTTGACACTGAAACATAATACTAAATTAATGGCAGCACGTTCCTTCTTTTTTTATGTGTAGGGAGCCATCCACCACTGTTTCAATAATCAGTGTAATAATTTTAATACCTACTTCACGAGCGTTCTTTATGTCCGGTTTTCCCATCCTTTTACCTCTCGCAAAAAAAGAAAAAAAAAAGTTTTTTTTTCAAAAAAAAAAAAAATCTTTTTGTCTAGCCTCCCAATGCTAGCTAGAGAAGCGTGTGTTTGTCAACAGCAGAGGCTATCCTTTTCGCCCGTTATAACCGTGTGGTGTGGCTTGTCACTGTTCGTTGTATCAGGAGCCCGGTCACCACAGTAGATATTTTTACGTTATTTTCCGGAGCTGCGCAATAGTGCTTAGTTCACATTGCCTGCCGTCCCACCGAGTCGTCATGACGTTTATAAAAAGCAGAATCATCATCATGTGCTATCAACTTTTATGCTCCGTCGCTGCAATGCCAGCATAGCCTGTTTCATGAGGTTCTTTTTTTTTTTAACCTTTGCTACGCCGGCTATCACACCACCAACTCGCATATTAGCTGAACTATCCATATTCCTCAATTTGTACGGCCTGATTAAGTTGCTTTCCCACACCATCACCGCTGTAACCAACTCCACATTTGCTTCATACAGATCACCTTGCATGTATCTCGTGACAACCATTGCATTTACTTGTTCGGTATGGCTTCCCCCAGTTCCACAATATTCTACTTTTTTTTTTTCAGGTAGTTAGATGAAAACGTACGCGGCTGAGCTATTACACTGCATGGTGCAGAAAAGCTTACCAGGATTAGCACCATCCGATATTATAGTAATGTTCTTCAGGGGTATCAAACTAAACATTTTTACACCCTTTTGGGTGTAAAAAGGGAGCTCGATTGTCCCCGGCTAGCACCCTGTGAAAAACGGCAAGGCAGGGGTAAGGCACGGCGGTTAACAACCAGGGGCTACCCGGTTGGCTACTTTGCGTTGTGTAAAATAGAAGAGGAGCATATAATAGAAAGCAAAAGAGAGAAATGCGGTCTGGAAAGCCAAAAACTGCCTCAGCAGTGTCTTGAGCACTGTGAAGGCTGCCGCGCGCTGGATCCTCAATAGAACACTGCATCCTCTTTTCAACGCCAGACAAATGACATTTGCACAACGAAGGATGTTCCACGTTGAAGCAGTGCAGCTCTATTCATAGGCTGTTAGCCAGGGGACGGGGTTACACTTTAAAGAGTGCAAAAAGGTTTAGTATGTGCTTGGTTTGTACATTCTTTTTATTAGCACTATTTGCTTCTGACGAACTTGACTAAAAAGTTGCTTTAGTGCAAGGACCTTTGGGTTGAGGGACTGATAAATCGATTGTTTGATTCCTCTATTCCTTTCCGATGAAATATATTATCGTCAGAAGAGCGACAGCGGGCGTGTTCACGGGGCTCTTTCACTGCCCAGTGCACCCTCCATTTTTCTCTACATTATCTCTACGACCTTATCTGTCGAGTGGACACTATATCTGGATAAGCTACTCACAGTACACGAGCACAGATGGGCGGGACATACGTTCCATACAGTGCCGACGCAAGTATGATAATCCCATTTTCACACACGTTCCAGAATGCGAGCTGATGATTTTGATGGATTTTTGTCTTGAACGTACAGATAGCTTTCGACGTCCAGTAAGGCTGACTAACGTATTTACTTTATCACCAGTTTCATTTCTGCTGAGATCTGGGCATGAGAGCAAGATAGGAGATATAGACATTGAGAGGGAAAACATGGGGTGGAGATGTGGTTGTATTCCATGGCGTTTCCATTGTTTTAGCCTGGCCTGTGTTAGTCTTCGTCGTATCTCATACTGAGCTGCCACGGTGACTCAGCGGCTTTGGCGTTCCGGAATCAACCAGGCCGCGAAGAGGCATTTGTAAAATGTGAATACCCCTGCGTACTGTATATATAAGGTGTCATTGAACAGTTTGACCTCCGGGGCCAAAGTACACCGGCTTATAAGCTTGACTTGAGCATACAATGATATCCACATAGCCCCGAGAATGTCGCACGCATTTGAATGATGCAAGCATTAGTAAAACAGCTGATGCTTTACCTACAGAGTTTGAGAAAATTCGTAGCGTTAGCATTTTTGCTGCGTTTGTTATTAAACAATGAGAAGACGCAGCACGGAACAAAACTTTGCTGGGTCATAGTTACGACTAATAAGTTATCTTATTTATTTATATCTCAATTAAATGTCAAATGATGGGGTATTGTATTAGGTGGTGGAAAATGTAGCAGATGGATCCCTCGATAGATGATCTGAATTATTATGAGTCGGTTTGGTCCACGATGAAATTTGTCAGGTCATTTAATTCATCGCACTTTGAACGAAGAATGTTGACAAATGTACAGATCTCCGAACAGAGAGAGTATAGACGACCTTCCCATTGTTTGTGAGGTCGGAGATGCGGTTGGGGTGGCTGATATAATGGACCTAAAAAAATGTAGGTAGTTCAGCTTTTCAAATAAACACTCTCTGGATTTATTTCGGCAGTTAGCTAAGGTTGTAATGTAGGCGTTACATTTAAGTTCAGAGACCCTAACATTATAGGCCGAGAAGATTAGTCAGGCGCAGCGATTTTGTACTGTTTCGAACTGTTTCGAAAGTAGTTGAAACGCTATGTTATGAGGGTCTCAGATCACTCATGCATACTTTAGTTTGGAACTAATAAGAGTTAAATAAGCAAGGTATTTCACGGATGGGAATGGCTTTCGCAAGGTTCATCGGAAGTAACATGATTTGCCTTGTTAGTAACCTGAGTTATGTAAAAAAAAAAAAAAAAAAAAAATCGATGTATGTCTCCCATAAGGGGATTTCTGAATTGCCGATAAGATACCTTGAAGATAGACATTAAAGACGCCGGCGGAATGGCAAAAGAGATGTTTTCGAGAGAAATGAGTGTTTCGTTTGCACAGTTGTAGGGAAATAGTGTCGTCATGTGTCTGGGTTATTTGCTATTTCAGCCTTTCGGAAGGGTCCTCTTTTTGCTGTTAAGACGCTTTAGAGTGGTATTAAACCGAGGTGATTTGAGGATCGCGGTTACGTTCATGGTAAGTATGTATTATTGCGAAAGTAATGGTACTCTAGGTTTCGAGCCTTCAGTGTTTCGCGGCCGCACCCATGTGACGCTGTGACGTGACCCCCCCCCCCCCCCCCCCCCCCCCCCCCATGACACTAGGGTGAGAGCTGGGCTACCAACTCAAGCGGTCGGCGTAGCGCGGCGGTAGCCACGTCTTACCCACTTGACGCTGTGACGTCAAATCCCACGTGACACAAAAGCGAGAGATGGGCTCCCAACTCAAGCGGTCGGCGTGGCGCGATCGGAGCCGCGGCTCAGTAGGCAGGAGCTGCCAACATGGGTCTCTCGTTTCACATGGGACGGTTATGTCAGAATCAGCCTGCTAGGACCCTGGAGGAGGAAGAGGGAGGAGGAGAAAAGGAGGGCGGAAGACAGGGATGTTAACCAGAAAGAATGAATTCCGGTTGGCTACCCTTCACTAAGGAAGGGGAATGGGGAATTAAAGGGGGAGGGTAGAAGAGGAGAGAAGGGGAGAAAGTCACAGTCTGTCAATCAGGCTAGTCTCTCTTAAAAAGCGAAGAAGTGCCTTGTAGGCTTTGAGCGCAAATGACTTTTGTGGCCATGGTCCCAAAATCTTCCCTTCCGTTATAGGGTGAGCATCCAGACGATCCAATGCAGTATGCAGCGTAAGTCGTTCAGTTGCAAAAACAGGGCAGTCACAACGGAGGTGCTCAATCGTTTCATCAACGCCACATCGTTCACAAGCAGGGCTGTCAGCCATCCCGATCAGGAAGGCGCATTTGTTTGCGAAAGCAGCGCCAAGCCATAGGCGGCACAGTAACGTTGTTTCACGACGTGTTGTGTGGTGGGGAATACGCAGGCGCAGTACGGGGTCCAATGCCTTGAGACCATGGTTGGAGAACTCTCCGGTGTTCCACGCTGAATGTGTCAGCTCCCCAGCCCTATAGACCACTAATTAAGGCACGTTCATACGGCTTGGTTAAAGCGGGGCTTTATATGTGGGCTTAGGAAGAAGAAAAAAAGAAGAAGAACTCTCGGTCACCCGCAGGTAATGCTTTCGCTCAATATTTGGTTCAGCAGCGTTGAGCCCTTGTAATATTTTTTCGATTATAGCATGCATTTTGTTTTCGAAGCAACTAGTTTGTTTCGGGGTTGTCTTTTAAAAACATCAGGAACCAAATCCGGAATGCATTGAGTTCAGTGTTACTGTTGTCTCCTTTGTCGTAAAGTGTGACAATTTCGTTCATTTTTTTGAGGGTTTGGTAAGTAGTTCAAAAACGTGTCGTGACTATAGGTCGCTGATTCTCGGCAAAGGCAAATCGACATTAAATTCTTTCTTTTTTTTATACCTTGTGTTTGGCGCTCTTTGGCCTAAGATGTCCTTGCGCAATTAAAATCCACCGTCATCATCATTCTTTCTTTTTTGCTTGCGACATCAGTATCAGATCGATCTACTATTTTAGGTGAGTGAACGTTCTATCTTGTTAGGCTGGTGATCAGTTGCTTCAGAAAAACATTTCGCACGTGTTCATGAAAGCGCGCGCAGAAGAACTAAATGGATTACATCAATTTATTTCGGGGAATTTATTTCACCAGGTAAAGGACGTCATGAAATGAACGAATAAACGAAGTGATGCTGTCTAGAACACGTCATTAACAAGCGCAGATTACTCTTGGTGGAAATGAGGCTTTCGAATTGATAAATTACATTTCAAGGCAAGAGTCAATTGTTACAGCAAGGAATAGCAGATTACGAATAGGGGCTATTACGACACCACTGTCTCTTTTACTTATGCGGTCGCACTAACAACCCTGAAAACCCCTAGCGTTTTCAAGAAAGCGCTGTGGATAGTTTATGCAAGAAAAACACCTTTTTTAAGTGATTTTGCGACACCATGCATAGATGGGAATGCTCCATACCAAGGTAACTCGTCCTTTTGCACTACCTTTTATTCAAAGAATGGTTGGAAAGACCTGGCGTCAATTTCTTGACACTGACTCTGAAATATCTTTGCACAGTTTCCGCTTTCTGTGTTAGGGTTTGATTCCACAACTGTGCTTCCTTCTTTAATAGGTATAAGATATAAAAAGCGATCCCCCACAAATATGGTACTCGTACATATAGGAAAAGAGCCATAAATTATTCAAGAGGCACAGATCAGATGAACTGAAATGATTCTAGTCATATATCCAATTGTTCATTGCAGTTAACTAGACTTGTTGGGATGAAGACATGACGATTGTGGAACTCAATATTTAAATGAACACATGACACATGAGCTTTTAAGTGAACACAGTGACATCCAGTGATTAGCCGTGTAGTGTCTAAAAGTTGTAAAGTTATTATTTAAGGCAATGTTAGCGCAAGTAAGAAATAAGAAGGACCCTCCAATTGTTTCAAAACCTGATGAGCTGACTTTTATTTCAGAAAAAAATTTTCTTGAACGAGCAGAGGAAATTAAAAGAAGTCGGTAATCGAGCGCATTCTTGACACCTGATGTTTGGCCGAACCCTCAATGCGGGCACACGCCATTCGATGACACACAAAAGAGTCAATACGCATCTAAGCAACAATATCAATATCAGATGCTTTATGTCGCGACGTCATAAAAGAGCTGAAGTTTCCATGATGTTAAACGCAAATGCGAAATTAATGGTGCGTGAATAAAACTGTTGAATTTCCCGTTGCCACTGTACGTCATAGACCACGCCAAAGTCAAAGGACGCAACGCAGTCCAATCCAAGAGGTAGAAGTCGGCAGTTAACTGCCGACTTGTAATGAAATCGCAGGACTACCCTAAAAGAAACGCAAGGCTAGCAGTGAGGAGTTGGGTCTTGACACCCGATGCTTGGCCGAACTACCGAACCCTCAATGCGGGCACGCGCCATTCGACGAAAGAAAAGCGTCATAAATAATTCATGAAAATATGAACATCAGATGCCTCGTGTCGCGACATCATGAAAGAGCTGAAGTTTCCATGATGCTATAATAATAATAATAATAATAATAATAATAATAATAATAATAATAATAATAATAATAATAATAATAATAATAATAATAATAATAATAATAATAATAATAATAATAATAATAATAATAATAATAATAATAATAATAATAATAATAATAAAAGATGCTAAACGCAAATGCGAAATTAATGGCGCGCGAACAAAAATCTTGAATTTCCCGCTGCCATTGTACGTCATAGACTACGTCAAAGTCAAAGGACGCACCGCAATCCAATCCAAGCGGCAGAAGTCAGCAGCTCCCAAGCTCCCAAGTGTAATGAAATCGCAAGCCTGCCCTACAAGAAACAAGAAACGCAAGGCTAGCAGTGAGGAGGTGGGAGCCGACTCGGCGGGCGTGTTTTGTGGTGCGAGAGTGTGATCGAAAAGAGAAGCCGAGGCACGTCGCGTTGTCGCGGCGTTGTCCCCTCTGTGTCTTCAGTTCGGCCGCGTCGCCCCTGCCAACGTGCTCAGAGCTGCGGCGGGCGCTGGCTACTTGCGTTCGTCGGTGATAGCACGCCGTTGAGATGAGCGACTCGCAGCCGTTGGCCGCGTGCATTGAAGAATGGGACCAACTCGAGAAGGAATATTGCGATTTGGAGGTGAGTTTCGTGAAAAGTTCGCATCACTGTGTCGTCGTGTTGAGACATTGCCTGAATGATAACGTAACGTTCTGGTGTGCCATTCAGTTTTAACAGCGCAGATGCTTGCAGCTGTTATACAGCGTTCGTTGCTCTTCCTGCATTGTTTTTTTTGGGGGAAAACGCCTCATTTTCAGTCGTTATACAGCAAAATTGTTTCTGCTAGTTGGGAAATCCGTTCTTTCCCGCATGCCGGTTGGTGTCAGGGTTTTACTTGCACGCAACTGTTCTGAACCCGTTGAATTCCTGAGTCTTGTGGCTAGTCAACCGTCCACTTCAAGCGTTGCCCTTTAGGACTTGTAGAGGCTTTGACCTGTACAGTACCTGTAGTCGCTTTGGCGCGTGCAGCTTGATGTAAGAGGCATGAAGGATTTCATTTGTTTGCTCTTGCACAAGTGGATGTCCCAGTATTCGTTAGCTTGTACACGCTAAACGTGTTTTAGTTAGTGTGGGCGACGCATCTTAAAAAAAAAAAAAAAAGAAGAAACATATGTGTCCGTGATTTCCAGCCTGTTGAGTGTATTAATAAAGTAGCCAGCGCGACGGGTGCTCGCTGTGGTGCCAAAAAAAAAAAAAAAAATGCGTGCAGGTATTTCCTTTTTTTTTTTTCTTTTTTTCAGCGTGAGAAAGAAAACAAACCCAGCGTGCTGGCGCGCCGGAGAGTCAAGGTCGAACGGCGCGTGAACCATTACTTGGCGTGTTTTCCTGCCCGTTGGCGATCTCGATTATCGTTTAACTGGCACCGTCAAGAGACACAAAATCTTCCCCACGTTTTTTCCCACGTGATTTTCCCCGGGGTCGTTGTAGGCGTCAGAGTAACGGCGTGTTCTACGCACTCCGATCTTTAGTCATCTCCGGTCAGTCTACGGCCTTTGGTTTCTGGCGATTGGAATAATCTTTCGTGCATGACGCACCCCGTGCGTAGTTGAGTAGGAAGAGAACGAAGACTGAATGAGGGGACGGCCCTGTACCGGAGCAGATATACGGAAAGCGTGCACAAGAACATTACCGTCGCCTTTGGTCATAGCCTCCTTTATACTTTGGTGCAAGCGTTTCCTGCGCGCATTGATCGGCTTTACAGCAAAGCGTGACAGGTGGAGAGAATCGACGAAGCCGAAAACCTTTCTCAGCATTTAAATGCGGTTGAAGTCGCATCGTTCGAGGTGGAGGCAGCGCGCGTAGTCTTCCTCGTCAACCGTGGTTGGTTGCTCAAGCGCAGTTTAGCGTAGCACGAACGTAAGGGCGCGTGAATGCTTTTTTAACTCGATAGCCTTGAATGCTGCTCTTGTTGACTGCAGTTCTCATGGAAGAAGTGTACAAAACGTTCGTGCGTTGAATAGCATGCAGGATAGGAAAAATTTTGTTATGTCCACGAGTGGAAAGCAGTTGCTGATAATTTGCAAACGCTGAATCACTGTCCCTGTGGCAGGCGACTGTTCCGTGCGCGCGCTTATTGCTATCGCCCGTCGCTCGGCCTCTGTCAACTGCAGATCTGAACCTCTTCAGACTTAGCGACATGGGCAGAAGCACCTGGTCTCGGCAGATAGGAGCGGTAGCCTCCAAGGCACACACTGGTGTTGATGGTGGCTTGAATCTAGTAACAAAGTCTAGCTCTCTTTAACTTATCAGTGACTTGGTTGCAGACCACATGATAGGAGATAGACATCCTGTCCTTTGAGATTTGTTTCTGTGGCTGATCTTTGTTCCTGGTGTTCTCGAGCGGACAGTCATTTTCTACTTTCAAAAACGCAATGCTAATGTCATTTTGAATCATTTGAAGGTCCATACAGGAAATAATTTTTGCCCAACAGTCTGTGGAGAATGCATACCTGCAGTCGTGTGGGATTATCTATAAATAATAAAGCTTCTAGTTAAATTTATTTCTGATCAGTAATGGTGAAATATTTATCTTAATAAAATGTAAGGAATAAATATTATAGTGACAAGCCGCAGTGTTGTTTTATTGCTGAAGCACCATATACTGCTAAAGATGGATGCAAGAAGGACATAAGCCCGTGCCTTAATTGTCTTTCTCTTGTCATAGTGTTTTTGCAGTCTCGTCACACCAGCTTGCCTAAATTGCCGCTTTGGACTAAGAACAACTGCTAAAAATCTGCGGTGGCTTAATTATTAGCTGCAAGGGCTGTGGCAGTTTTCATTAAAAAAAATATGTTGAGGGATTTATTTAATAAAAAAACACTGTTTTCTTCTGTACTTGACAAATACTGTGAAGAGCTGGTGAGGGATGAGAGCATCATAACTACGAGAGTTGATGCACTGCCTTTTTTTGTGTGTGTGGAGGAGGGAGAGCTCTTGAACTAAGGTAAAGTGCTTACGATCAAGGTGGAAGGTGGATATGCCCATTGTCTTAATGGTGGACAGAATGCAACCAACAGAGAAATGAGAAGCTGCAGAAATAATTTATCGCAATATATCAGTACTCTCATCACAAGGTTTCAGAGAGAACATATGTGCATTGATTGGTGCAAAGAATTGATGACTGCAGATGTCAATGCTTCCTATAATAAATCTTCAGAACCTTTTATGCAGTGCTATTATTGTTCCTTTGCAATGAAGGCATTTCGTAAGAGTAAAAAATCAAGGGAACCTTGGGTTACTCTAAAAATGCTAAAGATGATTAAAGTCGAAGATGAAATGTTTCAGGCATTCCTTAAGCCTTGGAACCACAGTAAGTGGATAAAACAAGTTATTAAAAAAAAAAAAGGTAAAGGGACAAAATGCTGCCCTCGAAGGCAGCGTTCTGTCCTTTTAAAATTTTTTGGGGGTGCAATATAAAGCTTCCTGCTTCGAGTGGTCGATTCCGTAGCGGTTTTGCCACAAACGAGAGGCGATATCAGTCATTTTCTTGAGGCTTTAAGTGCCAAATCAAAATGATATACCCTCGTTTTTTGAACATTGTAGCGCTCGATCTGTATCATACAGGACAAGATCTTTTCATTTCGACCCTAATCCTATTATATATTTTGGTCAGTGTTTTGTCCCCTTAAACAAGGCAATCAGGAATTCGAAAGAAGAATATTACAGACATAAACTGAAAGCCTATATCAAACTTCATCGATCACGTTATCGTTAATCATACTATATTAAGTGGTGAAGAAATTGTGAGCTGCTTCAATGACTTCTTTGCACATATAGGTAACAGGATGAACATCTCTATAGCTGCTACTTGTATCCCGAGATCTTCGCATTCTCTCTTTTTTCAACCTACTTCTACTGCAGAAGTAACAACAATCTTTGAAGGTCTTGGCAACAGCAATAGTCGAGATGCCGATGACCACCGGATTAACCCTGTTAAGTACATGCTAGATGTGATTGCGCATGTCATTTTGCACATCTTTAATGTAGCAATCTCTACTAGCATTTTTCCAAATAGTATGCAGGTAGCTAGGGTTATGGTAATCCATGGGGGGGGGGGGGGGGAGATAAGAACACCTTTCCAAACTGCCAACTTCAATTTTGCCTATCTTCTCGAAAAGATTTGAAAACGTGATTAAAGCACGAATAGATAGTTACTGTAGCAACATAACCTCATAACAAGCCATCAATTCTGATTTAGGAAATGCCATTCCACACAAAGTGTACTCTTCGTTCAGAAAGAGATTGTATTCGAAAACATGGAAAATGCATTGATGACGTTAGGGTTATACTTGGATTTCAGCAAAGCCTTTGACCTGGTAAATCACGCAATTTTGCTGGCTAAAATGGGACGCTATGAATTCAAAGAAATAGCGCAGGAATTAATTCGCTCATATGTTACCGGTGAATCGCAATATACCAAAATAGGCAAACACAAATCGCACTTGAGGGATAGTTGTTGGGGGCGCCACAGGGAAGTATTTCGGAACCTGTTCTTTTCCTATTTTACATAAACGGCATAGTGCAAATAAACAAAAGTTGCAAATCGGTTATCTATGCCGACGATTGCTCCATCTTTTTTGCAGGAAAAGATCTTTCGTGCATTACTATAGAAACAGACGTGTTTTGCTGTTGTTTTTAGGAATGGTGCAAATCGAATTATTTCGTACTGAACGAATAAAAAGCAAAGTGCGTGTTTCAAACGTTAAGAATGTTAGCTGAGGTGCCTGAATCCATTAGTTTGGCCCTTACAAGGTTTCGATCAAAAAGTCTGTGAAAACTCTTGGCATTATACTTAATGAACATATGTCATGGAACCAGCACGTTCAGTCGTTATTGGGTAAATAAAGTAAAACTTTGGGCATAATATCTCTGCACTGGCATACTCTCCCGACAATGATTAACGACATTGCTGTATAATGCACTTTTCGTGAAATGCCCTCATTTATGTTGTGTGCTGGTATGGGATAATACCACAGATGAAAACTTGCACAAAGTCACAAGTACAAAAAAGGGCGGTTCGCGCGGTATGAAGTGCCTCCTATTTAGAACACACAGCGTCTCTTTGAAAAACACTGAATTATTATAGAGTTCGGGACTTTTACACTCACACTCTCTTGTCTTATAAAAAAGCTGTTCGGGCTTATTAGATGTTTTACACAACCATGCACATCTCGAACACACCATGACATGTTCTTTTCGTCACCAACAACCTTGACATGTTTGTTTTTCACACGCAGAATACGTCAAACAGGTAATTCAGTACACATTCCCAGTAGCTTTAAATTACTATGACTTACTAAATATTGACATTACTATGTTAACTAGAAAATACCTGACAAGTCTGTTTGCCTGAAAGTTAAGGAACATTTTCCCACAAGCATGTAGCTTTTTTTTAAGCTGCCAGAATTCTTAGATGCGGAACGTCTGACCAAACTACATTTTTTGTAGTTTTTTAAACCTGTATTTGAGGCTTATTTTTCAATTTGCATTTAATGCGTCTTAAGTTACTCTACCCAATTCAGTATGCTTCACTGCTTTACCTTGTGCCGAGTGCAGTTCGTAAAAATGCTTGTCACCTTTCAGTGATACCAAATGAGCTAACATTTTACTTTATTTTTTTTTGTATGACAAGTGTGTCATAAGCATCATTCCAGCACCACTGTGATCGTTAATTTCTGTATGTTCATATGCACTTGTGCAGGTACGTGATGTGCAGTATATTTGTTTCCTATAATTTATTAGGTATGGTTGATATAGAGCTTACAGGTAAATAACTAGGAGAATAAGGTTGGGATGGAGCACATTTGAAATGTACTCAAACATTATGACAAGCAGCTTACCGGTATCACTCAAGAGGAAAGGGTTTAACAGTTGCATTTTACCGGTATTGGCCTATGGGGCTGAAATATGGAGGTTAACGGAAAGGGTTGTACTTAAGTTGAGGACAACGCAGAGAGCCATGGAACAGAAAATAATAGGTGTCAACGCAGAGAGCCATGGAACAGAAAATAATAGGTGTACGTTAAGAGATAGGAAGTGTGCAAAGTGGGTCAGAGAAATAACTAAAGTTACTGATATTCTAGCCGAAACTAGAAAGAAGAAATGGGCATAGGCAGGACATGTAGTTCGAAGAGAGGATAACCGATGATCTCTAAGAGTAACCATTTGGATTCCAAGGGAAGGTAAGCGTAGCAGGGGCCGGCAGAAAATTAGGTGGGTGGATGAAATTAAAAAATTTGCAGGGGTCAAGTGGATGTGGCTAGCACAGGACCGGGTTAAGTAGTGGAGTGAGAGAGAGGTCTTCGCCCTGTAGTGGGTATAATTGAGCTGATGATGATGATGAGAGCTTACAGTAAAGCTGAATATAATATGTTTCTGCTGCTGATAGGTGGCTGGAGCACAGTCAAGGTGCAGTGACAGTTTTTTCTCCGGCGTTGTAAAGTTGTGAAATAAAGGTATTTTGATTGATTGATTGATTTACTACTATATATATATATATATAGTAGTATATATATATATATATAATATATATATATATATATATATATATATATATATATATATATATATATATATATATATATATATATATATATATATATATATATATATATATATATATATATATATATATATATATATATATATATATATATATATATATATATATATATATATACATGTATTTTTTTTTTTTTTTTTTCATTCAAATAACCTGGTCAGAAAACTTGGAGAAGACAAGTTTTATTCCTTTCATGTTAATACAGTGATACAGTTCAGTACTTCAAGCGCTATCATTCTGTCGCTTTACGTGAGCTTTTATTATGCTATCATACTTTTATATATTGCTTCATATGCTATTGCTGTGCGATCAGTGCACGCACCTGGTGGTTTCTGCGGTTTGAATAGCCAGTTGTTCTTGGACAAAGACAAGCTCAACGAGGAGAGAGTTGTGCAGTACGAAAAGGGAAGCAATTGCAGCTGTTGAAAACTGTTCTGGGCAGCAGGTGTTTGGAGCCTGGTTGCTTTTTTCGCTATAGTTTCCTGTCTACCATAAGGAACATGCACTGTTTGAGTGAACAATTTAAAAGTTACACATTTATTGGACTCCCTTAGCAGACCATCTAAACTTCCTTGCAAAGCTGATCAATTTTACTGCGTAGTTGCAGCTTGATGGCTATCATTTCAGTAGCTTGTGATGGATATTTAGTTATGGCTTGTCACTAATGGAGGTTGTCAACAGGGCTGGAGAATATGACTGCTTCATTAAGAGTGTATTTCTCGCAATCCCGAGAGGTGAGCTGTTTGGGTGGGGAAAAAAAAAATTCATGATGTGATCGGTTCTGGCTGTAAATATCTGGAAACATGTCAATTCTATTACAGTCGGTAACCTCGCAAGAATGTATTTGTCAGGATTACCTGAAATTCACTGTACCAACAGGGTTACCTATATGATAAGCCATGCTGCTGTCTGCAAGTTGCTGTTTGAAGAGGCAGCCTTTATATGCTCTTGGTCTGGCATATTAGTTGAGCATGGTTTAGCGGAGTAGCACAAAATTTTAGATTTGCGTCCTGCATACTCCTTATCTACAGGCGAAACTGCATTTATATGCACAACGCCTGTGCCACTTGTCGTCTTTGGTTGCATGTAAAAGCCCTGAAAAGTAAGGCATGTCCTATAATGAATTTCTGCCTTGAATTTCGCATATTGTACTGCTGTAGCTGCTTGTCCATTACCAAATTATTGCTTATTTTATTATGAAGTGGGCAGCAAACAGCGGTGCTACTGCTGTGGTCTCCGCAGTTCTACTGATTCTTTCTAGGGAGGAAAAAGTTGGGGTAGGAAGCAGTTTCACAGATTGTTATTTTATTCTACCTTCGGGGTAAAACATTACCGACTGGAGTGGGGGTCACTGCAGTAGAACTTCAAACATAAATGTAAGGAAAAAAGAAACTGCCTGTGATGAAACAACAACATGGTCCTAATGATATCAACTGGGACAGCATCAGTATAGTTCAGCAGTATAACACGTTATGTAAGCAACAGGGGGCACTAAAGATTGTAGCAATGGTGATTTTTCAGTTTCCACTCAAGAGGGAAGGTGGTTCCAGTCCACATACGTACGGGACATAAATGAGCCTGAAAGTGCTTTTTTGTTATATGAGATTAAGCTAGCTTTGCGCGTGTGGTCAAAGTGGGAGGATATATATGTAGACAATGCGAGCGATTCGTTTTGCAGAGTTTTGTAGTAAACTATTTTGTGAAAAGGGCACAGGTACATTTCCTTATGAGGAGTGTTGCTAGCGGTGGTAAGTCGAGGTTTTGTTTCATGGCAGATACACTGGCAGTGCGATGGTAGTTTGATGAAAAGAAACATTCTTACTTGTACTGAATTATTTCTATCACATTGGTAAGGATTTAAACTTCATATTACCTATGCATGTTCTAATAGTGAGTGAATGATAGTTTTGCAAATAACCAGCTTAGTGTTAGCGGGGGCTGAATGAAAGTTGTTATTTTACCGCAGAGAAAGCAATCATTGGCAAATAGCTGAATGGATGAAACAGTCAAACAAATCATTAATACAGATTATAGAAGCTGAAGGCTGAAGCACAGCACCCTGAGGAATACCAAAGGTAACAGGATGCAGGGGGAAGTTAACATTGTTGGCAGTTATGAACTGTTGACTCTTGGGGGGTTGGAGTGCACTTGAGCCATTTTAGCATGTTGGTATCAAGTCCTATAATACATGATTTTAGTAGTTGTAGCTGGTGACATATTTTGTCGAATACTTTAGCAAATTCTAAAGATATGCTATCAGCGATAAAGTGGCAGTCAAGACTGACATGTAACTTGTGGGTGAAAAAAAGAAACTGCATTTTGCATGAGTATGTCTTGCGAAAGCCGCATTGATAATTGTGAAAAAACGAGTTACGATTCCAGAAACATGATGATTTGCGAGTAAAGGGGTTTGTTCTAGTATCTTACTAGGTACGCTGGTGATCAATGTGGGCCTTTAGTTATGGGAGGATTGTTTCAATCCGGTTTTGTGAACTGGGACCACCTTTCTTATCTTCTAGTTCAGTTCAGTCGTGTCCGACTCTTCGTGACCCTATGGACCATATCACGCCACGCTTTCCGGTCTCTCACTATCTTCCTAACATCACATAATTTCATCTGCAGCGCCTCGAGGATGCCATCTAACTTTCGCGTTCGCTGCCTACCCCTTCTCCGGTGACCCTCAACCTTTCCCAACACCAAATCTTTCTCCAGCGACTCCTTTCTTCTCTCTTCTCATCAGATGACCAAGGTAGCTGAGCTTTAACTTTAGAATTTGACCCTCCAATGAGCAGTCAGGGTTTATGGTCGACAATATCGACTGATTTGATCTTCTGGCCGTCCAATGTGACGTCAATTCGCCATTGTCTAATGACTGCTGAAATATTTGACAAAATTAATAATGGATATAGTTTGGTGCTTTTCAACAACTTTTCAATTAACATTATTGATGCCAGGAGCTGTGAATATGGCTTGAGTGTTAAAAATTTCAGCAACACCTTCAAATTTGGACTGCCACTAGATACATAGGCAAATAGTTGTAACCAGTAAAGATAAAAACGTCATCGAAGGAAGAAGTAGAAAACAGCATAAAAACACACAAATCATTTACAACTGTCGCAAAATTATTTTTTGTTAGGGACCAGTCAGAGACTGCCTAGGACAGGGAGGTACAGACAGCAAAATAGTCTGATTGTTTTTGCTTCCCTTTTTCATTCTTCTTTTTCTTCTTTTGCTGGTTTCCTGTGAGTCACAAGCTGCATTTGTCAGCAGGCACTTTTGTTTGCTTGCTAAAGATTCAGAACTTTTCTTGGTTCGCTTATTCTTTGTGTCAGTTTGCCAGTCATAATCGCTTGACCTTGACATTCATCTGCCGAATGTAGGGTTGCGGGCTCGATCCTGGCCGCAGCGGTGGTCATATTTTGATGGAAACAGAATGAAAATTGCCCATGTGCTGTGCAACATCACCGCGTGTTAAAGATCCCCTGGTGGCCTAATTTAACTGAGCCCTTCACTGCAGCCTCCCTCACAGCCCATGTGTTCCTTCGAGATTTTGAACTAATGCACAATTCACAGGTCTATTTTGTCAGCTTGATCTTCTGGCTGAAAGCATAAAGTGTTGATGAACTATATTTCAAGGAATACAACTAACACCCATGTTCATGGATAACATTTATTTTAGTTTCCCTAGAGCTGTGTCTGGATTCGAGAAGTTGATGCGAATATGGTCATTTTTTTCTTCCTCCTGGCCCTTGCAGAAGGCGTACCGCCAGTACATGGTGGTGACTGGGGAAATGCAGCGGTCCCAGGAGAACTGCCTCAAGGCCCTGCGGCATCATCGCTACAGGTCGTCTCAGATTCTCGAGTCGCTCGCGAAGCTGAAGCCGAGCAGTGACGATGAGAAGGTGCAAAAGGACCAGCTGCTGCAGAAGCTAGAATCCAAGCGGCTGCACCTCGATGACATAGCAGAGGACCTGCCACATTCCAATGGGTAATGCCAACACAGTTTTCCGATGGCATTCACTGTGGGTATGGTTTGAGGCAGTTTTATACAGATGCCTCCAAGACAGTCAAGTATGTTGGAAGTGCAGTAGTGCAAGGAAAATGGGAAAAAATAGTAAGACTGCCTCGGTGTACGAGCATTTTTACCGCTGAGCGTTATGCACTTGCTATGGCAGCAAGAAAGATAGCCAATGGGAATATCACAAACTATTTTCACAGACTCTCTAAGTGTCTTGACAGTCCTTCACGACAAAAACGCAGTTGCTCCACTACTTGGAAACATCATACATAATATATCGGCGACCTCTGCTCAAGGACATAACGTAACATTTTGTTGGGTCCCGAGTCATGTTGGCATTGGAGGCAATGAGAAAGCAGACGTTTGCACTGCTCAAGCCCATGACAAACAGATCAAGAACATAAATATCCCATACAGAGACTGCATGGCGCTACTGCACTGTAAACTAAAGGAGAAATGGCAGTCGTCATGGTGTAGCGAAGTAAATAACAAACTGCAGTTGAAGCCGATTTTTGGGAAACGGAAATCATGTCATCATCAAGAACGTTTCATAGAAGTGATTTTATGCTGACTCTGCATTGGCCATACACATTTGACTCATAATTTTTTTGTTGAGAAAAGAAAACAAACCATTGTGTGAAGAATGTGGAGAGGAACTCACCATAAACCATGTTTTATTTTCGTGCACAGGACTTGAAACACAAAGGAAAAAGTATTTTACTAGATTTTACAATGAGCACATTCCGTTCCATCCAGCATTGATTTTAGGTGAAAATGGTCTTGTTGATCTGTCATGCGTTTTTAGCTTTCTAAATGAAGCAAATGTTTTAAAGAAACTTTAGAATGAATACATATACTCCACTAAACTCAAGATACAACCTGGTGCCTGGCGCATGATAGCCTGAGCTGCTTATGCGCCACTAAACCCAATACAATACAATACAATACAATTCAAATTAGTTGCTTTGTGACTTTGGGGCAAAATCACGTAGGCAACCTAGTGGCCCGTGACCACTGTCGAGGTCACGTGAGGTGATGTCGGTGTGACGTGAAAGTAGAGGGCGCTAGAAGGGCAATACGTGTACAAATAGGTGTCCCCGGAATCCTGCCTAGGTTACAACACTGTGCGAGATGGAGGAGGACGAACACCCTGCTACTGTGGCGTGTAAGAACGCGAGGAAAGCACATCGTAATAAGGCCCTGGCAAGGACCTCATTACGATGTGCAGAACAAATTGCACTGATCTGGTCTCCGACTCATTGGGGCCTGTGGGGAAACGGGAAGGCGCACATGATCGCCTAAGAGTTCACTTACCGGTCGATCGCCGCTGACGCGCCACCTCCACGCAAGGAACGCCTTCCTTCGGGTGATGAACTCACAATATTTCACGAAATTATTTCTCATTATAAGCTCGGTCGTGACACCTATCCACCAGCGGATAAACAGCTCAGCAGAAAAAAGGCAATCATGTGGAAGAAATTCCAAACCGGGGTGTTTCCAAACTCACAGCTGTGCAGTAAATGGCGTCCAGAAGTCTTCAATCCTAAACGTACGCACTATAAAAAACATTGCAGGTCTAGTCCACATGATCAGCACCTGCCCTTCGTATAACAACTTGAATAAAAATGTAGAATCCTGGGAGACAGCTCCTCAGTCATTAGGCAGAAGAGCAATGCAAAGTCATTGGTCTTTCCTTGACCACTGCTGAGTCCCAAGGAATTCCGGCTGACAGTTAAGGTGAATAAATGGTGGCTTGGGGGGGCCCTTCTTCCTTGTCATTTTTGACGGGTGTGAATAAAAGTTATTTCTCTCTCTCTGAAAAAGTTTGTGGCTGCTTCAAAAGTGGACGTTGGCTCATTTTTATGGCAGTGTGAACGCATTAGTTCCGATTTGTTCGTCATCCTTAATTCATGACATTTTAATTTTTATTCACCAGCTGTGCTTGGCGAACAGTTTCTCTTGGCTGTTAGGGCTTACTTTTTGTTTTTTATTTTACAGCCTCTACTTGCAGATTGTGCTTGGGAGTGTCAACCTTTTTCTCAGGGATGCAGATAAGTGAGTGTAACTCTTTTTACTTGTCTGACTTTGCTGTTGGTCACTGCTGTTGCCACCAGTGCATGTCGGTGCTTACCCGGTCTGCACATTTCTTGTACCAGGTACCGATACAAAGACGAATACGAGAGGTTCAAGCTGAAAGTCACCATGTGCATTCTGGTCGTGTCCATCTTGTGCATAACAATGAACTACAGGTAAGTAGTCGGTGAAATGATGTGGCTTAAGCTCGTTGCCAGAGTTGAGTTTCACTCCTGATGTTGAAGTTTTGTGGAATTCTCTGTCTAGTGCATTGATGCTGGCATTGTTGGCCATTGCGTTTGTTAAGAACATTTCGGAAGTAGTGCTGTCTTTGTATTCATCTGACACAGTTCCTGGAGTTTTTGCATTCATAGGAAGCATTCCTAGAGAACTGTCCCCAACATTCAATTCATATTGCACTTTCTGTGCCACATTTCATCATTCTTTCTTGCCCCGCCGCTGTGGCGCAGTGGTTAAGGAGCTCGACAGCTGTGCCCAAGGATGCGGGTTCAAATCCCGGCTACGGCGGCCGCTCTTGGATGGAGGCTAAAAGCAAGGCACCCGTGTGCTGTGTGATGTCAGTGCACGTTAAGGAACCCCAGGTGGTTGAAATTTCCAGAGCCCTCTACTAATGGCGTTTCTCATAGCCTGAGCTGCTTTGGGACGTTAAACCTCACAAACCAAGCCAAACCACTATTGTTTCTCAATTAAATTGTTTCCGTTCTCTGCTTGCATTATGTAGGGAAGTTTTGCAGCATGAGCATACTGGGAACAGATGGCGACAATGAAGCTTATAGCTGTCCCTTCAATTCTCGCTTCTATATGTTTGCTTTTTGGTAGAACCCATGCCAGGTAGTGTTATTTCCCAATCGTTGGATGCATTGGTAGTGCTTGATAGTATGTCTAATTTTGTTAAATGTCTTGTCAGACATTGTTTTCAGTTAGTCACACAAAAATAGCTCACGCTGACATCATTTGGTTTTCAGAGTCAATGACGCCATTCTTCACTTCCTGCTGGTGTGGTATTACTGTACGCTCACGATACGAGAGAGTATTCTGGCAGTTAACGGCTCAAAGTAAGTTGACGCATCGCCCTACTTGCGTACTTGGCAGGGAATGATGTGGTCGTTGCTTCTTGCTTTATCTCAGGCTGCAAGTTATTTGTTTTTGGCAGTTTCGATCATCTAACAGGTCAATCGTATTGATTCATTTTTTTATTTCAGGATAAAAGGTTGGTGGAGGTTGCATCACTTCATAACGACTGCACAAGCTGGAATCATCATTGTGTGGTAAGCTGCAATTGGTCACCATTTCATTTTTAACTACGTGTGTATAGAAAGGGCGTAAGTTACTTAAACATCGCCATATTATTTTTTTATCCTTAGGTAGCTGCAGATGGCGGTGCTCATTGATACCTACGCTTGTTTCCTTTTCTTGTTCTCAAATGATGGATGGCGTATTTATATGGGACGCGGTTCTTCGCTTTAACTCTTTGAAGGCTAATGTCTGCCTTTACTAGACAACAGTTCTTGCTTTTTTTTTCATGCATTCTTATAATCATCAGCAATATGTTCTAAGCAAAAGTATTCCTTCACCCCAACTACAGTTTAAAGTTAAAGGCATAAAGAGCAAATACAATGGTTTTTCAGGGAAGACCTTCAGTCATTTTAAATAATAGTGGACTCAAAATAGAAAAAGAAATATTTGCAGCATCAAGCTCTTGTGCTGCACTGCATCATCTTGTTCACAGCTTCAAACTCACTGTTAGGGCTAGCCATCTACTGCACTAAGTAAAAAGTTAATTAGTGGGATTTAGTTAATTATCCAGATATTTGGCAGCATATTGTGTCCTTTGCAACAGAGTTTGTTCCTGCAAATAATTTTTACTATTTCGAAACCTCTTTTTTTTTTAATTGTTAAAGGCTTCCTTGAAACACCCTGTATATATGGGAACAGTGTAGAACAGAGCCAACAATGTCTTCAAAATTCTTTCTGGTTTCAGGCCGGACGGTGTCATATATGGCATGTTCCGAAGACAGTTTACCTGGTACGTCTGCTTCATTAGTAAGTAGATCCTTCTGTTCATACATTGTGGTGCGTTATTTGAATGCCTTGAAGGCTGAATGGTTATTACAGATTCAGTGAGATGGTAGGTAAACAGGTATGGGAATAAGAGGGAAACTGTAGGAGCAGCCGCGGCAGTGCGTAGCAAATCGGTAAAAGATGGTGGCCTGCGCATGCTTGTTGCCAGTGTTTATGTTGATTCTTTTAGTAGAGAGAGAGAGAGAGAGGGGTTAGTGCTAAGAGAAATTGTATTGGAAGTCTGCAGCCCTGACGTTGGTGAAGTATTCCTTTCAATGTGCTGGCAAAAGGCGCCGACTGCTGGAGACCATTTGTGACATTGCCTGCTCACATGGTAACAGGCTTGCAGGTTCTCTTATGTAACAGCATCGTGACATTTGTGAACCCTCTGTTTGACATCCCACTGCAGTTTACTTTGTCAATTTCGATAAGTTGGAGATTGGTGCAGTCGGTATTGGGCATTGAGCCTTGCTTGCACAGATTTACGAGAAGGTAGATGGGAGCCAAGTTTTGGTGTTCGGCTTCCGTCATATATTGCTGACACCCAATGTCAAAAAACACATGCATGTTCTACGTACAGGCATAATCCAGTTCTGGCAGTTCTATTACCAACAAGGATGCCTGTACAGACTGCGAGCCCTGGGTGAAGGCCACAACATGGACATCACAATCAGTGAGTACAAATCTTTTTTTTTTTTCAGTTCTTTGTCAGAACACGTGAGGTGTAGGGGCATAGAACCAGATGTTCCCAAAGCAAGTATTACTATATATTTGGGGATATCGAAAGCGGACTGACCGAGCTGTCGCGGTGAGAGACCCTCTTTTGCCACAACAGGACTAATAGGACTGGCTCTGTCGCAACGACAGTATCGTGCTGCACAACAAAGAGATGATATGTCATGATAGTGTTCTGTGACGTTGTTAGGGCAGAATGCTTCATGCATAGTGCCTTAACTATTTTTGGAAAGCGCCCCACTGTAGTGGCTCAATGGTTAGGGCGTTAGTCTGCTGAACCCAAAAATGCGGGATGGAATCCCTTCTGCAGCCGCTTTTCGAAAAAGGTGAAAGGCAAGGCGCCCGTGTACTGTGCACTGTCAGTGCACATTAAAGAACTCTAGGTGGTTGAAATTTCTGGAGCCCTCCACTGCGGTGTCCCTCACAGTCGTGAGTCACTTTGAGATGTCGAACCCTTTAAACCAAACCATTTTAGCATTTCAGGCTGTAAAAACTTGGAATAAGAGCAAAAACCCGCTCACTTGTCGCTGCCTGGTTTCAACTTTTTATGATTGATGTATCTGTGTTGCGATCGCGGAGAAAGAAATCTTTAGGAGGCAAAACTGTCCTCTCTCCCGCAAACAGAAAATTCGTGAGTGCCTCCTGCGACTGCCACCGAACGTCGCGTTCCTCATGGACGGCGCACATTTTTGTGCTTTCCTGGAAGACTATTCTGCATTCACAGCCAGTGTTTCCTCCGCAGTAATGCCTAGTCCAAGTTTCCTACTGCGTTGTATAATGTGAGTTCATAATCTGGTAGGCAGGCTACTTTTGAATTCTAGCCATTGATGGCCAGTACTGCATGGGACTGCCTTTTTTACTTGGGGCATATATATGACCCTTATCATGCAACAAATTACCTGAGTGTTCTTCAACAGTCTACGATTGAGAAAAATTATTTGGAAGCCCATAGGGCACAAGAAATACTTTTGCCTTGTGCACTTGCCTTTGGTGTTGTAAGAACCACGGGAGACATGCATTTAAAAGAGTTCTGCTGAAGATGAGAAGGCTGTCATATGTATTTGTAATATGAAGTAGAAAAATAAAGAGGTATTTGTTTTTGTCAGAGAGAGCACTGGACATGTCCTCTTCAGTCGGATAATGAGTGAAATTGTTCCACAATCTTCATTGTGAGCTCCAAATAATCCGACTTTACATTTTCTAACTTCTGATCGCTGAATGTTGTGTTACTGTTTTGTTGCCTTAAATTCAACATGCTCCAAACTGTGTACCATCTGCATACAAAATAGCAGGAATTACTTACTGTATACAAAGGCATCGATATGTTCACCTATCGCCTTACAGGAGGATGCAACCCAGAAAATGTGTATAGAAAGCGTTGCTCTATAAAAACACTATTTACACATGTACACTGGTGTCTTCAGTGATTCTGTGGCGGATATTTTTCTTGTCTTATTTTGCTCTCCATGTACAGAGGGAGCCAACAGCCACTCACACCAAGGAAAGCTGAGGGCATTTTTAATTTTTTCGATTTTTCTTATGTTGTTCAAGGAGAAATAATATTGTAAATCATAGATGTAAACGATTGGAAAGTATGTGGGGAGAACAGGTTTGGACCCCACTGGCAGAACATGGCTGTTTCCTTTTCTACTTCATAATCGTTTACCTCCGTGATTAAATTATTATTTCACCTTGATCAGTGCAAAGAAATGTCCTAGGCTTTCCTTCTTGTCAATTGCTGTTGGCTCCTTTTGTAAGTATCTTTTAATTAGCCGTAACGAGCGCCTCATTCTCCCGGCATTTGTTTGCCAATTCACTCTATAGTTAGGTACGTATTTCACAAACCAAATGATTGGATCTACAATCACCGTGTCCATCTTGGACTTTTTTCGTGGCGTGCAAGCGCCTGGCGCTGGCAGCTTTATGGTCATTGCTTGGCGAATGCTCAGTGTTTAGCACATTCTTAATTTTTACAGATCCTTGACAATTTGGGCTTTTCTGGTGTAGTTTTTTGATCGTCCCCATGTTGCTTGCTAGGCCTCGCTGGGATTTCATTGCGAGCATATGGTTCTGAGCCCGATTCTCTTCGCGCCTCAAGTCCATAGTACAAGAAGCTTGAGTATAATGCCCAAGCACAAGCAGAGTGTATACAAATACTGTACTTACCTGTTTCTAGCATGCCCTCGATTCTAACTCGCACCCGATTTTCATGTTCAAGAAAGAAAAAAAGAACACCCCAAATCTAACACATGAATGAACACATGTTTCTAGTATGCTTAAGCACGTACGGCAGCTCAGTTGCCTTCAGTCTCTGCATGCAGGGTGGACAGTTTATTATTAATTTATTGTTGGAAAGCATGGTTAATATAATGAGAAAAGTTGTAGCACCTTATATAAGAGTGCTATGTTACAGGTAAACTGTCTTTACATTAAACACATTTACATTAAACATTTACATTAAAACAGGTAAACTGTTTTTGCATTATTTGTGCACTTTTTTTCAGGATTGAATGAGGCATCAGTTGGTTCTATTTCCAGTGTATTTGTCATGTCACTTAGATATTATCGGTACTTTCTAAATGTGATAACATGTTCAGTAGTCCAGCAGTGTGAAGAGCCAGTCATTGAATGCTGCTTGTTTTTTTGTTTGTTTTCTTTTTTTTTTTGTTTTTTCCTTTTGAAAATTTCGCAAAGGCAATGCGAAGTGAAGACCACGGGGCACTATCTTGTTCCTACATTGCCTTTCTGTGGCCCTATCTTTTTGGCTGTGCAAAGGGTAAAGAGCATGGCAATTCATATTCTCTGCCCTTCTCTTTCACAGATGGGTTTCGATCGTGGATGTGGCGTGGCCTCTCATTCCTCCTCCCATTTTTATACTTTGCATATGTGAGTGCATTCTTATGCTTTTTTGTGCCTTTCTTATGTCGCATAATAAAATTCTTTGCAGCTATTTTTAATAAAACACCTCACTGTACGCTGCCATTTTTGTAGCATCATACCAATAACTCTGATTGGGGCAGGATGTATAAACCTTTGTAGCTGAATGGAGACACTTAAGGTCTTCATGAACTGACGCTATACTAACCAACTTTTCTTGGCAGTGGAGGAAGGGCTACAAAAGTGGCATGTCTAACTGTGTTATTCTGCGGAAAGAAGTATTAGAGGATGTTCACAACATTCGTTTATACATAGTATGAAATCAGTTTTTTGTCTACATACAGTGGACTCTCATTAAATGGAACCTCAAGGGACTAGGAAAATATATTCCATTTATCAGGAGTTCCGTTTAGAGAGAGAGAGAGAGAGAATACATTTTGAATGGGTGGACCGCTCCCGGTCGACGTTAGTGCATGCACGCAGCTTGGTCCCAACGCGGCAAGAGTGCGCGCAGTCGGCAGTCTCTGTAGAAGCAGTATTTAGGCAATAAAGAAAACTGTACACAAATGAGCACAAAGTTTATTCTCAAAAGCAAGCAAATACTTTTTCCTTCAAACTTCTCCAGCTGTATGGACGTGAGGCCCGGCACAGTTCCATGTCCAGGGCAGTTGTCAACGAGGAACAAAGCCTTCTGCAGCATGAGACGGGCATCCTCGGAATAAATCGATTCACTAAAAATGGCCTGAATCATCTGTGCCTTGCCGTTGGCTTGATAAGAAACGGGCAAGGTCGCGACGTTCTTGAAGCACCGCGGAGGCTTAGATTTACCGATCACTACCAGCTTTAATTTGTCGTTTCCTGTCCTGTTAGCGCCAATGAGGGCGGTCAGCCTGTCCTTACTAAGCTTCCCCCGGTGCACTTCTCTCCTTTGAAGGGACTAAGAAGGAAGCAACTTGATAAACAGTGCTGTCTCATCTCCTCTGGATCGTTTTGCTGCATAATTTCGGAGAGCCGTTTTGCTCGCCTCTCCACGTGCCGTCGCGTCGGCAGCGGTAGCTTCCCCTGAAATGGCACGAAACAACCAGGCCATTTCGTACCTTAAACCTAGTGAGCCATTCTTCGCTGCAGGTGAATCCTTCGATGCCGAGCTGAAGAGCGAATTCTTCCACTTTCGCACGAATGTGAATTTAGTATACCACACTACGAATTTAGTATACCATACTAAATTTTACAAGAAAATTGATAACTGCAAGCAGAGACTGCATTCTGCTGCGTAGGTAGACAGGGTGCATTCCAGCTCTGCAGCTTCTGTTCCGTTTCCAGAAGAATTTGTTGTTGAGTGTACCTGCTGCCATTTGTGTGGCTGTTTTGTGCGGGCTTGACTGGGGGGCTGTTTTCCCCTCCGGCTTGTTATATCATGCTGTGTGTTTAAAAAAAAAAAAGTCATTACTTTGCTATTATTCCCGTACTAATTTTGTATGGAATTTCTTTGCTCACAGATGTTCCAGTTATACAATGCTTACACATTGTATCAGCTCAGTCTTCTTCCTGAGTGCAATGAGTGGCAGGTAAGCATGTTTTTCGTTTAAACAACTCAGCCATGAAAAGCAACCTTGAACTTCTGTCTATAGTCTCGACCTAAAATTTTGAGCTTAACTTTATTTCAGAAGCTTTTTGCCATCCTGTACTTTATGGCGAATTAAAGAACCACTATGTATCATTCTTATCACATTGATCACATTCACAGTCAGTATCAGTTGTTGCAACAAACATTTTTTTTCAGTGATTTATTCCTCTTATATCTCAGATAGTGAAACCACCTTCCCACTGGAGTTGAGTTAGTTAATGTTAACCAACATTTAGCAATTCTTTAGCTAGCATTCTATAATTAGTTGAAACATGTTTGTATAACATTTTACTGCATTTATTCTTTTGTATTAACTTGTAGTACTTAGCAACCACTCCCCTCTGTAACAACTCTGGTCCTGAGGATAAATATATAACACAGTCTGTCCTGCATATATCTAATTACAGTGAAACCTCATTATAACGAACAGTTAAAAATCTGGAAATAGTTCGCTCTATCCATTATTCGTAATATAAAATTTCATAAAAAATACACTCAAGAGCAACGAAATTCAATCGGAGAAGGCACAGCAACTCGGAGGGTGCCTACTTGGTCACGTCCATTTATTTACGCGCAAAGAACTGCGTTATCGCGGCCTGCTTTTTTGTGTTGATCGCGTTCCGTATCACGCCCTGTTCCACAGTTTGCAAACACTCAGCAAGGGCAAACCCACTGCTCTCAATAGCACTGCAGTGGTGGCGCAGTAAATCCAATGCATCAAGCGCTTCTGCAGCAATGCAGCAAGCGCTATGGGAAGTTAAAAATACGTTTGACAAAATAATTTCGGACGAGTTCGATATATTCAATAATTCGTAATATGCGTGTTCGTTATATCTAGGTTTGACTGTATTGCTTTTGTCGAAGGGTCGAAGAATCCCCTTCACGTGTCTCAATAGTTTCGTAAACGAAACGTCTGCGATATTTAATGGTACATACAATTGCCTCTTGCGTGCGAAGCATTGTCATTGTCGGACGCAGTCACAAGTATCTAGTGACCACGATGGGTGCTTCAAGGCATCATAAAACTGTGCGGTGTGAGCAATGTAAAATGTGATTGGCGGCAGCCTTCTCGGTGCCATTCTTCATCTAGCACTGCTTTCATGGGGGAAAGCCAGCACTCGATACGCTTGTCATGCGGTAAAGCTAACCAGTATCACTAAAGGTTACTGGCGCACTGCCAGCACGCCAGCAGAGCATGCACCTCTAGATTTAGCACGTCATATTTTTGCTTCTAGCCTGTGCCTAATCTTATTCACTGCAATGTTGTACAGTCATGCCCACTTATAACGGCCCCACTTAAGCGAACGCACGGTTATCATGAACAAGTTCGGTGCGACCGTCATAATATACATTAGGGCTATGGCGCTCTGTCTTTGCTACAACAAACATCTGTGAGACTAGCCGACTGGCTACAGTGAACACCTTGGTGCCGCGGACCACTTTCCACATGCCGAGATCCGTCGATCCTGTGCTCTGCAAGCCGCGACAATCGGCATTCCCGATTCCCCTGCGGCATCTCACCCGAGGCATGAGGGGTGGCGCAGATGCAGCAAGCGGCTTCCGAGGAGGGGCCCAAACGCGGCAAGCAACTTCCCGGGTTATCTTTCGCGGCATCTAAGATGGTGGCAAGGAGCGGCGACAGGGCAAAGAAAGCACCAAAACGTAAGAAAAAAGGGGGAAAAGGAAAGCTAGCCGAACCCAGCACACGTGAGCATGCAGGTCGAAGGAAAGGACCGAGAGTAACATCTCATTCGCCACGGAACCCCATTTGCCAGCACCAACGTCAGAGCAATGGTCAAGTTTGCTACCAATCGACAATGTAGCATGCAATCATGGGCTGTCGAGCCTGCCTTCCCTTCCTCCTCACCCCTTTCCTCCATCCCTGCGTCTCACATGACTGACAGTGGCGCAGTGCACAGTCGTTTACTCGTTTTTCTTGCTTGCGGTTGTGCTGGTGCGTTGTTTGTTTCCTAGTGGTGTGAAGCCTGTATTCAAGATGGCAGATTCGCCAGCGTCTACTTTGACAGTGAAGCTTAAAGCTTTGGACTTGGCCACAAATCTTTCGATATTGAAAGATCTTTTTTAAGGCACAAAGAATCGCAAACTGGTTAAAAAGTATGGTTTGTCAAAGTTAACAATATCCACAACACTGAAAGAGAAAGGTAAAATCTACAACAGTGCCGCCACGGACTCCGCTATGAGGAAACGCCTACGGAAGGCCACATATGCAGACACTGAAGAAGCTCGGGCATACACTGTGCCTATCAGTGGGCCGCTGATGTTGTCCAAGGCAAAAAACCTTGCATTCCTCCTGAACTTCCCAGCTTTTTCCATGAAAACAGCTGGCTCCATCGCTTCAAGCTCTGCCACGGGATAATTTTCAAGTGTATCGATGGCGAATCGGCAGCAGGAAATGACGGAGACGTCAGTATGTGGCTGTCAACAAACTTGGCCCATGTATCAAGGTTATGAGGAAACGCCTACGGAAGGCCACATATGCAGACACTGAAGAAGCTCGGGCATACACTGTGCCTATCAGTGGGCCGCTGATGTTGTCCAAGGCAAAAGACCTTGCATTCCTCCTGAACTTCCCAGCTTTTTCCATGAAAACAGCTGGCTCCATCGCTTCAAGCTCTGCCACGGGATAATTTTCAAGTGTATCGATGGCGAATCGGCAGCAGGAAATGACGGAGACGTCAGTATGTGGCTGTCAACAAACTTGGCCCATGTATCAAGGTATGCTGAAAGGAACGTTTATAACGCGATGAAACGGCCCTATTCTACCAAATGCTGCCTGGCAAAACGCACGCTATAAAGGGTGACAAGTGTGCTAGTAGTAAGCAGTAAGCACAGCAAAGTGCGGATAATTGTACAGTTGAATCCCGCGACAATGAAATCGGCGGGGCGTACGAAAAATTTTGTTGGCGTGGAATTTCGTTGTTGAAAATTTATAGACAACTTCATTTCACTGCCAGCAGCTGCGTCACGCGACTCTAACACTCTGTTAAGAGAACTATCGCAATGTCGTCACCGTGAGAGCCCAGGAACGAAGGCATCCATCACCTGCGACGAGGTTGCCAAGGTGGGTAAATCCTGGGTGGAATCGTCTTCAGCATCGGACGGCGGCTCTTCCTGCTGCCCAACACTTTTAATGATGTCCTCATTTCTTAGCTCTTCGTAGACAAGCACATCTGTGTCAGCGTTGAGGCAATTGTCCAACTCGATATCGCCAGGAACGTTTCCTGCATTCTGAAGGGATTTCCAGGCCGTACCGATCCCCAGAGTCTGCGATGATGGAGTGTCATCTGCCGCGGCTGTATCTGTGCTGGTCGCCTCCTGGTCAACAAACTCGGCGTTCTGGAAGCAGTTGTAGATCAAGGTGGACCGGGCTATGTTCCATGCAGCAGCCATCATCTGAAGAGCCATGAATAGGCCCACCATTGTCTGCCTGCCAGTTTCGAGAATCCACTGAATCAGCCTCTCCCGATAAGCGCACCTCACGCTTCGGATGAGTTTTTGATCCAGTGGCTGAATGATCGAAGTGCAATTCGGTGGGAAAAATATACTGGTGAAGCTCGGGTGTCCCCTAATTTTCTTTATTTTTTCCCCTGTCTAATGCATAAATTGGTGCTGTGTATGACAGTATTTGTTGCAGCTTTCAAAGGAGCTAATGCATTTCGGGTCATTTTCATGTTACTTGGGCTAGGATTAGAGAGGCAGTCAAAATGGCCCCTTGTGATGAAGCAGCATGCCAAGAAAACCTCACCAGTGCACTTAAAACTAATCGGGGGTTTCTGCATTTGCCACGCATTGTTGTGTTTCTTATTAAACATTACTGCATATATTAGTGGCTATGTACAGTCGAACCTCGTTATAACGAACACGGATACAGCGAATTATCGGATATAACGAAGTAAAAGCAAAGTTTGGTTGGCTGTGCTTTATTTCTATGGGAGTTCTATCTGTATAACGAAATGAAAAACTGAAAATTTGACACTAAATCGGTTATAACGAAGCATGTTTTGTATTCACACGACTCAAAATCTGCAAAGAAGCAAAAAAAAAAAATTTTTTCAAAACTCTAAATTTCGGTTTTATCAATCGCCTCCACCTAAAATGTGTTTGAATCACCCGCGCTTTCGCACGCCACGCCATCTAGGGACCGCGAATGAATCTAGCATCAATGGCTGCCTGGCATGTGACCGGCACGTGATCGAACCACCGCCCGCGTCGCCTCCACCTAAAATGTGTTTGAATCATCCGCGCTTTCGCACGCCACGCCATCTAGAACCGCGAGTGAATCTAGCATCAACGGCTGCCTGGCATGTGACCTGCACGTGATCGACCGAACCACCGCCCGCATGCCCCTGCCCCTACTTTTTGCCGACCCGCGCATGTGCTCACTTTCCTCGAGGTCGCGCTGTCGTCTTGCAGCATGGCGGCGCCAAAACGCAAAGCAGTTTCTCTTGAAACAAGGATAAAAATATTCAGGGCGGTCGACAGCGGGCGCAAGAAGAAAGAGATTGCCGCAGACTTCGGCGTTGCGCCTAGCACTCTGTCAACCATACTGAGCGCAAGGCAGAAGATAGAAAACGTGCACTCTGCAGGCGTCGTGAAGAACGACAGGAAGCGCGTCAGGTATTGTCACCACCAGGATGTTGAAGATGCCTTGTTCGCGTGGTTCAAGGACGTTAGAGCGCGCAACCTGCCTGTGTCTGGTGCCGTGCTTCAAATGAAGGCAAGAAGTCTCGCTTGCGTCTTAGGCCACGATGACTTCTATGCAAGCAGTGGCTGGCTGCAGCGATTTAAAGACCGCCACCAGATTGTTTGCCACACCTTGTCGGGCGAAGAAGCAGCCGTCGATGTAGAGAACTGCGAGAAGTGGGCAGAAAGCTTCCGCATGCAACTGGATGGCTACGAGATGCACGATATCTACAACGTGGACGACTGCGCTTTTTTTTAAGCTGCTCCCGGAAAGGTCACTCGTTGCGAAAAACGAACTGTGCCGAGGAGGCAAGAAAAGCAAAGACCGCGTCACCGTTGTTGTTTGTGTCAACATGGATGGGTCGGATAAAAGGCGGCAAACTGTTATTGGTAAATCTGCTCACCCCAGGTGCCTGCGCAACGCCCGGAATGTCTAAGCGGACTATCGCGCGAACAAAAAGGCGTGGATGACGTCGTCACTCTTTGAAGCATGGCTGAAGGCCTTCAACAAAGACATGGCAGCGCAGCGCAGGAAAGTGCTCCTTATATTGGACAACTGCTCTGCCCATAAGGTGTCTGTACCACTTGAAGCGGTCCGCCTAGTTTTTTTGCCGCCAAACTCGACCTCAGTGCTGCAGCCATTAGACAGGGGCATCATTCGCTCACTAAAATGCTGCTACCGAAAGCGATTGGTTACGCAGCTTGTATTTGACATAGACAGGGGCTTATCAATGGCCATAAACCTCAAAACTACGCTGGACATGCTGTACGGTGCATGGAACGAAGTGGCACAGTCGACAATAAGAAATTGTTTTGTTGATGCTGGCCTAGCCCCATCCACCAGCGAGACTGAGCCCAACGACGCACCCGATTTTGAACGTGAAGCGGACAGTTTCGACGAGACGACATGGCGTCAACTGGCGGTTCCGAATGTTACGTTCGAGAACTTTATTGCTGCCGATGACAACTTGGCTGTGGCGCCCGAATTGACCGACCAAGAAATTGTCGATCAGCTGCTTCCTACAGATGATGGTACGAGCAGCGATGAGAGTGAAGAAGGCGAAGAGCGAGCTCTCAGCAGCACCGAGGCCGCCGATATGGCGAGGAAATTGAGAAGGTACCTTGAGAACCTACCTGTGGCCAAATCAGCTGACATTGGGAAAGCGCTGCACAGTGTCGATTTCGTTGAGAAATTTATTCTATCGAATAGTGTGAAGTGCCGCCAAATGAAGATTACGTCGTTTTTTTTAATAAATCAGTTCTGCGTGGCCTAAATCCCGATTTGTGTGCTCATTTTTGCTTGGCAGTGCAAAATGAAAGGTAAGGTTTCGCGTGCTTATACCATGCTTTAAAGAAAAAAAAAATGCTTTTTTTTCAGCTCTGTGCTTTCCATTTTAGGGCAGCCTTTACTTGGGTTTATGAACAGAATTTTTTTTTGTAGGAATTTGTGTGTACCTTTACAGCGAATATCGGATATAACGAACAAATTTCCCCGCAAAATGAGACTTCGTTGTAACGAGGTTTGACTGTATGTACTTATGCATGTGTTGATATCAGGGTGGTTTCCTTGTCCCATTAGGCTGGCTACTGAACAGTTTTGTTGTAGCGTTATTTTTTCACTGCAGTCATGTTGTTTTTGCTGGCATAAGAATTTTCATTTTCAGTGAAATTGGCATCTCGTGGCTTTTTTCTGCCCATTCTTGTTAAATACTTCATGGATGGATATACATTTCCCTTCTCTCATGTGGGCTACTTGCAGACACCGGCTTTCTTTGAAGAAGCGCCGCCATGTACTCTGCGGTTTGGTCATCGATGTGTCTGTCTTGCTTTTGAATGTTTGCAAGCAACTTGCATAAAAGACCTGCTTGAACTATAAAAAAAAAAAATTCAGGGAGTAAAGGGATGCAGTCAGAATTGGCAACAAATTGATCTAATGTTTGCTCGAAGCACCTTCTGATGGCTCTCACTGCTTGCATTGGTAAGCAGGCATTGTGTAAACAAGCCAATTTTGCAGTAGGAGAACATGCTGCATAAATTGGTTGGTCTTCTCTTTTAGCACTCTGAACCATGCTTTGCAGTGATGCGAGTCTTCGACTTCTGTCATGGCTCTCGGACACTATCGCAGTCATTATCACTGCTATGCTGCCGAAAACCTGCGCACTAAACGGCAGTGTAAATTATGGAGTTTGCGTCAACCACTGAGAGCAGCCAAATTCACAAAGCCTTTTATTTACGTTTTAGAGTAGACATGACATCGTGAGCCGTGTGCACTGGCTGATCCTGGTAGATGATGATGCCACTGGCACTACTTTTTTAAGGCCTGATTTTTCATGTTAACAGCTGTCTATATTTACCTGAAGAATAACTGATCTCCAGTACGATTAGGGCTCACATTCTTGAAATGTCTACTTGTGATGACATGTCGTTTTCGGACACGTTGGTAGGTTGGAGTCCCAAATAGGGCACTGATACGTTTGCGATGACAACTGACTCATTTTTCCTTTGATATCGTCTTGGCTTAAACTGTATGCCATTGCTTCAGTAATTAGTGTAGAAATGGAGACTGAGAAACTTGAGCTGTAAATAATATTAAATAATTAAAAGGCAGAAACCGGTTGTTGCATTTGACTTAAAACTAGCGGGTGTTGCTATGTAAACAGTGCAATCCAAAATGGCAGTGTTAGTCGTCTTCTGAAGAAAAAATATGTGTCGAGGTTGATCTGCACCCACTTCGATATGTCTACATTGTTGATGCTTCCACAATACCGTCCTTACTAGTTATACGTACCAATTTTCACTTTGATCTTCCTGGGCCCTTATGTTTTGAAGTCTTTCACATCAAAGGCTGGCTGGTGTACGTTTAGATAGTGGGATTCACTGCATTCCAGTGTTGTTTTAATTCATGAATGATGGGGCTCAATGTGCAGCGTGATGCAGAGGGCTTTTGTACAAATGGTCTGAGACGTAGCAAGCTGGCATGGAAATATTCCAGCTGTCGATTGGCGCATGGCGAAACAACAAGATGAAGGGGTATCGATACAAATTATTTTGTGCGTGCGTGCGTGCATTGAATGTCTCGATGAGTTCTGACAATACTTCATCTCCTTTTCTCCTTGCATGGGCATGCCAGGTGTTTGTATCAGCTGCAATCTTCTTCATCCTCTTTTTGGGCAACATCTCGACCACCTCGCTCGTGATCTTCCACAAGCTCAGTGGCCGCACAGTAATTCGTCGGATACAGAAGAAGAAAAGCCATGACCACATTGAGTAGGGTCAAATTTGTCCAAGCACTGCAACTCTATCCGTGCTGCGACCTTCTGTCATAGACACCGCTTGCACGTGTGTTGTATTGACTAAGACTGCAGGCGTCTGTTTGTTGGCTCGCCTGCAAAGCGTGCGAGTGTGTGGGCGGTGAGGAAAATGCAACCACCCTAGTCAGACTGCTCCCCAATGAAGAGGAGGCAGACCTAGGATTTTGCTTCGTAGATGGTGTTCTTGGATTTGTTGTGCCTGGCATTGGTCAGACACTGTAGCATGTCTTCTAGTACTCGCACAAAGAACCATTTTAATTTTTCATTATTAAGCTCTCGGTGTGTTGGCATGATCTCCACATGTATGCATCCTGTGAAGTGTGTGTTGGTGTGACAAGTTATTGTGTGTTAGCACGTAGGAGATCGCTCCGAATTTGCCTCACAGTAGTCCCTCATCGAAGTCTCTCGTTCACCTTCACTTTTAACTCTCTGTATTAGTAGGAGGTTCTCTGTGTCTGGTTATCCGGGCTATATTCATAGTGGTTTTTCCCTTCTTGGGTTGCCATGACTCTCTCTGTGAGAAAGATGAGGGGCGCACAAGTCAAGAGTGTCTGAATATGCCAGCGACAGTGTGGTTGAAGGTGTGGAAAAATGCGAAATGCTGCGTGCTCATATCCTGGTGTGTGGTACAAAAGGCAATATACTTTATTAGTTCATCGACGTAAGGTTCTTGTTCTTGTGCTGTCAGCCACTCCACTCGTTACTTTGCTCCAAGCTTCAAGTGCATTGTTTTGGTGGCTGGTTGTAAGCTGTCTTTTAATGTAAAGTTTAAGCGGCATCCTGCGCCATTTGTGTGTACTGTTCATGTTCAGTGACTGCTTTTGTACAGTCATGTATGATGGCACCAGCACAGCTATTGAAAGCCCTGTGCAAAGCATGCAATTATTTTCGTAAGAAAGCCTCAGACGCGTGCTTAAAAACTATACCACGATGCCTTAATTGAAGTCAATAATGTCAGAAATGCGTAGCAGAAAATTCGAGTCTAGTTACAAGCTTGCGTTGTTTCCGAATGTAAACTGGACAGGTTGCCAAGTAGCGTGCATTGTTCCCTCTATTTTTTAATAATTCTCTGCAGTAAAAGCACTTTGGCATTTCAATTTGCTCCTTTTTTTTTTTTTTTTTTGTGCAACCATAGTGCTCAGAATGCAGTTACTTTTTCTGCTAGTAGCCACCTCATGTGTCTGCTTTTATGTAGTGCTCCCTCTTGCGGACATGTTTTTAATGTCAGCTCGTGTACAGAGCATCAGCCCAAACGAGTGTGTGTGGTTATGCACGCATGTATATATCTTGCCTTCTGCCGCTTCAATATATTTCCTTCAGTCTTACAGTTTATTCTTCATATTCAAAGCATATGCAAGCATGATTCAAAAGTGCAGCTGCGTAACATGCAGTGCTGTGTGAAGTGTGTAAATGGGACTCTGTTCAACAGATGTACCGTTCTGAATTGTTTCATCTGGTACTTTAAGGATACTTTAGTATTGTGACTATTGTGTTGGCCACTTTGAATGTGTTTGTCTACCCTAAGAAGCTGAAACTTACCCATTTGACACTCCTGTTTGTCTGCGGCCTGAGCAATTAATGAGTAGCCATTTAAGGATTATTATTTCATTGTAAGCTGCCAAAGCTGTCACTCTTGGCATTTTCTTTGTTTGCCTGATGACGTCACAAATTTTTCTCCAGTGTGTATAGCTAGAAGAGTGTGATTCCTTATTGGTAGGTCTTAAAAACCATTTTTTTTTATCACTTTATGCTTGCTACATCAATGATGGCTGGTTAGTGTGTCAGGTGAAAAGTAGTTTACAACCATTATACTTTTTTTTCACCCCTCTTGCTTTTGTTTTCCATGTTGGTACCATCTTGATGGTGTAGTACCCTTGATGTTTCAAATTAATTGCATTACATGACATATTTTAGGCGCATAATTTAGTGCCGAAAATTTGTTCCCGTGGAGCTTTGCAAGGTTGTTGCTTGTTAGGTGACATCAAAATTAGTCGTGACGCTAGAAATAGAAACTAAACTGTTACTAATTGTTCTTGTTGCCCAGCTGGAAAAGCATGTGACGGTGGTTGCTCATAGTTGCATATCTAATTGTAAAGCAGGTGTTATGCCTTTCTTTCACGTGTGCTGACAAACAGGTGTCTTGGTCTAACTATTCCATAATCTACACTCTTGTGCCTGTTCAGTGAGTGTTTTCATGCTCTATTAAACGATATCGACGATCAAAGCAATTACCTTGTCTTGATGAAGCCTACTGATTTTAGTGAGATTTCTGAAGCGCGCTGGTGTGAGATGCATTGTAGTCCGAAAGGCATTCTGTTGTTTTTGTCCTGCTCAGTGAACATTATCAGCTGTTAATTCTCGTTCTAGTAGCGGTGCCACAAAGAAAACAGAAAATGCTAGATCCTTAGCTCTGAAATTGACTCGTTGTGCTACGCCAATATACAGTCACACGTTTTGAACTGTTTCATCAGTGCCTAATCAATCACTCAAGAAACATGGGCAACATGATATGTCAAAATTTTATTAAACTCGTTGCTGCAACACCCGCAGCATAACAGCAGCGAACAGTGTTCAAGCAGTTCACTGTGTTACTTTTATCTGATCACTCGGCAATGTACAGTGAAGCATGAGTTTTGAAAGCTGGCATGTACAAACTGGAAAAAGAAAGTAGTTATAACATTCATCAGCACTTGTAACCAAAGCTTTTTGTATCATTATAAACCACTCCTCTTAAACTGTAGCAAGTGCCAGCCTGCTATTTACAGCTGCTGTGCAGGGATTCTGCCACAATTTTTTAATGTTTTTTGGAGTGGACATGGAGGCCTGAGAAGCAAAGCAATAAAAATTAGATGTGAGGTCTCTCAGCAGTCAAAAGTGGATTCATGCTACTTCAAGTGCCACTGTATTGATTTAAGAAGTGATTATTGACCCTGCAAATCAAGCTTACACTGTTGCGGACCTATGGAAGCATTTCGGTATGTTACCAGTAACAAAACATATTATGGGGGTTATGTACTGCGTGGTTCGAGCACCTCCCTGACTTTACCAGGGTCTTGTGACACTTTCCTAAGAGTTGTAAAACTTCTACGTCATGCTATGGTGGAACTCTACATTGCCTATAGTGACTATTGAAGGCAGATTTCTTTCGTTCTTCTATAGACTTCATGCAAAAGCACCACTAACTTGTTTCCTGTGTTATGCCTCTTGTATGCAAAACAAAAAAGTGCATTACCTAAATACATGCAAATTAAAGCTTAACTTTATAAAACTGATGATTTATTAAGCTGACAGATATTCCTGTGCTAAGGCAAATATATGCAAGTGGTTTTAATAATGGCCAGCTCTGCGCTTGCTCCAAACCGGGGGGTTTCATGACCAGTAAGAGGGGCTGTCAAAAAACCCTGGCTTTTCATTTGAGTAGCACGGAAGTAACAGTTTAAAGGATGTAAGTAGATGTTTTTTGCACAGTGAGGCAGCGGATCTCATTTCACGCACCCTGTTGCAACGGTTGCAGTACTTGCTGCGTGTACTTCTTGCATAGTCCTAGATGGGCAATTGTCAACCATCTCTATGCCACATACCAACAGAAAGCTATTGTAAACAATTGTGCAGAGATGTCCTATTGGCTACAAATGAACCGTGAACAGGAGGATTGAAATACTAATGCAAGTGTATTAGCTTGTAAAGAGGAAATGCAAAAAAGAGGTTGATGAACAATCTACCTTTGAAGTAAAATTTACCTGCTCTAGCACTGAGCTTCCTCCGGCTAAGATCTTATCATTTTGCTTTTGTGTTTGAGGATAAATGTTTGCAGTTACTTTCTTCATATTGGTACACAGTTGCCTAGGCTTCAGCAGTGCCGCATAAACTTGGGCCGGCCAAGCTATGGTGAATCTCAGTTGCTGTGCCTGCTAACTGCAACAAAAGTATTTTCAACCTCAAGCCTATGACGGCAGCTACCAGTGGCTTTAGTTTACAGTATAGCACCTAATGGGGCAGACAAATGCATCTACAACATTTTGTAACAGTTAGAGACCACCGTGGCCGGAGTTGGAGTGTTCTTAGACTGCTGCTGTCGGTTGCGCCAGCTAGTGTCAATGTTGCGCCAGGCGTAAAGGGACGTCGACCCTCCTATTCTCTTGTTCTTGCTGATGGCGTGGCCTAGGAAAAGTGAGAGGGCTGTGCTTTCTCGCCGGTTGAGATATCGGAACCAATTAACCGATGCCAATGGCAACGTTACCGCTGAGCAGTGCTCCCACTCGCGGTGACAATGCTAACTTGAATTGAGTGTTGAAATAACAATAAATTACATTTTTTTATCCATAAGTGCATCTTATGCACCTGGGAAAATGTCAGCGTACACAGAAAGAGCCACAGAATAAATTTTAGCGACACTTACAATACACTAATTACAGTTGGTCGAGCGTCATACTTCTAAATGAAAAAAAGTGCGATGTGTGTATGTTCATCCTACCCATTTGGAGTTTCTAGCCTTCTGGCTCGAAATAATTTCACGAAATTCTAAGTTGCAGTTTTCTGTTAATTCTCGCATAACCGGTGTACAGACACGGCATTCCGAATCCGTGTAGCATATAAAAAAGAAGCGATGTCAATATCCTATGCTGATTTTGTGCCTCGAGATGAAGTTGAGAAATTGGCTGCGTTACTTCTGTGGACAGACCAACAGGTCATGGATATGAAAAAGGAACGCAAGTGAAAAGGTGACACGGAGAGGGGATGAAGGCGGAAGGTGGCTTTTGCAGCATACGACACAAGATACTGTATTAGGAACCCAGATATATATACAGCTTCCTGGTAGACACACACGCACTGATCTAATATTCAGCAACCTTTGCCTTGGCCTTGAGCCCGGGAAAAAAAAACAAAATGGTGACAGTAAGCTAAATGAAAATATTTCGAGAAACCCTGTGGGATGTTAGGTGCTTATGCTGCTATACGCTTTGAGTGAGGTACAGTATAGGTATGCGTGTTCACTGCTATGAATTGTCCGACGGCACATAGCTAAACGAATTAAGTAAAGATGTCATCACACATGCTATACATGTTCAATCTTTTTCACTCTCTAAAATCGTCTATAACATTTAAGAGGGGGACGAGACTCCCTCAGCTTGAAAGTATAAGGACTGTATGAATACAAAGCAGGCAACCATTTTTTTTTTTTGTTGTCAGTGGTGTAATCGGAAGATTTCTTCTCTATTGTTTCGCAGTGAAGAACCAATAACACATTTTCGAAAACCAGAGATGGAGAAAACTGATGATTTCTGCCCTTTGTATAAAACGATTTGCAATACACGCAACCAGCCGCTTTCCCTCTTTATTACCCTTTTCACCCGTCCTCGAACAACAGACCCCCCCCCTCCGATGGAGCCACACTTTAAGCACTGCCTCCATGGTATTTTTTTCTTTTTAAGCGGGGAAAATTTTCAGTGTTGTGCCGTTCACCGAAAGGCGCCCTAAGGAGGAGGAAAAAACAACTTTAATAAAACGCAGTATTACGTGTCGAGAATGTCTTGGGCCAGGGTCACCAAGGCAAACTGGTCTTTCAGTTGGTCGGAGGATAATTAAGCCGCGAAGTTGTGGAGCAGCGAACTTGCAGATTCTGGTGTGTGCTGTTGCCGCAATAATGTGCAAGGCAGATATATCAAGTACTAATGTGCTATTAAAGTGCCTAAAGGGACACCAAAATTATTGGCGGCATCTGCTTAGAGTTAGATGTTTTAGGGAAGCCCGCCACTAATTTTTAAAACGGTGTTTAATATCAGTGTTGACAGAACTCAGGCCTGCAGTAACCGTCGCACACATTTCCTCCGTGGCAGAAAGTCGTCCACTTTTAAGTTTTTAAAATTACCTAAATAAAAAACTAACCATAAAAATAAATTATAACCGCCAGTATTTCGATGCCTTTGATTTGTTTGGTATAGTGAAATATCATAAACTGATTCTGTTTACTGTTAGCGGAGTAATACACGTGCCGCGTACCATTGCCAATATTAGCTGCAGTTTTTTTTTTTTTTTATGCCTGATAATTCGATTACCTAGTTGCAATCAAAGATTCGTGTTCGGTCGTTAGTAATGACCAATTTACCATATCAGTTCTTACAAATTCAGAAATGCGGTAACACGCGGCTCAGTGGGTCAACAAATTTTGGCAGCCTCATGTCAAAAGACGCGCGCTTTCGAACGCTAGCGTGCAATGCACCGCCCCCACCCACATCAGTCCAGGGAGCAAGTGTCACGTGACCTTCTCTGTCCCCCTGCTCCACGGTGCTGGCTGCAGTATAACTCCAGCCTACATAGAGTATTATTTAGAAGCTATGCCAGCCATCGAGGGAATGAGAAAGTGATCACATATAGGGCTTAAGCGGCATACTGGGGGCGTTGTTATGCGCTTTTCTCAAGCGCTCGTCTTCTAGCGGCGGAGAGGCCAAATTTGTTGAAGCACAACGCCGAAGGCAATCGAACTTATAAAAACTGATATGGAGATACTAGCGGCCGGCTACAAACCCCTGATTGAAACCACGCACTTAATTGCAATAGTTAATAATATAATTATCAGCACTAATGAACCAGCTTCTGCTAGTTATCATTATCGATCTTTCCTTAGTTGTCGGCCGATACTAGCATGTTGCAGAAAACATCTGCGTACCTCAAAAAGCCTAGTTATAAAATAAGTCTAGGGCTTCCCTCAAACACCTGCTATATATGCTGCTGCTTGTTAGCGTTTTTACAGCATTAACTTATGCGCCGAATGTAAATCGGCTTTGCTTCGTACATAACTTCTTTGTATAATATACGCAGAATGATTTATGTCTCTGTGGCATTAAAAGATAGGTGCTTACGCTCTTTTTTTTTTTTTTCTAGAATTTCAACATATCATTTTCTTGCACGCCGCCTCGAGTAATTACTTCGCGCAGTACAATGAACGCGAGTAACGCATCACAAAAATAGCTCGCCGAAGTTTACTCACATAGCTCAATGGCTGAAAAGCACAGACATAGCACGCAAACGTCGGGTAGAACAATCGGAAACTGATAGGCTGCAGACAGTAGTATATTTAGGAAAAATGTCAACGGCTTAACAGCGGCCTATCAAGTTGTGTGTGCAGCCGATTAGAAGGCACTTGAAAAAAGCGGGCGCTAGCTCCTTCCTCTCGACCGTAGATAACGGGCAGGAAATCCCGTTCTGCCACGGCGCTGTAATGCTACTAATGCTTCCAGGGGGTTCCATCGTGGCGACAAAAAAAAGGCAACAGTTGCTAATTTCGTAGCAAAACGGTCCCTGATATCTTGTGATCCGCGTAACCCGGTGCCAATTCGATTCGTCACCTCTCGTGTGTCGTCATCTAGTCGTATCTTAAACCTCCCAATATCCTCGAACACGGTGGTCATCTGGAAACATTCACTTCTCACCAATATCTTCTTTACCCTTGGTACAGTGTCGCAGTATACAATTATCTCCTTCTCTTGTATTTTTGCTTCGCGCACATGCAACTATTGTGGCTCTATATCTTACTGGTTGGAATTATTTACAATCCCTGATGGCGAAGCACACATCTTTAGTCTTGGCTGCATAGCCTATATTTACGTGATACCATACATATACATATATATTACTTCACGTTTCAGTGCACAGTTAGCCCCCAAACAAAGTAAGAAGAAAATCCGAGAGTAAACGTTAAAAATTAGTCTGACATATGCCATTTCTAATAACTGCTTGATGAAGACGAATGCATCATTCTGTTTTGCTTGTTCATCTTGGTGAACCTTCATTTACCATTTTATAGGTAATTTTGTACGCGTGTTATCGGGTTATTTTTTTTAAAGAACAGGTAAATATGGTTCAAGGATTCTTCTATAGAACAGTGGATTAAGAAGTAATGCTGATTAGCTTCTTGTTGAAAGATAAATATTTGAAAGAAAAAGATTTTGCCGCGTGTCTACTTGCAGATCTGTTGAACGTTTTGCGGGTTTCAGGCATTTGGGTTCAGTTTTCGCGAACTCGAAATATGCGCTCAAGTTAATAGCGAACCGTCTAAGCGCGTTTACAATAGTGCTCCTACAGTTCGAAGAAGACATCCTTATATTCGGTTCCCATTCTCCGACTGCACTTTTCATCCTTTTCATGCTTTGAATGTAGGCTTAGCCCACTGCGATCCGTGTCAGCCGCAGGCGCCATTCATGAACAAACCTTTGCTTCAACCACACGGATAGCAAACGTACGTACGTTTATACATGAGCTCGTTCCATTGCCTGGTTTAACGAGGCCATAATATACAGCACACGAATAGGAGACGTTCGCATTGCTTTCGAAAAGCCACGCAGCAGATGCTTGCATTGCTTAAAAATGGTTCATATTTAGGCCACAAGAAATTAATCATTGCTCGTTTGGCCTCGCAAGGCTTCTGTTATTTTCTTCGTGCCTACAAGACACAGGCTATCATACTTTCCTGTCTAGTGGCAGCGAACCGCGGATGCTTTTGAAGATGCGCGTCGGTCACGTACATAAACCTGCCTTATCATTTTTTGTTCTGCCTGTGGCACCAGCATACCCTTCCGTAAAGCATCCAAAGCTGTGCTATTGTTTAAACATGCACTTTTGAAGTAAAGTTGAAGCCATTTTAGGCGGACATTGACGGTGTAAATTAATTTAAATTTAGCGTGTGTATCCACGCGTGATTACTTTGTCACCCGTTTGAATTGTTTTGAACACGAGAGAGAAGCATTGATGTCGCTCTTCGGCGCAAGCTAAACTGCACCGAAGATTGTAGTTTGTTTTCTTTCTGTACGTAGTTCTGACAGAAAAATGTTATGAACGCGGACGACTCACGACTATATACGCGTGAGAATTTTATTGTCGATCGTTCCATTTGCATCGTGGCATATCCGTCAAAATTAGGTTACGCTTCCCAGTCGGAAAAAAAAAAAACTACAGAAAAATTTCTGTTGTTACGACAGAATTTCTGTGCGTTTTTTGATGAGAAGCCTGTTGTGACAACGGAATGTTCTGTAGTAACATCAGAAATTTCTATAGCCACAAGAGGAAAGTGGTACAGAACTACAGACAACAGAATATACTACAGAAAAACTACAGAACTACAAAAAAGTATTACAGAACTACAGAAAAATTTGACGTTTACGACAGAACTACCGAATATTTTGCCGTACTTTTGACATGGTTCTGTGAATTTTTTTCGACTGGGTTCTTCTATAAAATGGCGAAAAATAAGTAAACCTTTTTTTAAGCCTGCCGTCACGTGGCTTATGGCTTCATTTGTGGCTGCGCCACCAGCCATAGCCGGGTGTATCAGCGAGGGGGAAGGCCATCGTTATAAGCATTTCGTTTTGTGTGAATTAAGAAATTGTGAGGTGAAGACCGTTAAGTGGATGACTACCACACCACGTGCCAAGTGCACCCTAGTTAAGCAAAATAATCATACTTTTCTTACGTATATCCTTTGATTTGAGAAGTATGCAAGCTATTTATGGTTAACGAACATTCTTGTTAGTTAACAGATGACGTTACGTGGCCATTTGCAGAACCTTTCAATAAGAAAAAAAAACAGAAGTTTCAAAACAGTTTATAAATATGTCATCAAAAGTAAAGAAACTCTTGCCATGTTTCTATTTAAAATTGCTTTTTAGCAGCCGAAGTACCGAAGTTTTTCAGCAGCCATATCCCGTAATAAGAGAATGGCGGGAAAGCAAAGTATATATATATATATATATATATATATATATATATATATATACATACATACCATGTTCTTAATTGTGGGCACTGCCGCATACTAGAAGTGGCGTTAACCCCATAGTTAGAAATCAGCCTTCACTAGGGAATAGCAATATACAACATAGCATGATACGGCACTTCATCTCTGCCGAATATGACGCTTCATGGTGAAGCATGACTCTCAGCCACACAGAGAGTGAGCTGAAAATAGTGTCACCATGACGTCACATACTGTCACACACCAGAGGTGGGAGGAGAGGAGGGCGGTACGAAAATACAGCAGAGCTAGCAAAGTCGCAATATTGCAAATTTGCTTCCACTATGGCACCTCGAACGCGTCGAACAAAAACAGCGCTGTTCGGGTGCAGATGGAAGGTAAAGGAAAAGAGGACACACACGATACAAAGCATACAATATAGCGGTTATAAACATGTCTGGATCTTGCGGAAAGAACTACTCACATAACCAAAAAGAATCACACACATATGTACAAGGTAGTACAACTGTTTTGATCGTTAAAAGCTTATATTAACAATCACGCGTACATAAAATTAATTGGACCCTCGTGGCAACGCGCAGCGCGCCCCATATCAACGAACATTGGTGTGCTCTAAGATTTGACAGCGCCAGACTAGAATGGAGCAGCGCTAAATTATTTTCGACCGCGTGCACGTGGACACGGCTTGGCGCTTCTTTTTTTTTTTTTTTTTTTCTCGTCGTGGGGCTTGATATTAGACCAGCCTTTTTTAAAGGCCCCGAGTGACTATCATCATCATCATCATCAGGCCGAAGGCCTCTTCCACATTTCTCCAATTAACCCGGTTCTGTGCTAGCTGCATCCACTAGACCCCTGCGAACTTTTTAACCTCTTAACTTTTTTTTTTAAATTACCTTCTAAACCAGTTAACTTCTCAATCGAGTGACAATATATACATATTTTTATTATTATTTCAGATTTTCAAACAGCGATGTCTAATTTTGTATTTCGTATCTTTCTTGTCATGCCGTTGCGTGCTGTTTTTTTAAACGTTTACTACCGCCAGCTAGCTCAACCCCAGACTTTTATCTAGCACGCAAAGTTAGAAACGTTAAAAATGTGAAATGGCTCGAAAGGTTCGGTTATAACATTCGAGTGCCGTTATCGGACTTGTCGGCACCAAGGTTGATCAGCACTGCGTCCCCTCGCGTGCAGATACAATTAGCTTCCATACTTGGAGAACGAACAGACAAAGCTCCTGTCATTATTTTGCACCGCGGCGGTCCCATTTTTGCTCTACCGTTGATAGAAACTTGCACATCTACGGAGAGCTCTCCATTGAAATCTTCGCCGATGTCGCTGGAGAGGTGCTATAGATATTTACAATATGCGCAGCTTGCTATTTCTCAGTGAATCTACGCGTCTGTTTATTGTGCTCACTTCTGGATTCCTTTCTTCGTTCTTATATGCGATTTTTGGGCCTGATATAGAGAAGGTAGGTAGTAAAACACGAGGCATATCTGTCCGCACGATGGAACCACTTTTCACGGTCGATGCGCCCTCTATGCTGGTCTGTTGCACAGCCTTCAATTTTCCCTGAAACACAATAGACATAGACAGATGTGGGAAGAAGCAGCAGCATTACCCTTCTCGTCTGGCGGCGAATTCAAGTTTTGATGACCTATTTACACGTAGTACAGGCACTGTACACGTAACATGAAATAAGAAGTATATATATATGCATAGGTAGTATAAAAGAAAATGTGAAACACGCTGATTCGAAGCCTCTACGAACCGTAGGGGCAAAAGCGAGGTAGTGGCATAATTGTGCTTAAGTTCATTATAATGACACAAATAAAGGTAAGCAATAAAAAAAAAAAAAACACTCCGGCGGAGACTGGCAGGTTCAAATTACTGTTCCATGTAGTATGTACAGCTTTTGTCAAAAGTTTAGAGCCCAGAGGGTTTGCTTTTAAGCCATATATTATGAGTTCTTTATATTATGGAAGTCCTATTATATTATGGAAGTCCTAGCCATTGGAGAGGGTAAGACGAAAAATCTTCTTGTCTTCAACAAGTTTGGAAACCTGGGAATGCATTACGATCCACATAGCATGGCTCAGAAGTAGACACCCTGGGCTCTCAACGTTTGACAAAGGGTGTACGCGTTAGAACAATTGAGTGCTTTGGACCAACTATATACAATGGGTACTCTGCTGGGCTCGGTCGGCGGCATGTGAACGCCGTGCATGTAAGCGTGTGGTTTCCGTAGACTCTGAGTACTGTGTTATCGCCAACAACAGTGGGGTCGTCTTTAGAAAAAGAAGGGAGATATTAAAAATCAGGGGCTTTTTGAAGACCGTCAAGTTTCGCTCGAATGAGCGTTGTGTACGTTGGTATGTTAACGGGATAGCCGTGCCACTTTCTCACCCGAGGCATTGCCCTCAAGAAAAACTGATAATGCTACGCGAGTATCCTTTGCACGACGTGTACACTCAAGATTGCATTGATAAGCATAGATATCGGCGGAGAAGTGAAACGCATAGATGCAAAACATAAAAGATTACAAAAAAAAAACAACAACAACAACAACATAAAGTCCAATTTTGGCTGCCCCCATGCGGGCGCAAACGAGTAATCACTCCTATGATCGAGTGCAACAGTTACAAGCGACACAGAATGAGACACATTTCCATGAGCCCTGGCTGGTTTGCCCAACCCCTCCAGAACGCTGCAGCACCGATTTTATATGAACATAATGCCTTAGCTCGGCAGGCGCTTCTCATGTTCTCCAGCGTTAAACAGAGGCAATGCAATGAAATTGATCTGTTGTCCTCCGTGACCAGTGTCGCAAAGAGTAAGCCGCGTTGTATTTCGAGGGCCATGTCACGTACGGATGACCGCGGGCCGTCACGCCGCTTTCGCTGAATTAGCTGAGTTTGCGCAATGATTGCGGTGTCTGCGTCCATATTGCAGAAGTTTGGGAGAGACATGTACAGTCTTTGTCAAAAGTGTAGAGCCCAGGGGGTTTGCTTCTGAACCACATCGTGCGGCTTGTAATGCATTTCCAATGTTCTAGATCTCTTGTTGGTAAAAATATTTTCTGCGCTATCCCCTCCAATGGGAAAAGCTCCCGTTAACGCTAAATCAGAGCCACTACACTGCTCAAAAGTAAACCCCCCGGGCTCTACACCTTTGACAAAGGCTGTACTATAGATAGTCTGGGACTATATATGCTTTGACTGTCATACATTATTGAACGTACTGCGGGAGGTGGCCAGTTCGAAACCCACCGCCGGACACCCACCGGTAAAATGGGTACAAGCGTCCCCCGGCCCGGCGCCCGGCTCTCTCAGGGGTGTGCGTTTGGAAGAGGCTCTGCTAACCCTGCTGTGCTCCTTAGAGGGCTTAAAGTTTCGAACAACTAATGACCTGCAAAGGTCTGGTTCTCACAGGTCGGGTAGGGCAGCAGTCGCAAGGGGCTCCAGGACAAAAATCACAGCCCAGACAGAAACGCTGTTCTTGGGTATCTAAACTATGCAAATAAATAAATAAATAAATAAATAAATAAATAAATAAATAAATAAATAAATAAATAAATAAATAAATAAATAAATAAATAAATAAATAAATAAATAAATAAATAAATAAATAGTGGTCCGTGAAGAAATGACGCTATCCGTAACCGAACAATAAGGAGGGCTGTAACACGCACGTGGGTTTTCGGAGACGTAATGCGGCGACGACCGGCGATTACATCCAGCACTTTTATGACGTCATATATGCGGCATTCGGCATTTAGTTTTAGCCGCCATACTGACGCATTCATATCAGAGAGAGCGTGAGCCCCACACTCCCCGTCGCTTCCATACTTTTCGTCTCAGTCTGATGACGTCACGGACACTGATGTCTACGCCAGCGCGGCTTTGTACGTTTGGTATCGGGGCATTCCTTCCTGTATTGTAGCCGCTCCTTTTCAGCGGCCGACGAGGCTGCTCGTAGTTTGACGCTGTCGAAGGCTGATCGAGAATATCTGTCCTGTTATAGTTTCCTTCCGCGTTGAGAATGCATGACCGCTAATGGCGTCTCTATCGATTCTGACGCAAATGCGCACGCTCTGTCATTTATGTAGCATCGTGGCGGCATTATGTGCTGATGGCGAAACGGTGCTGAGTAGATTTAGACAGCGCAATTGCAGATTGTCGCGTACGCAGAGTATTGTATATCTCCCTTTTTGCCTATTATTGCATAACGCAAGAAAACCCGTTTTCATGGTGTTTTCTTTTTTTATTATTATTACCGACGACGTTCTCGTTTTTTCCTGTTTCGCGAAGGTCAAATGCACTGATTTGACTACTTCAACTTTCGCAAGAAAGACAGCTGTAAACTAACAATAATAGTTGACACGCATATACGCCCCAGTGGTCACGGGGCTCCTTTCACAATCTGCCGCAAAACGTTATTGCTTCGTGATGGCTCTCAGGCTGCGTTAAGGCTGCTACTACGAAGCAATGCTTACAGTCATTAGGTTTTCAGATCGTAATTGCAAGAGAGCAAACTCACTGGCCATCAGCGCATTGCCATGGAATGATCTTGTAGCAAGAACTTGCGAATTAAACACGTAGTAGCAGGAAGACATCGGGCCTTACAGAGGGCCGATGGCTGTCTACTGGAGAACGAGAAAAGTGCCTGCCGGTGCCAAGTCTGCGGCGAGACGAGAACACGCGCACAGTAGTTCCGCTACTGGATGACGCAGGCGTGCGCGACGCTGGCAAAGAAGCGCTGCACGCGGCCGCCTTCTTCGGCCACGCCCGGGTCGTCCAGGTCGAGTGCGATGTGTTGCTGCTGCAAGCCGGGGCTGTCGGGGATCGGTGCTCGAGGGCCCAGCCAGGGCTCCTGCAATTGTCACCTGGGCGGCGGAACGAGCCGCGGCCGGTTGTCTAGCACCTTCTCGATTTCGCCCATGACGGTAGAGGTCAACTTGGGTAGTACCTGCGGGAAGAACGGGACGGCCGGCTGAGGCTGACACCCTTTCCACACGATTAGTGACTGAGCGGATAGTTGATATGCTTTTTTATTTACATGAACAATAAAGGAGAGGCTGACGCCGCATAGCGGCTCCGGCTACTCCTTTTCACCATTTCACAGGAGCCAACTGGTCTGACGATATAAATTGTAACATAGGTAACATAACATAACATAACATAACATAACATAACATAAATAACATTACACAAACAGTACACAGCTTATCAAACGAAGTACAAGCGTCAGGAGAAGTAGCACTGATGAGCGATATAAACTCTTTAAATGTGTGTAAATGTGCAACTCTGTACAGAATAGTACATAATACAATATGTATAACAGATATGAATAAACAAGGATATAAGAACAAAATTAGACTTTTTTGCGGTATATACACAGCGAAGTAAATAACAAAGCTGTTGACGCACTCACTAACCTAAAAAAAAATACATAACACGCTTGTTTGCGCCAACACGGAAAACCAAGTAACAAATATATTACTACACTCACTCACATAGAGGTAGCAGCTCTGGCATTGACTGCGCTACACGTACTAAATTAGTCGTTCCCAACAAAGGGTGCCACTGTCCTTAAGGAATGTTATAAACGCCACAAGGGCTCGCTTCTGCAGTGAACACAGGTCGGCCATATGTCTTTATTTTAAGTGTACAAGGTAGCATATATCCGCATATATTCGCAGCAGCTAGGGCACCAGGGACATTAATTGAAGCGCATGAAAATCAACTTAATAGTTGTGACAGTTCAAGCGAATGACGGGATTTGGGCGCATGGTCATGCTGCTCTGGTTTATAGGGTTTGACGGGCCGCCGTAGTGGAGGACTCCGGAAATTTCGACCACCTGGGGTTCTTTAACGTGCACTGATATCGTACAGTGTAGGGTGCCGTGCTTTTCGCTTCCATCGAAAAACACAGCGACAGCCGCGGTCAGGATCGAACCCGCGTCCTTGGGCACAACAGTCGAGAGTCCTCATCAAATCACTAAGCCATCGCGGCGGGCCTCTGGCCATGTGCTGTTCCGTGTTACTTCACAATACATTTTTCATCTAGAACAAACAGAAAAAAAAAATGGAGAGGGAGATGCAGCTCCCACTGCAAAACGTAATGGCATGGATCCTGCCAATCTTCTGGACAGCTGGTACAAAAACTTAGAGGTCACTACAGAAATTGCATTGGGAGAATGCGAAAGCATTAGTGGTGCCGCGAGGTTTTTGTAACTTTTACTTCTAAATGTGTTTATTGTTATTTTTGTTCCTTGGGACTTATTTCTATTAATTTCATTTTCAATTTGATTCTTTTATTTTTGTGTATATTGCTTTTAATTAACACATAATTAATCATCATCACAATTATACAATTTATAATTATTATTATCATCACTAATTTGTTTTTTATTTTAATAACTTCTTACCATCAATAATTGCGATTCAATATTCCAGCTTTTTTATATACCCTGGCTCACAACTCACTTTTGGTCATGAGTGCTGACGTCGTCAGGTGATGACGTCACATTCGGCGACAGCCTACTTACTACCTGTCGTAGAGCATTAGTAATTGGCTTACGGGGAAGTAAAGGCGCCGTATCTGTCACACTTTCTCTGAGGTGCACCAAAACCGCACCGGAAGGGAAAAGGAACCTAAGCTGAAACTGGTGTATGGTGCACACCTACACGTACTTGATTTATAGGGAAGGTAAGGTGCTGTATGTGGCGACACAATTTGGTGCCTGATTTTGTGGACACAACATAGCCTACTAAAGCTTTCGCATTAATAGGTTCAACGCCCCCCACCCCTCTCCCTTTTCCCGCAGTGCACTCAAAGCCTACCTGGAGAGCACCGAGGTGATCGTAGAGCTGGTCCACTGAAGAGGCGCCCACGAGGACGGTGTGCACGTGCTCGCTCTTCAGGCACCATGCTGTCCATCGTCGCAAAGCATGGGACACGAGAGATACAGGCACACCCATCTCAACATCATTTTCTACTGCGCTGCGATTTTCAATTTGTGTGTAAGAGATAAAGTTGTACACGCTCACACCGTTATACAACGCGTGCTGAACTATCTATATTGCCTGATATATCTTGCATTAGGTATATGAACTCCCTACCCTAGATTGTTAGTACAAAACCCCGACTAGCCCGTTCTTGCAGCGGCCCACCAAATGTCGTCCGCGAGAAGCACGTACCAATGGTAAGCTGGTTGCAGCTGCAGCCTAGCCTGTCGGCGATGTAGGAGAGCTCTTGCAACTTGGACTGCTGCCGCGGGAAGCGACCACCAGACTCCTCGCACATGGCCTTCTCCGGACGGTCCACTTTGTCCGTCACGGCGGAGACGTATTGCTGCGCACGCAACCATCAAAATGGAGGTGAGGACAAAGCGCGGCCGCCCTACCAGGTCTAGAGGCAAGTGGAATCTAACGTGGGCTGTGCTAGACATAATTTCCGAGGGTTCAGCATTAATTTCCACCGCAGGGGGTTCTATAACATGGGCTGACACTGCACAGCCCACGGACATCCTTTTCGGTTTGGTTTGGTTTGTGGGGTTTAACATCCCAAAGCGACTGTTTCACCTTCATCAAAATGCAGCCGCAATTGTTGATACCGTGTCCTTGAGCTCAGCAGTCTCTATTCACAACCCTTTGTTTTTCTGAAGGCATCCCCTTATTTCAGAACGATGTTTTTGCACTGACGACTGCCAAAGAATACTACCGCTTCTCTTTTGCACAACCTCACTCCTCTAAAAATATAAGCACATTCATTAAATTGAATTCCTGGGGAAACTTGTGGCAGCCGACAAGTATTGAGTAGAGCACAGCTCCTCGGCGAGTGAGCTGCTGCAGTTGATTTTGTCTGGGTTTAATTTGAATGTTTGTCATTTTTCTCGGCTTCTGTTTTTGCATAATATCTTCTGTTACGCCGTTAAAAGGGAATAAAAATCAATTCGGTTATGCCTCGCATACGATCTGCTGCTTGTAGTCTTCGCCTTCTTTCTAGCGGAGCTTAGGGAGAGTTCTAAATGCAAGCAAACAGCATCATTAGCGACAGGCATCTCAGAGACCCCCGAATTTGTCAGATATGGAGTTAGTACATGGACAGTGCGATGAGAGGGATATAAAATAAAGGGGATTTGCTTAAGCAGTCAAATAGAGGGCATCTAGGTGTATATTTGTAAAACAGCGCGCCCTTACGGAAATCCCATATCTGCTCCAGATATGGAACATATGCTGCCAGATACAAATATATAAGGCAGCAAATTAGACTTTATCTGGGCCAGATAAGGTCATATATGCGCGAAATGTTGCCCTTATATGGCTCAGATGTGGCCATATCATGCAACATATAATCCATATCTGAACGGGTAACGGGACCTTATATGGCTAGATCAGGGGCATATATGGTATCCTCGCGGCCTTATGTGGCCTGATAAAGGGCATATATGGCATCGTCATGACCTTATATAGACAGACCAGGGCCGTATATGCCTGGCATCAACAGGACTTTATATAACCTCATCGGGGCCTTAAATATGTAGGCGCCATAGTGATTGTATACAACGTCGGACAAGAACAAGAAAGACATGGGACGAGCCCGTGTCTAGTGTCCGACGTTGTTCGCGCTGTTTTTATTTATTTCAGAATACTTCAGGCCTTATAGTCCAAATATGGATATACAAAGATGCATATTTACCAACTAGACCAATCGAACGTTCTGCATCTGGGTGTGCAAAGGAGGTAATGAGAGCCGTTAGCTGAACGTTCTGCCTCTGGGTGTGCAAAGGAGGTAATGAGAGCCGTTAGCTGAACGTTCTGCATCTTGGTGTGCAAAAGAGTTAATGAGAGCCGTTAGCTGAACGTTTTGCATCTAGGTGTGCAAAAGAGTTAATGAGAGCCGTTAGCGGAACGTTCTGCATCTGGATGTGCAAAAGAGTTAATGAGAGCCGTTAGCTGAACGTTCTGCATCTGGGTGTGCAAAGGAGGTAATGAGAGCCGTTAGCAGACCAAGAATTGGCCTGGACTTACCCTAAAGGAGCCCCGTGAGAGCAGGTTAACGCCTTCGTCAAACTTCCCCGTCAGAACGCCGAAGGCCTGCGGCGACCACGACATTGTGCCGATGCCTGCGATGTATTTGCGCCCCATCAGAATACATGACGTTAGGCAGCAAATGACATTTAAAGAAAAACAGCATAGATCGTCGAAATACGAGACTGACTATAACTGCGACGATTAATTATGGTGTCACTACATGGTGTCACTGGATGATTCACTACATGCAGAAGAGAGCACAAAAAGATATCCACATCGGAGAAGCGCCCTTTTTTGTGTATTCTCTTGTGTACGTGATGTACCATGAAGTGCCAGCACTTAATATATTCATGTAACTAACTAGCTCGCACTCAAATTTTGCTGAGTAATTATGGTGAGAGTCATATAGGGGCAAACACCCTCACATGCAAAAAAAAAAAGAGAGAATTCTGTCGCATTTTTTTGTTTATTTTCGAAATTATTTTAGGTTGGAAATCGTCATCAAAAAGGTTAGGGGCACACTTTCCGACACAAGCCTATTGCAGTTTATTTGCGTATCACATAATATTGGCTATTCCTCAAGTCGCTGAACTCTCTCAGCAAGAAGCAGAAATGCCTCGGATTACTTTGAACGAACTTTAAGTTAGGTTCACAGCGCGAGAGGAGTACAAGGATAAAACGTGATCACGTGCTTCGAGGGCGTGCACACTGACCAATCTTCTGGCACAGTTCCGGTAGCTGCAGTTCCACCTTGTCCCTGTGGAACATGTGGTACTCGGTCTGTTCTGCCACGGGGGGCACCAGATGACACTGCCTCGCCACTGTGTACGCCTCCTGGCGAGACGAAATGCAAACAATAGGACTTACTGTGCTGCCATCCTTCTGTTTGTAACGAAGACACTTTTAATGAATGAATGAATCAATCAATCAATCAATCAATCAGTTTTTATTTTCGCGTACAATGTACAGCGAAGAATCTCGTGCGTCCCAATCATACTAAACCGGACAGCAGGCAGTAACATACCGATTTTTTAGCAGGTTGTAATCACACTTAATTAAATGATAATAGCAAAACTTTCAAAACGCATTCACTTAGTTGTACGCTGCTCTGTTACAAATAATAGAGGTAAAAGAAAACTACCGTATTTACCCGCACAATGAACGCGCTCACGTAATAACGCTCCTCCTACTTTGGTTGTCGAGAAATTACGCTACGAGTTGTGTCAAAGGGAACTCTGTTTGCGTGAGAGAATTATAGGTCGATAGGCGAGTTACATGTGCGGGGTTATGCCAAACGTTTTATTATATGCTCTTGACTAGAGAAGGAGAGCTACGGTGAAGCTATGCGTTTTGGTTTACTTACAAATTAAGTCGTACTAGTAAATAAATTATTTCACCAGCCTAATAACATGTCGTACTTTCGTCATTTTTATCACTACAAACTTTCTTCGAATATTTTGGCCCACGCAATTAACGCACCCCATATTTACCGAGACTTCTTGGACAAAAGAATGTATGTCCAATAAGTGAGTAGATACGGTATCAGCTAAACTGGAGATTAGTAAATATAAGTGACTTTTAAAATAGTCGCACGTAGGTGGCGTAATTTCAGCATGTTTCTGTCTTTTCAGATTTCGCTTTGTTTCTTTTAAACTTCAACGTACAAGAAGGAGTATGTCGCAGTAGATGTCGAAGTGAGGAACAGCTATATTTACCATTATTTCCATGGGACTCCATCGTGACGTGCCCCAGTACATGGCCATCCCTTGGTTAATGCAGTAGGTACATGCTCGGACGATTTCTGCAGAATAGAAGACAGTACCTGAGCAGACCTCTGAAAACCTTTCAAATGTAATGCAGCGGCATACATTACATTACGCTCGGTACAAATACATTGAGGACAAATACAAGGTGTCGATACTGTGCAGTATCGAAGATGACGAAGTATGTTTTGTAAAAAGTAAGAAATATACGAACAAACGGCCGTGTTCCATGCGTGATCTCCTTTGCACACAATATGGTGTAGAGACGTACCGGTAATTGTTTCAACACAAATAAATTAGTCCAGTATGCGAAAAAACACAGCTTTCTATTATAATTACGTTAGCTCGTTTTGTTAAGTATTTCTAATTAACATTTTAGTTCAGCATTGCCATGCCTGTTTTCAGCGTTGAGTATCGCAAAATTTCTAATTCGGCTGTAAAGAGTTCGCGTCTAATCGAAGGATGTACGTTTTAACGCCATAGTATTCAAGATCCCCGCCTTACAGAAAATACGATATAGTATTGGCATTGTAGGCGCAATGAGCGAAAAATTATGGGAATCAATTTTCCAGGTGGTGACATGTGGTAGTAAGCAGGTGACGTGGCCGAGCACTGATTGGTCTGCGCGTTGTGTGACGTCACGAGATCACATGACATGGTAGGAGCTGCGACTCGGGCTTCTCTTTTGAGATGTATCAATGAGATGGAAATCAAACCTTCCAGGGCCCTTGGGTGATGAGTAAGACGTGCGCGCGACTCTTAAGTAACGTAGGCACGTCCATACAGCTTGGTTAAAGCGGGGTTTTATAGATATCTACGTCATGTGGCCATTCACATTACTGGGTAGCTTACAACTGTATGCAAATGAATATATGAGAGGTGATAGAGGCACCAATTAAGGCAGAGATGAGGCGAGTAGCAAAGTGCATATACGCGAAACATGATCCGCAAGATCAGCCGCTCACGGAAGCCTTGAAGGCGGAGTACATCTAACATCCCGTGAAACAAGGGCACTTACCTTCCATGGGGCACATGGAGTCAGCTTTGTTGATTAAAACCACGTCTACGTAGCTCAGTTGTAGCCTATCCAGCGACGCCTGAAGACCTGTCGAGGATGAAGACAACAAATTACTTTCTGCGACGCTTAAAGCAACGCGTGGAGCACTTGACTACACGACCAAGTTTACTACTGCCAAGCATGTTGACACCCTAAAATAAATGCTTCCCTAAAACAAAAAGTGCCGCCTATGAACAACTGAGCATTTAGTTGTAGGTAAATGAAAGCGTCAAGAAAGAACTTGCGCTTAGACAGGTAGTATCAGCGCTAGAGACGTCACGAGACACAGCACTGACGGTACACGTCTCTGATAGCCCAGCATTTTATTGAAAGGTTACATTTTCAATAAAATCTGAAATTTTATCTTTTCATCTTTTATGCAACAGCAACCCTTCTCAACACAATGAAAAGTAAGTTCAGCAGATTATGACTGAGAAAGCGTTGTATTCCTACGGGTGAAATGCTTTCCAGTGACGTGTTCGACATATAGTAAAGCTATTTCTGCTAGTATTGTATGTTCGATGTGTATGTGACAGCGCCCGCGCAACCCATCACAGAGGCACTTTGGACTGCCATCGCTTGAGCGCTCGCGTGACAGTCATACGGCAGGCAATCTGATGCGGGCGCTGCTCCCTCCGAGAGTCCGCCCCATTCCGGCTCTTTTTCACTCTGCGCCCGCTGTATGCTGACTCTCTTTGTCTGCCTACACCATCTGCAGTCTTGTTTATCTGAATACCCGGGTTCGAATCCGGTCGCGGCGGCCGCATTTCATCGGAGGTGAACTAGGAAAACGCTCGTGTGCTGTACGATGTGGGTACGCTTTAAAGAATCCCAGCTGCCCAAAATTACTACGCAACCATCCCCTATGGCGTCCCTCATTTCACACCTGCTACTTCAGGACGTTAAACACGCCATGTATCTATATCTGTGTTGTTTATGTGTTCGTATGCGTATGTATGTACCAAATTACAGGAACTTGTCGCCCAGTGAGCCAGGCAATAAAAGGCGACGAAATCTCACCACTATGCGGTTGTCTTGACTGTAATACATAATAATTTTTCCGGATGAACCAATCTTTAAAGGCCCACTGTCCACCCTCCAGTCGAAAATATTTTCTTTCCCGGTGACTGTGAAACTTCGCTCCCAGAACGCAAGCCGCAAAATGTTTTTGAAAAGAGTCGTGTTTCTCTCCTCCCGTTCCCTCGCAAAGGTTTTTCACTCTTCTGCCCAGTCGTCTAGCCTCCACAAGACGAATTCCCCTTCCTCATCCGCGCTTGGCGGGAGGTGGGGCGTGGCATTCTGCGTGCGCGAAAAAAAAAAAATGAAAAAAGAAAAAAAAAAACGGACGAGGGAGCGGGCGCCGCTTCATTCAGTCAAAGCCACCTAGACTTTGATTCAGTCCGGCCGTGGCGAGGGAAAAGCGCGCAGCGAGCGGTGGACACATTTAGTGGTGTACGCCCATCCTTCAACCGTCAGACAGCTAGACGGACCAATGGATGTCGTTTTCTACTCGGACGTCAGACTTGCGACTCGTAGAGAACGGGGAAGCTGGTTTGCCGGAGGGGAGGATGAGAGAGCTTTGATTTGTATTTTTGCTGCTTTGCGGCGCGCGTGTCGCTGTAGCATTTTGCACAGACTATCTCAGGTACTACCTGATCAAAGCACTGGGCTCCTTTGCTTAAAAGGTCCTTCCCTGGACAGTGGCCCTTTAAGTTACAACCCCCAAGGAGCCAGGTAGAATAAGGGGAAGAATATGGCTACACAATATCAGAATAGAGAGGGGATGACTACACAATATTCACGCTGCACAGATGAAGACAAGTAAGTCCCCTTGTTGAAACATTATCTGGCGAACTGAAGCCCCTCCTCCCTTGCCATCCTTTGTGTAACCCCCAAGGAAGGTTGATACATTGGTTGGAAGAGCTGGGCATTAAAGATAAGCTAACCGCAGATATCTGTCCTCAAAGTATACTAAATGAACTAGTCGGAAACTAGCACATGACACATTCTCGAGGTCTCACCTTCGATAATGGCTTTCCTAGAGAGCCCTCGTTCGGAGTCACCCCTGAAAATGCAGCAAATAAGCCGTCAATATCTATGTACACAACACAGCAAGTACCCTTCAACCGTGGGGATGCTGACGAAGTGGTCAGAATAATTTTTGCTTGCTTGAAAGGACGAAAGAAACAAGAAAAGAAATCGTGATGCCAGCATCAAGTGAAAGGCTACCTCCTTTAGAACAACAAAAAGTCGAACAAAAAGAAAGGGATAACGCAATGAAGAGAGACAGAATAAAATAAGAGTATGCCTGTGCTACTGGAGTGTCTGATTTTAACGCTATGAACCTTGCACGCTATAGTCATGACTCCTTAATGTGGTGTAACGTGTAGCACTTACAATATATATACATATATATATATATATATATACATATATATATATATATATATATATATATATATATATATATATATATATATATATATATATATATATATATATATATATATATATATGTGTGTGTGTGTGTGTGTGTGTGTGTGTGTGTGTGTGTGTGTGTGTGTGTGTGTGTGTGTGTGTGTGTGTGTGTGTGTGTGTGTGTGTGTGTGTGCGTGCGTGTGCGCGTATGTGTGTGTGTGTGTGTGTGTGTGTGTGTGTGTGTGTGTGTGTGTGTGTGTGTGTGTGTGTGTGTGTGTGTGTGTGTGTGTGTGTGTGTGTGTGTGTGTGTGTGTGTGTGTGTGTGTGTGTGTGTGTGTGTGTGTGTGTGTGTGTGTGTGTGTGTGTGTGTGTGTGTGTGTGTGTGTGTGTGTGTATGTGTTTTATGCCAGTTACATAGTTTACATACATAGTTTTATGCCAGTTATTTATTCTTCATTTCACACGTGTTAAAAGGTTCACATAGGACGCTGGAAAATTCATTGTCATGGGTATGTGTATGTATCTTTTTAGCAGAGGATGACAACAGTAGCTATGACGACGACGACAAAGGACACATATTTTGTTCTATATTCCTTGATGGCATGAATGGTATGGTGCTGATTAGTGCTGATTAGTGCTGCAGGTGAGTTGTTGCAGTTTTTTGCACGCATCAATTATGACAGCGCACTGAAAGCATAAGACCATGAATGTGCCATTGCATTTTCTATTTCATGATGGAAATAACTATGGTGCACCAATGGTGCGAACGAATGCCATAATGGTGAGGGCACATCAACCTACGCTTGCGACTGCATGTCTCATGATCATTTCACTGTGTGACGCTGTTCACGGGTGGCTTCACTTACTTCGTCGCCCAGAACAACTTGGTCGTTACCACGTACGTAGACCGCCTGGAGAGAAGAAAAGAGTAGGCAAACAAATAAGCAAACTGTACATGTCTGACTGCCTACACAAACTACAGGAGCAGTTTAAAGCGCACAAGTTAATCACAGCTTTTTTTTTTTTTTTTTTTTGGGGGGGGGGGGGGGGGGGTAGTTCGAAACTTTTTCGCAGTAGTTTCACTTCCTAGTGCGAAGGGCTTGGGAATAATCTTTTCTGCCCATGAGCGCCAAACTGACCACTGTAAGGCCAGCTGGTTAAGGTAACTCCCAAGGTGGAGTAACAAAGGGAAAAACCTGTAACAAAGCAGAAACTAATCATTAGCATTGATGGCTATAAAGAAAAGCTATGCCGCCAGTGCAGGAGCTTCGTATTTGAGGAAAAACGCGTCCTTGTGCGGGGATCGAACCAGGCTAATAAGGAATTACTTTCTTATTACAAATGTACTGTAACTTGTGGGATTCACCTAAACATTTGACCAACACCATTAATACTTCGAGTTGTTCATTAGTTCGCTCTCACTCTATCAGATGCTAGACGGCCCGGTTATCCATATTTGTCAAGTGACTGATGAGCGACTACCAGATACCGGATACCAGATTTGAGCCCAGGACTAGGATGAATTTTGCTTCGGTTACGAAGCCTCTGTGGAAGCTGTATAGCTTTCTTTTGTAGCCGTACGGCCGCGCTTGAATGGATGTTAATGAGATCTCCCTCATAGTAATATCGCTGTAGCATACGCGAACATCTCAGTGATACAGTGCTCTAATAATCTTCTTGTGCCAGAAACATCAATTTAGAATAAACTAACGACTTGTTGGGCATGAAGGGTCAAAGTTTCCTTTTCTTTCGCTTAATGAAAAATGTAGGAAAAAGAGAGAAAAAAAAACACAGCTGCTAGATACTAAACTGGTGAATCCTTTTAACTTGTTCAGAATTTCTGACACCTTTGGACCTTTGACAAGCACTGCCTCGATTGCACGCTAGGTCATTCGGAGACTCGAGTGCATTGTCAGCTGAGCAGAGAAACTCCCTCCTCGCCCTCCGGTGCCTCATCAAGGTCGTCCTTTGTTAATGAATTCACCTCCCCATCCGAAAGCAGCAGGTGCGCTCTCTATTCCAAGCCCTAGCAGCAGGCATTTCTATTCTCGCGACGGGCCAAGAACAGCGCGCCCGATCCGTCTTAGTTTGTCTGTCCAGGTCGACAACGAGGAACGCTTGCCACGCCACGCCTTCATTAGAGCGCGAGCTCAGTGGGTGGTAGCCATCGCACCGCGGGCCGGCATGTCGAAGGGAGAGGACACCATCATCTTTCTTTGTTGTAAAGAGACTCCGCTTTGGGCGCGCATTGCATAAATAAGGCGTGAACCGCATTGCACTGCGTGGGCAAAAAGGGACGAAATTAACCGAGAGGCGGGGTTCGGTCTACTTCGACGGAGGTGCTGAAAGCTCGTAGCAGGCTATCCAGTGCCGCACGAAGCTCAGTTAGCTGTCATTACATGTTCGACATCGCCACGGCTATATGCGCTCACGCTCTTTTCCTTCTTTTATCAAAACCTAACCTAATGGAACTATAGAGGACCTGAGGCCGACTCGTATGTGGAGATTATTGCTGTATGCAGTTAGGATTAGCTTTTATTTAATTCTGATCGCAACTGGTTCACCATGGCGAAGCATTAAATAATAAATGAAGACAAGTTTATGGTACATCCAGTTTTGCGACCTGGCAGATCTTTGTCACCACACACTCAAGCGCAAAAATCACCTGCCGCTGCCACTTTTTTAAGCCCAGTACAGCGTCATGAAAGAACTCAAGAAGCAGCAGCGCTCACCTTATTGAAGCTTTTTCACTTGCGAATATGAGTTTTTCACTTGCCCATATGAGTTAGAGTCACTTAGATTCCAGTTATTCTAATGTGTTCCGTCTCCTATTCTTATTTTTCCCTCTCCTTTCCATTGTATAAGAGGATCACTTGCATTGCGCGACGCGGCTATGGAAGGACTCGGGCACTATTGAAGCTCCGGGTGTTTTTAGTGTTTGCATTGCCAAACCACGAGGGGCGTACAGCTTCGTCTCGCTAAGTGCATTTAACCACAGTGCGGGTATTACCTGGATGTGTTACGTAATCACTGTTTACTTCAGTTTTCGAGCGGACGTACCGACAGAACCGATGACGCATGAGAGGAGAAAACTACACCGACAGTAAACCAGCAATCGGTCCCAAAATAACCCTGCGTTTTTCGCTGTCTTGCGCTGCAGTTATCAAATCGGCGATTTTCCCGTTCCGAAATATTTCACTATACCTATCGGGCATGCATTCACCTCAGTTTCATTCCTGGATTTGAACGCCAAATACGCCTGCTTCTTCGCACCGTGTAAAGCTGTCGTTGCACTGGCGTACATTTGTGGGGAAAAAAAAAAAACAACATTTATTGGTATGGTTTCAACGTGAATGTCAATGATAGAAGCAGATAAGGCGATAACTTAACGACTTCAGCGACAACCTTCGAGACCGATGGCCTGTGCAAAAAAAAAAAAAAAAAAAAAACATAAAATAAAAGAATAAAAAAATAAAAAAAAAAATAGCATGCTATATGCGTGCAAAAGCTACGAATATCTAACCCGATCGCCGCTCATACTGAGAACAATCGGTGCTCTTTTATTGAGAGGACGAGAGAAAGAAGCCCTCTGCTCTGAATCATGCTCTCTTTGCGCGAACACAGGGTGCCGCTCTACGAGAGAAGCAGGCACCACTGCATGCAATCTCTTAGGGAAAACAATGGAGTCTAGTGAGAACCCGGGCCACCTGGAGCTGGGCCAGGGAGAGGAGGATGAAAACGAGGATGAGTTTAAGGCTAGAGAGAGAGAGAGAGAGCGAGAGAGAGAAGGGGCAACCCACCTCCAGCGCTTCTTCTTGAGCACCTTGCCAAGAACCACCTCGGCCCTGTAAACACAAACAACAGGCGGGGGCTTTTTCACCTCACCAACAGAGGCGCGGAAGTGTTCGTCTTTTCTTTTATGTATACTTTCATCTCTTCGCGCGCGGTCTTAGATACGCCTTCTTCTCGGCTGGCGCAAACAATGGCACTCATTGTGTGCGTTGCCGGGCGGCACGAGACAGGAAAATGGGAAATGGGTGGGTGGGGGGTGGGGGGAGGAAGAGAGGCAATTTACACGAAAAAAAATGGAGAGAGCAACGTCGCGAAATTAAGGCGCTGGCGTGAGCGGAATTGCTGTGCAGCCAGGCGCATACATGCATGCGTTCGAGACATGCAGTAGGCTGGAGGAAGTCTTCTTATTTTTTTTTTTTTCACACTAGGGATAGTCGTGTACTGCTATGGTGAACACTGTAACGACATAGTACAAATTGTAATCCCTCTTCCGTCTTCTTTCCCCTCTTCGGATAAGAAACTGTCAAAATAGAATCGTATGATTGAGGTAATTGAGACACTGGTGCCTGTTACCTTAACTCTCGTTGGTAATGGATTTGTACCGACCGTGAAGCTTTCCTGTAAAGAATTACCTGTGCCTCCTACATACCCAATAAACAAGGCCTGTTCTTTCGCACACCAGTTTCACAGGCAATTAGCGGATGCAGAAAAGTTTATTTTACGAGGTACGTGTGCCCCGCCGTGGTGGTGCAGAGCACCCGGGTTCGATCCCAACCGCAGGCTGCTGCGTTTCGATGGAGGCGAAACGTTGTGTCGTTATGACTGAAGGAAGATGGAAAAGAAAATGCACGGACCTGCTACTGGCTCTGTAGCTGAGCCACCTCAACTGCCTCGTGCGGACAGGATTGATTGATTGATTTATAGGAAGGGAAAGGCGCGGTAACTGTCGCACTTGTTTTGTGTGGACACCTCAACCGCGCCGTAAGGGAAGGGAAGAAGGTGGGAGTGAAAGTGGAAAGAGAGAAAATAGAGAACGAAAAAGAAGAGAGAGAGAAAGACGCGCGTCTCAACGGCCGTCGTTTACCACCGAAACTGTGGCGGGTGAAATGACTGCCTACAACAGATAAAAAAAATCGGTGGCAGGCTATCCCCCGCCGCAAGCGGCGTTGGCCTTCCAGTCCCAGCCCTGTATGGCCAGGAACAGCCGCCTTTCCCGCCTAGAGGCGAAACGAAGCGTCCGTGTGCTGTACTAGGTCAGTGCACGTTAAATACCCCGTGGTGGTCCAAATTATTCCGGAGTTCTCCACTAGGGCGCCTCTTTCTCTCTTTCCGTTTTCACCCCCACCTTACACCCTCCCCATACGACGCGGTTAAGGTGCCCAAAGAAACAAATGTGACAGATACTGCATCTTTCCCCTCCTGTGAACCATTATTATTATTATTATTATTATTATTATTATTATTATTATTATTATTATTATTATTATTATTATTATTATTATTATTATTATTATTATTATTATTATTATTATTATTATTATTATTATTATTATTATTATTATTATTATTAAAGGTGCGTGTGACACCACTCCAGTGTGAGCGCTATTCTTTCCTTTCCACGCAGCACTTGATTAATGCAGTTGAAGCAGCAAGACGCCCGACTACTGTGCCGGAGTACCCGGGTTCGAACCCGACCTCGGCGGCTGCGTTTCGATGGAGGCGAAACGAAGAGGCGTCCGTGTGCTGTGCGATGTCAGCGCACGTTAAAGATTCCCAGGTGGTCGAAATTACTCCGTAGCCCTCCATTACGGTTCCTCTTTCTCTCTTTCCACTTTAACACCCACTTTCCTCCCTTCCCTTACGGCGCGGTTCAGTTGTCTACAGAAGCAAGTGTGACAGATACTGCGCCTTTCCCTTCCTATGAACCAATTATTATTAGGCAGCAAATTCTGTTCAAACGAATAATTCAGCGTTAGTGTTGTCCTATTGGCTGGGCGTTGAAATATTGAGAGGCGTAAAAACGCGACTAGAGACAAGTCACGTACTTCCCTGCGGCGTAGATGTCGGCCGTGTCGAAGACGTTGATACCGTTTTCGAAGGCAGCCGTCACAATGTCCTCGGCCATCTGCGAAGGCACAAATGAAGCAGCTCAACTCCAGCAAGACTGGCGGGGACAGACTAACCACTTTCCACAGTGTTTCAACAAAGCAAGCTTGTTCAAATATTTTTGGTTGCTCGTTTATCTGTTGAATTGGTGCGAATGAAAAAAAAAAATTATGGAGGACACGTAAGTGTCTCCTTGAAGGACATGGCGCAATAGCTTATGCTAGTCCACGTATATAAAGCCTCGCTTTAACCAAGCAGTATGAACGTACCGTCTGTTGCAGAAGTTTGCGGCCCAACGCGCCGGGCAGAGGAGCAGTATCGCTCCCGAGAGGCGGCGCTGCGCCCGCCGGCGCTGCCTGGTGACGTAGCTATAAAGAGTGAGGAGGCTTGTTCTCTTCTCCTCATCCCGCGGTTGATATCGCACATCTTTGCTCTCAGCCGCGGGATGAGGGGAAGAGAACAAGCCTCCTCACTCTTTATAGCTGCGTCACCAGGCAGCGCCGGCGGGCGCAGCGCCGCCTCTCGGGAGCGATACTGCTCCTCTGCCCGGCGCGTTGGGCCGCAAACTTCTGCAACAGACGGTACCTGCGTGGCCTAGGGATAACGTGAATGCAAGGGTTTTGACATGTTGATTGTGATATCACCCTCCCATATGAAAGGAGAGGCCCGAGTTGGCAGCTCCTGCCAAACGTAACGTCAGGTAACCCTGCGGCCATTTAGTTCTCGGCCATGTCAGCTGTAGCTACCGTGCTCATGATGATGATGATGATAATGATGATTATGTGGCTATCCCTTTGCATCGGGGAGGCACACGATGTGCACCCTAGCCGTTCGCTCACAACGCCAGCGCCGGACGTTGACGACGGAATTTCGGTGGACAGGCCCTGTAATGCTATCGCGTTGATAAAAGCTTACGCGAGAAAAATAAAAAGAACTTCGGCCTTCGACGTCTTGCGCAGTTTAGTGCGCGAGCGCTAGAGCTTGAGACCTACCGTTTAGGCAGTGTGTGATGTATAAAGCCTCCAGGTTTGTTCAGCAGCGATGCTCACGCGACACGCTCGTGTATTTGTCGCTGGTTTATGTGACGTCACAAGACCACACGTCATGGCTGAATTGGCAGAAGCGAATTTGCATGGGCAGCCAATTTGAGACGGGAATTGAACCCACAGGAACCTTTGGGATCCCGAGTGACGCACGCACCTCCTGAGCCACGCAGGCACGTTCGTGTGGTTAAATTATCTATGTCAGGTGGTATTTCACATAACGTGGTAAATACCTACTATATGCTAACGAGCGACCCAAAACAATGTGAAAACCGATATGCTGGCAAGCCTGTAATTCGCATTTGGTTTCATCACGCTAAATCGCTCATCATGTATAAAATTTTATACAACTGCGTCGAAAGACCTTTTTTCATTGAAGTAAAACCAAAATGTATTCGCAAGAATAATAACATCTTTTTTAATACTAAAGGTACAGTAGCGTACTAGCGCAAGCAGCACAGAAGAAGGAACGAGACACAGTGCGGTGTCTCGTCCCTTCTTCCATCGTGTGCACGCTGATGCGCTGCTATGCTCTTATCCCGCCATACCAACTGGCCAAAGAGTCCGCCTTTTGTTTTCGGATGTATTAATATGTAACCTAGCTTTGTGTTATGGATGCCGCAAACTTTCGCCCCACTGTGCCTAGCTCGGTTGAAACAATTTCCAGAACTGGAAGCGGATTGTAACTGCGCGGAATAAGTAGCGTATGAGTCCGCATATCATGACCCCGTGATAAGAAGTAGCGCCATGAAAAGCAGGAACTTACCCCCGGACAGTGCACACGGCTGTGACAAAGACGCAGAGGATACGTTTAAAAAGTAAACATCCATTGGACATTTTTGTCACAAAAAAATTCGATTGCGGAGGAAACCATATCGATACGAAAGGACACACAGTTGATGACATTTATTTTCGATATCTCACCTCTTCTGAAATTAGCGAGCCGAACGTCACCCATGTCCCTGTAGAAGAAAAAATACATGTTAAGTTATTTCACAAGGAAGCTGGGCCCGTATTCCAAGTTTGCGTCGTTATCAAAGTGTCGCTATCTCACGTGACCTCGAGTCATCTGATTGGTCGAAAAGCCGGAACCGGGCATTGCCTCTACGGAACCGGGCGAGGTGGCAACATTATGTTCCGGCTTTTCGACCAATCAGATGACTCGTGGTCATGTGAGATAGCGACACTTTGATAACGACGCAAACTTGGAATACGGGCCAAGTATCATCTGACAAAGTCGAGCAAACGCATCGGGTATATATTGTCGACTCTGAGTGTTTTATTCGAGCTGATAATAGTCGTAACAGCTTAGTGCATCTATTATGTAATTTAAATACAGGGCACGTCCATCACATGGCTTTCGGAAGCGTTTTCATAGACTACAAATAGAGGCACACTTACCTAGTCCAATGTTTGATATGCGTAGTCCTGACTTTCCAAGGTTTCTGCGGAGAACGAGAAAGAGAAAGTAGCCGTAAGTGGGCGCAGAGCAGTATATAAGGAAAAGCGATATCGCAAGTTCTGTTTTAGAGCGCAGATCTAATGCGGTTGATAGGCAGTTTAGCCGCGTCGCCATCGGCGTCGGTGTAACCGAGCGAAGAGAGTCACGACACACCATAGAGCCACGAGCCACCAAAGAATTGCCCAGAAGAATAGAAGCAAGGCCCATGAGCTTAAGTTGCTCGCTCATGACTCTTCTTTCTCTTCTTGATAATTTTTTTGGAGTCGTAAGAAAAATTAAGAGTGCTTTGTAACTGCACATACAAACATACAACCATCAGCCAAATTCTTTGACTCATCATGTGGCAAGAACGCTTATATAAGTGTGCTAAAATTTCGCATCAGGCAGTATCGTAATCGTCATTAGAATTTTTACAATATTGTAAGTTACAACATAAAAAGCATTCATGCACACCACGCGGAATGGTCAACAAAGCGAAATCATATTTTAGAGTCCGTACACTTCAGCTGAATCTAGATAGACAGAAAAAGCAAAGTTAAAATATTCCTGGAGAAATTTAAAATATCCCCGAAGGTTATTTCAATGTTTATTTATTGCAGTGCGCTTCACATTACGTTACCAAAGATACACAAAGCTATGCAAGTTACCCTGTCAGGGGAACCTTCTGTCAAAAAATACATGATACTTAACATAATTTCAAAGCGAGAAAGTGAAGTGTCTAAAACATAATAAAAATAAGACGTGATACAGAGAAAATGCGCAGTAGTGTTGCGTGAAGAGTGCATACGTAGAACGTGGAACATGTTGATAAAAATTACTACAGACTTTAGCGACTAAAGTAGTGAAAGGCAAAAGCCTGAGAGCCACATTCTGCTACGCAACTGGCACTAGTTAATAATTAATTATTTAGTCATTAAGTAGTTAAATGATTAGTACCTAAATAATTAGTCATTAATAATAATGGATTGCTCATTCAATTAGTCATTAATTACTAATTGACCATTAATTGGCATATGGCCATATAAGGCACGCATTCGCACATACTGCGGTGGTGCTCTGTGATTGGTCGAGACCTCTGTGACGTCATACCGCCTCGGGCAATCAGAGACGCCGCAAAAGCGGGACAGATTTTGTCCACGATAGCATGAGCCATTAAAGAAGGAGAGGTGTGCAAACTGGGCGAGACTCTTCTTCCGTACCACCTTCGTACCCTCATCCTCAACTTTCCATCTTAGCCTTTTTCTGCCTTTCCATCTTCCACCACTGCTCTCCTTTCTCTCCAGCCGTATCCCCACGCTCCGCCTTTCATTCTCGCCCCCTTGCGGTGACCTCTTTCCTCAGCTCCTCGCCGTATCCTACTGCTTTCAAAGTAGTCACCCTTCGGCTTTTTTGTGTACCACCACCGTCAAGTTGCGCACTATCCGGCACTTGTCGTAACCCCTTCCTTTCCCTTCCTCGCTTTTGATTTGGCAGCCATGTTATAGTTCCACATTCTTACGCTTTCGTCATACCCACTTGAACCACCAAGTCACCCGCTGTTGCTTAAGGTCTCTTCACTCTCCCCTAAATATGGGAAAGGCATGTCCATCTGTCTTTTATTCTACATGCTAGCCGTGGCAGGTGGCAGATATCATCCTTCATCCTTCTTCCACTATGTGCCACACCTGGCAGGTAACCGGTTTCGCCGACTCTTTTCGAACTATCTCTATCCTGTGCCGATTGTGGCTGCCTTGTACCTGTTTCTAACCGCTACAATTCCTCTAATTTTCTGATGCTTGCAACTTCCCTTCTCTCCTCAAAATAATCCCATTGCTGTAACAATGTAAGTAAAATATAAGTATTTCTCAATCTGACTATTTTTTATGTCGTTCCCCTAATTCCAAGTAAAATGTCTAGAAATTTATCTCTAACTGCAGCTTATCCTCTAATTCAGCTGTCATTCAAACTCTGACGTGACACCTGCAAACTTTGCCTGGCATTATTGCACCTGTTCCAGTTTAGCCATGGTCATTAAAGTTATCCACTCTAATACTGGTTCGGTTTGTTGTTGTTTAACGTCCCAAAGGGACTCGGGCTATGAGATACGCCGTAGTGAAGGACTCCGGAAATTTCGACCACCTGGGGTTCTTTAACCTGCACTGACATCGTACAGCTCACGGACGCCACTCCATTTCGACTACATCGAAACACTGTCGCCGGCGGTCCGGATCGAACCCGGGTACTCCGCACAGAGCCGGGCATCTTAACCCCTGTACCACCGCGGCCCGAGATTTACTCTAATATCCAAACGGGGCAGTCACTATGGAGCCGAGCAGTTCCATTTCTGACTCAAGAAGGTGAAATATGAGATGAGTTAAATGGCACGTTTTGTAGTTGTTGATTAGTCTGATATCGTCTAAGTAATAACTACAAAATGCTACATTTCGCTCCTCTCATGTTCCACCCCCTTGAGTCAGAAATGAAACTGCCCGGCTCCTGCGCGCTACCTCATAGACTTTGTTAGCCATGGGGACACGTTCACTTTATGGCTGCCCACTCACCTGTAGCGGATAGCTGGTGGGGCGAACATGGAAACCTGGCGCGTTGGTGGTTGGCTGGCCAGCACGGAGCTGCCACTAGACAGCGTCCCTTCGTCCAGGCACTCCAGGCTCGCCATTGGAGCGCGGCAGCTGTAAGGAGGCACGCCGCAAAGGTGAACACTTGTGGCGGCTATGTCCGATGAGCATTGCGCGTATAGCCGAGGCTAAAACTAATGACATCGCAAAATCTGCCCTCGTCATTAGCGCTAATATAGGCCTGTCTCATTTACAATGTTGAAGAATAGCAGTGAAGGTCTGGGCAAAGGGCCAAACGTTGAACTTGAAGGGTATGTTCTAGGGCTACTGATTTGTTTCGAGAACGTAAAGTACTACAAGCAACGCCATCTGGTTTTAACTATTACTACGTCCGTCCCCTAATTACGTTTTGCCCCGCCCGTTCTACACCCTGCATGAACTGACTATCCTGTAAAGCATGGTTCTCCACAGGCACTGTCACTGTGTGGCAAAGCACCCCAAAAAAATGAAGGTCAAATATTTTCTAATCGTGATTGTACTTCCATGATAAATTGTGGTACGTAAAAGTAAACTCTAAAGACCACTTGTTCCTTACAATACTGTTCTAAATGAAGCAAGCAGGCACTTGTTGTGCGCACATCCATAAGCTGGTGGCGCCGGATTTCTCGTTCACAGAACGAGGACACCATGGACGCCACAGGTGGTGTGTTGACAGCATAGCTACAGCTGAGACACAGCAAATTCTGTAGAAGCTGACGGTAATCATGACGAAGGCGCACATGCCACCAGAAATGTACAGGAAACCACCGCCAATTGAGGAGAAAAAAAGGAGGGGAAGCAAGATCCTCACTTGTTCTGGATGAGCGCATTGGTGAGGTTGTGCTCGCTCTTGACACTCATGCAGTCCGAGTCGAGGGCCACGTACTGTTTGCCCAGCTTGGACGTGCCCAGCGCCGAATCAGCGTGCACGTCGCCCACCAGGCTCGGAGACTCTGCGGTGGGAAACAGAACAGTCATCATTCTCCTCGACTGACTCGCATGCCACGTTCGCCACAGGACAATGTTTTACCGCGCCAACTGTGTAAAGGAAAGCGGGCCGACACCACAGGATCACGGCGTGTGTGGTGCGTGAAAGCACCGGAATTCACTCACTTGGTACCATGCCAGAGAAGATGGCTCTCCAAGAGAAGTACCCAGAAGGAGAAGGAAGGGACGACTTGACCAGGATACACTTATGCGCATTCACGATTAAGCGTACCGAAAGTTGCAACCGCGAACAGATGGTAACATGCTAGCTCGTGATGCCGGGAATTTAGATAACGGCGGCATGGATCAGAAACTACGCCTCAAACTCCGCTGTTCAAATAAAGTTCTTCTACTACTACTGTACGCCTGCGAAGCCGTCACACACACGAGGCAGGAGGGCTACACTTTAGGCTTTTAGTGTTTGATCTGCGGGAAAAGCAAAAGACGCTGCTAGTTTCGGTGATAAACGTAAGATTAACAGCATGAATCTTAGGAAACTGCATAGCGACGTGGGGTGCAGCGGCCACCAAGAACAACATCTTTCGCGGTCGCGCGTGGTGACTTTTCATTTTTCTTTTTTACGTAACAGCGTAACGGTACCATGCCGCATAACCTCGACGTCGCCAGTGTATGCATTGTTCGTGGCCGAATAATCTGGAGATGCACCAGTTCAAGCAGAGACCACAGAATGAGCAACGCGGGGGCGACGTAACGCACCCCTGATCTCTAGAATTTCGCGGCAACGGTTAAGCAGCGAGCGAGGCGGCAGATGGCAGCTAAGGACGGCTATGTGTGGACGTTTCAATAGGGAAATTTAGCCCAGAAGACACGTAGTAGCGGATAAGTATACGGGTTTATCGGATGCCTCCTGCTTACGCGCATTGGCATAGGTGTGGTATGCTGTGGAATCAGTATACGTCTACCCTACTACGCGTCCGCTGCGCTAAATGTCTCTAATCTCTCCGTTAACGTGGATCCAGAAGCAGAGCCGCTGCGTGCTATGGAACGCGTCCATTCAGTAACAGTCCCTTGGAGGCGCTACATACAGGTCGTGCGGCCTTTCGCATAACGAATATGCAAGGCGGAGCAGTGTCTATGTCTACGTCGGCAGGTGGAACCGCTGACAGTAACAATCAACGCTGTTATGTCATACCTTTAAAGGCGGAGCTTAAGTGTCCAATGGCTTTTTTTTTTTTTTACATCAGTCTCTATGACGCAAACGAGGGATCTAACCACTAAAATTATTTTCTTCCTCGCAAGAAAACAAGATTAAGGCGATAACAAAGGTAATCGTCGGTGTTTATCCCCCCCCCATACTCCAATGCATCTGCGTATGTTACATGATGGGTGTTCTTTCATGCGCTGCCTTTTCATTCGTTTTCTTTTTCCTTCCGAGTTCACATCAGCTCATCAGAGAGTCGTCGAGCATCGTCTTCAATTTCCGGAAATTTCGCTTTCTTTCGTGTTGAAGTAGTAATAGTGATGGCGGCTCCACGTCCAGCTTTAAGCCTTTTTCAGTTCACCCTCTTCCGAGTCCGAATATATTCCTTTCCTCTGAAAGCATATTATAATAGCGATAGGAGTGCAGTCTAACCTGGCTAAAGCTATCCTTCATAGAGCAATTTCCATAAAATATCATACTGCACTCCTGTATTGCTCGTTTTATCAGCCACCCAATATCAAGACTATAAAAAAGATACCTCTCAGTATACGCGGGTTGTTTTTCGGCCTGCACCGCTGCAGAGAATGACGGCCCAAATTCCGCCCCCCCCCCCCCCCTTTTTTTTTACTAGTTTATGGCCGACACATTTCTTGAGCGTGGTGACCCGGATAAACAGAGCACCCTCTCCAACGCGAAGGGCGACTCAAATCTCGTGTCGCCCGATTCAAGCATAGGAATACAAAGTCAGCGACTCGCACATAAAAGGCTGGGGCGCACATAAACGAACAGAGCTTCCATTTAATACACTCTCCCTTCGCGTACTTACTTGAACCACGCATTCTGCGGCTTGGAAGTCGTCCTTCCCATTACACGCGGCTTCTTTTCCAAGCCGCCTCTTCCTTGCAGCCACCGAACCCAATTTCCACATAAATGGTGCCCACTTCAGCCGAGAGATTGAGTTACACACGCACGCACACACGCGCACATGATGGCGTATGAGAGGCCGGACAGCCTGTGCTCGCCCATCTGTGGTATTCGTTATTACAGGCTCGGGGCACTGACGCGTAAGCAATGTACAACATGCGCATGTGGAGTACATATCAGCGAAGCGAGATAGGCCGTTTATCGCATTTGTCCAGCGTTTATTCTAAGAGATCCACCAAGACGTGGTTTCAGGGACGAACAAGCTTTGCGTGCGGAACTGATCAATCCTATGAGGACGTATTATTCTCTCAGTGTAGTGGAACACCCGATTGGAGTTAAGAGCAATTCGTTTATTCGCGCAAACTATGTCCAGTACTCGCGTTGGTACGTAGAAATTGAACGTTGAATCTGGTAATATCTGTCGAGAGGAAAAGATCGCGTACCCTGCGAAGAAGGAGTAGATAAAATGGTGCAGCGTGACGCAAAGAAACCACCAGAAGTCTCCTCGCTTCTAGATTTTCAGAAGCATTGACTGCAACTTGCTTGGGGAAGCGGAGGGCTTCCTATTGCGATTCTTATTAAAATATTTTGGCTCCCGCTTCCTATGGGAGTCGTGATGTTTACTGACCTATAACTAGCGCACCTTGCAGCCTTCGTGGTACGGACGGCCGAATGTCACCAAATCGATCTGTTTATGCAGACAGTTAATATCTATCTGATGGGGGCGGAAACACCGCTGAATAAGGCATGAAAAAAAAAATTAAACCGTGGTGATATTTATACACAGTCTTCCGGTTTATAAAGCTAAAGATATAAGGATCTTGGGCTTATGTCGCATTTATCAGCAATGTTTTTTTATACATCCCACAAATCGACGGCACAAAAGGACGCAATTCCAGGGACGAAAAAATAGTGATTACATTCTTCCCTTCAAAAACGCGTTCTCTATCTTAGGGATTAGGGATTTTTTAAAGTGATAATAAACAACTCAGCAGGCTAAATTTACGTCGAACGCGTGTGACCTCCGGCGGAAACGATTTCCTATATGATAAATTCATTGTCGTGCCGTGCGTACGCAATTATGATGCAGCACTTAAAGTGGCACATTTTGAGGTACTTTCGTGGAGGCTTAGACAGACTGCAACGCGCAGTGCCACACAGAGATGTATTTTAAACGACATAAGGGCGATTTGTTTGAACAAATGGCCCAATAGTATACAGCTTTTTCCCGGTCAGAAAGGCACCGCCATGCCTGAAAAAAACTTGACATTGTTCTGAACATGTCGAAGAAAAAAAAACACGTGATTTCGTGTCCAAATTATGAAGCAACCGTTATTTTTGCGTCGTTTTTGGGTGATGGCATCTGTACAATTTGCGTGCCATTAATTGTAAGTGTAGGTGTCCAAGTGAGACAGACGCCGTTTCTTTCCCTCAAAAACCAAACCAACTAAAGGCGTTGAACACTTCGCCAAGCTCTGTGCCTATGTAATGCAAAACCATGCCAAACCATACCAAAGGGAAACTCTGGCTAACCTTACTGGATAGTGTACACAGCACGTTCCGCCGGCACCGTTGCCGTTTGGCCTCACTGTTGCCAAACATGTCGCAGAACACTCACGTTCTCGCGTCAAAGTTTGGGTGGTATGTAAGGTATGAAGGCGTTGGTAAAGCGGGCTTCCCGTGTACCTGCGTGGCCTAAAAATATTAAATTTGAGAAGAAGAAATGATGTTGATGATGAAAACGTTTATTTAGAGCAGTTTAGATCAGGGGAAGGCTGATCGGGTCCTTAGTCGGGGACATCGTTGATGAAAGCCGCGGTTCGTGCTCTTTCGACGAGGCCTCGTTGTTCCGGTCCGAGCTACTAAACTAAATCCCCTGTCGCCCAATGTTTTTCTCAATTTGTCTCAGCAATGTTGCCACCTTTTTTGACATCTCTTCTTCAAATCAATCACATCAACGCAGCCCGGAATGAAGCTCATTTCCTGGAAGTCATCAAAAGCCAGCCCAACATGTTCTTACACGGTAATTATGCTCGAGTTCGCACCTTATGACGCATTAAACCGTTTCAGAGAAATGCGTAATTTGATGATCTTTGAGCAAATTCGAAAAAAGTAAAATTTAGGCACGTTTCACTGCATAAAGGTCTACTGCATGGCCAAAAAATGTTTTTTTTTTTTCATGTTTGTACAAAAATGTATAAGAGCTGTCGCTTACATCTCTTCCCTTCGAGAGTAATTCAATTTAAAAGCTTTTTATTACTGCTATTATCCGCAAAGAAGTGCCATTCCAGTTTCTGATCTTGAAAGAATCGTCAACCTACCTAAGTGCAAACAAGACACCCTGCTCTGAATGCTTAAACTTGCTGCCACTAAGTTTGCAGAAAAGTAGGAACAGGTCTGATAAATATTTATGACTCCGCTGGCATCGTTGCAGTACAGCGATTTCACGAGAAGGATTATCATACACGTACGTTCCTGAATTGCTCAATAATTCGGAGTAATCACGTCTCCAGAAGACAGGATACCGGCTTTTCTACTGCCGATTCCTCACGGGTATTACCTCGTGCCGACTCACTTCCATCAAGCAAGAACAGCAACAAGAAAGGCTCATATTAAAGCGAGTCTAAATTAAAGATTTCTAGACTAGAGTGAACCCGAAGGCTTTAACATGGCTATAAAATGTTTTAGATCTCCGGCTCGAAGGTGATTTCTACTATTCCACTTAGGCACAAGACAATCAAAAATAGAAAATAAAGACTTAAAGAAGACGTACGGTGCAGAAACCGAAAAATTCAGCCTTGCCCACCAAATCTTCCTCCCCGTGGCATCCATAATGCAGCCACCAGCGCGTCGGTCGGTTACTAGGCGTGGCGTTCGCTCGGGGTGGCAAGGATCAGCTCCGGTGTCCGGTAAACAAATAGGCGGCCTCCATAAATGATGACACCCTCGCGCGACGCCAGCCGCGAAACGAGCCGCTATACACTACGTGCTCCTGCGGGTTTCGGACAGGCTTATGGTTATGCCGTTGGACGCGCATTGCAGGGCTGTATATAAACCTCCGGGGAGGATTCGCGTCATGCTTGAAATACGTGGGTTTATACGCAGGCTGCGCGGAAGTGCATAGAAGTCTTCCCAAATATATTTATTTTTGCATACGAATGTGTAAAAGCACAGAGCAGTGTGAGCGTAATGCCGCTGAGTGCAAAAAAACAATCCCGTATATTTATCTTTGTCTTGTAGCTTTAAGGGTTCCAAGTGTTATTTGAAGTGGTGACAGATTGTGTTTACGGCGACAATGAAGAAGAAGGCGAGGCGATAGGTTGTGGTGCCGAAATAGATTAAAGCGACTATTTATTTGGTGTCTCTGTAAGTAAAAATTGACCTGTGAAAAACGAAGTAAAACCGACTGCAGAAACTTAATAATAATTTTAAGAGTCCTTACTAACTCGAAATTTAAAATTGGGGGCGGTGACTGCAAATATTTATTAGCTCTCTCATTTTGATAGAAAACGTTTTAAAGAAGTAGACAAAGGATGTTAACTAACTCAACTCCATTTCATCCAACAAAACGCAGGTACTAATGAATAATGACTGGGTTGAACAGAAAATTTAAACAGCTTTGAAATTCATGGGGAAAAGCTAACTGTCTTAATAAAAATTGGAGCATATTAGTTTCACTAAACGTTATGCTTTCTAAACGCACCTAGTGAGTTTAATAGAAATCGGCAGCCGAGATGTAGTATTATCGGTGCGTAGTGAGCGATAAAACATGCAGCTGGCGATATGCCATTAGTGGATGATGTTATATTTCGTTCAGTTATAAGCTTTAAGTATAAGTTATAGTTTCAGCGGCTTTTTAGTGTCAAAGAAGGAATGGTGCAAGTCTTGTTTGTGGTAAACTTGCCCACTATCGAAAAAGAAAAAGCCCTTTCCCGACTTACCAACTAAGATCCTGATTCTCCTGTATGCGCACTCTTCGTATCCCATGCCGTAGTTACTGGTCAGTGTCAGAGTCAGCGGCCAGTCACAAAGCTGTATCGTATATCAAATACGCAATTAGAACAACAAAGTTTTCGACTCTATCCCCGCCTCTTCAGCTCAATAGGGAGAACTTCATGCATAGATCTCGTAGGCAAGTCGTGACATTGACGTCGTGCTTTTTCTCAACAGGTGGACTTACTTTAACGTTGCCCCCAGTTCTCAGTAGAGGGCAGTTGGAGCATGCGCCTGGAGTTTAGGCTTTTTGAAAAATAGCTCTATGGCTAATATTGCGAAATATGAAGGCGAGCTCTGCAGTTGCAATAAATTGAGGCGCCTCGTCCTGTTAAGTGATCGCGACAATCTGTCCGTGACCTTCCTTTTGGAAAAAGAAAAGCGTGCTTGTTTTGATAAGTTCAAATGTGGGGCTCAAGTATTACTGAACATATATACTTCGCCGTCGCAGATTAGGTTAACGCATCGCAATAAATTAGAGCAGCGACTGAACCTCATCTTTCTATCTTCACCGAGCTCCGCATCCCTCTGCTCAGCAAAATGACCCCGAGGGCTCCGAGAGCTCATTAATTCTGACATGAACAGGCGACTTGCCCTTGCTATCTCCCTGCCTCTGAATGTCCTCGAGTCTCGCGTTGTCAGCATATTTTGAGATTGTTAGCCCAGGCCGCGCCGGAAGCCAACTGATTCCGACCGACGTCTAGGGGGGAGATAGACGGTGAAGGGGGAGCTGCGTCTCACCCGATCATCCATACTCTCTGACGGGTGCAAATAAAGGGCTTTCTCTCTCTCTCTCTCAGCATATTGAGCGTCTTCTTCCTTTTCCTTCGTCAAAGTTTACAGCACTCATTTCTTCGCGCACGTCTTTGCTATGGTAAGCACCTCCTCTTCTTCCAGGCGTGGCTGTCGGTTCCGCTAGATTATTTATCTTCGGGTAGAAGTGACACCACAAAATATTTACAAATAGCTGTCTCACCAGATCGACAGGGAAAGACAGGGTATGAGGCGGAGTAGTTGCAAATAACTTTTTTATATATATTTGCTCAAGCTAGGCTAGTGTGTCGCACATATTTAACTACAGTTAACACTAAATTTTCAAGCAGACGGATACAAACAAACCATGCACCACTGTTATAAAAATTTTACATCCGTGCACTCAACCCACATTTGCGCAAATCACTGCGTAAGCGGACACAAGGAAGAACGCACAAACGTATAGAAACGATATGCCACGCCCTGTTTCGATTTTTTTAGCTTATTAGTGTTGTGTTTCTACACGTCCGAGTTAATTTTTTTTTATTTTGCGCCCCGTAGTGAACAAAGTTTCTTGATAATGTATTACAAATAATCTGTACCTATTGTTTCGTGGTACCGTGTCCCCTATTGACCTTGCCCTCATTAAATGTTCTTTTCATCACTTTAAAGAACCCCAAGATGTATTAGGTATAAGGGGCGGTTACAATTTGAATGTTTGTGCTGATGTTGAATTTAAATGGTCTTCTAGTCGGTGATGGGATCACTGACTCCCAATAGTGCTTTATGCACTTGCGAATCAGCTATCGGACGGCGTCTGCATATAGTCAGTCGAATCACTATTATCAAAAAAGTAGGTATCATTCAGTCGCATACACAATGATTATGGCCGTCAGCGAATATATTATTGACTGCATGTGTCATGCTTCTTGCAGAGATGATTCTTGACACGATCACCCGTTTTTTCTTCTTGGCGTGCACTTATGTGTTACACCGCAGCATGTTGGAGCGTGAACCTTTAAGTAGAGATCTGCCTTCTCGGATGTGTCAGCAACCGCTTAAGAACAAAAGGTTGGAGACGTTTTGTCTCTGCTGATAGCTCGAACATCGGATTCCTGTGGTCTTCCTATCCGTCCGCGCCTCCGAAGAGACTGTAGCCGCTGCATCGACCGAGAAGCATTGAGTATCACAACAGCAGGAACTCATTTCTTTGAAAAACACAGAGAAGGCAAAGTTCAATGACTTTCCAACCGGTTTCAACAATAATCTGTCTTCGAGACAATTCACCCTTTGCGCTACCACCATCCATTGGTCACAGGTCAAAACATGCTGCTACCTTCAGGTTGCAGGCCAATGTAGAGTAGGCTGACCGACCCCGCTGATCATTTGTGTTTGTTAGTGTGCTAAACAAACGTGGTTTCACTGCCCACCAGTTTATTTAGGCGACCAAATGATCTTTTAGAATAAGATATGACACTCTTCCGTAGAAACACACTTAGCGTTGTTTTTTCCGAACACATGTTCTGGAACGCACATGTTGAGCATATTTGCTCTAAAGTGCGAAAGCTCGCAAGTATCCTAAATAAAGCTCTGAACAAGGGTAAATGGGGGGTACGCCTCAGTTCGCAGGTCGAGCCAACGTTTCGACAAGTGGACTTGACAAGACGAAGACAAGTCTACTTGTCGAAACGCCGGCTCGACCTGCGAACTGAGGCGTACCCCATTTATCCTTGTTCAGTGCTCCTTCATACCGTTTAAACCAACTTCTTCCTCTCGTTCTACCTAAATAAAGCTCGTCATTTATGTTCAGCAGAAATTAAAAAAAAACCCTAAACAATGCCTTGTTTCAATCCCAACTTAGGTACTGCACATTGGTGTGGGCAGAGACCACTTCAGAAAATTCGGACAGATATTGCTGCAAAAGAGAGCAGTTCGAGCAATAGGAAATGTAGTGTTTTATGAAAATACCAACATTTTTTACCGCAAAAAGAAATAATAAAAAATCTATAATATCTACAGGTACCAACTCAAAACTTTACTCCAGAGGGGTACACAGGGAGCTAAAATATTTTCTCGCGCTCGCTAATCTACACAAACAGGACTATGCCTACCCTCACGTCATCAACCACAATGGAAAATTCTTTTCTCGCACACTAACTATGGCCTTAAACTAATTGCTCACACACTCCCAAGCACATTCAATGATTTCACAAAACGACGCATAGCGGTAATGGAACTAAGCAAAAAGGACATCTTAGACATATTTCTGCAAACAGCTAGCCTCAACGATTACAACATAGTGTTCCTTTCCTCTCTTTCCTTGCTGTTGTCTTTCACCGCGAACCAGAGTGCAATAGTTATTTTACTCATTGTGTGAGATCTAATGTTCATTTGAGTAAGATTATGTCATATCTATTCCATGCATTTTACATGTGAAAGTGCAGTATGCACTTAAAAAAAAAATTCAACGTACTCCCTGTACTGTTGCCTGGGTGGCCGTAGCGTTATCAAGCTGCTTTCGCGCAGCTTTTTCTTCAGTCTCTTTTTTTTTTCACTATGTATTTCTTCTTTGGTGATAATATAAACGTGTGTTGATAGATTGATTGGTTCATTTACTGATTGATTGAAGCTTACGTGTTTTTCAGTGTTTGCTGCACACGAAACACAATGTTTATTTACGCTATTTTGATCCAAAAGTTAGACAGATACGGCTTTGTCGAGACGCGTGTGAAGGACCAGCGTGCAAAATGTAGCATTATATTCAGAAACTACGCAGACCGGCAAGACAGATGCCACCGATGCCATCAAATTCCACAGATAGCAGTCAGCGACGTCTAAACTGCATTTCTAACACGCATGCGTAGTTGCTACGCTCAGCATTACAAGGTGTATAAAATAAATAGCTGTAATGAGTACCAGCATCGCTGCAGAGTAGTTATATTTGCTTAATTTAGGGTAAAACCTGCGGCACTAACTAAACGGCGTGTCACTAAAATGCCATTCGTTTTTCGTATCCTTATGGACATCCTCAGGTAAGGTGGTGAAGCACTTTTCCCTTCACCGGAAGGCAGCCTATCTTGGATTCCTGTAAGAAATGCAACGGACACCTCTAGCACAGCTTAGCTGAGCACGGATGCCGCATGACATTGTACTTGGAAAAGCATCGTGATTTCTATGGTACGGGTAAATTCATGCGTAGCAGCTCTGCCCGAAACAGGCATCTTTACTCTATATGTACCAAAACGCCGCAGAATCGCACACCACTCCCGCATGTAACCACTGCCGCCGTTTCTCCCTCTCTCTCTCTCTCTTTTATTGCGATAACAATACTGCGCCAGGTTTTGAGCCGTCGTGTATCCCCGGCGGACGCCGTGTTTGACATTAAACAGCAACCGCTTCAGCCGAGCTCCGCCAGATGGCCTCGCCGTGTTTACTTTGCTATGCAGGCTGCTAAAGAGAGGTGTCAGCGACAAGCTGCGGCAAGGAAGCGACAACGTGCACAAGAGACAGTGGAAGAACGTGAAGAACGTCGTGCTAAGCGTCATGCACAAGATGAAGCTCGGCGACTGCGTTCCAGCTCTCCGAGTGCTTCCACTTCGTGGGCTACTGATGAACACATGACTGCTCAGGAACGCTGCAATGCCACCAAGCGAAGGCAGCGCGCTGAAAAATCGCTGGAAGAACAGTCGTAACCATTGTGTGTTATGTGTTACTCTATATCCAAATTATCGAACCACACAAACTAAGCCACAAGCGAACACACAAGCGTAGCCATGCGGCCATTGCTAACGCAATTTACCAGGCTTAACCAGAGCTAAGCCACTGTCATTGTTCTTTCTTTCTTTCTTTCTTTCTTTCTTTCTTTCTTTCTTTCTTTCTTTCTTTCTTTCTTTCTTTCTTTCTTTCTTTCTTTCTTTCTTTCTTTCTTTCTTTCTTTCTTTCTCTTCCGTTTCAACACGAACTCGGGAAAACAAGTGAGTTCATCAGAAACGAGCGCTTACGCAGCATCGCTTGGACCAGCCAGGGGACCGGAAACTCATTTCTGCGAGGTAAAGTGGAGGGAAAGAGGTTAAGTAGGACGTGCTAGCGTAACCTTGGAGACGACTCCAAAGAGTGACGGGCCGCTTCTCGGTAGTGTCAGGAATACGAGCGAAAAGGTTTTCCTCCCTGTGCCCGTTGCCCAAGCCTAATGTTGCCGCCGCTCCTATTGCGCTAGTCCCACGTTTAGAAAAACCTTTCTGTGAACCTTGGGCGGTGGGGACGAGAAAATGAAGATAAGGCGGGCCGAAAAAATTAAAACAATGGTCTTCCTGCGATTTAGTCAACAACGTTCCGCAAAGTTCCACATTATCATTTTATCCGCGAAATGAACAACCGTTGGTTTTGCGGTGTCGGCATGAAGCACGGATTTCAAGCTTTCTGCTGGAAAGTGCAGGAACGTAGGTACAAGCACCAAAGTTTTTGCATCACAAAGTAGCCATAAAAAAAAACAGATCACAGCAGGTAGATAGGTATGGAGGATGGAAGGCAGGGATGTTAACCGGAAAGGGCTCTGGTTGGCTACCCTACACTGGGGAAAAGAAATAAGCGGATTAAAGAGGGGAAGAGAAAAGGGACGTTGAGCACAGAGTGTCACATAAGCCGGTGGCTATTAGAAACTAAACAGTGCCTTGTATGCCTTAAAGTCGGATAAGATCCTTGGTCCGTGGCCATGACAGTCACAGCAGATACCAAATAATTGAGCCGAGAGCATGAATTGGCAGCCCAGACTTTTTTTCACGTGATGACCTTTTCTTGCGACAAGAAATCATACAAAAAAAAAAAATAAATTGCCGGCAGTTCTTCAAAAAGCCGAGTGTTTCAAGTGCACATTCGACAAACTAGTGCGAGCAGGACATCCTCTGACGGGGCCAGTATAAGTATCCCTTTTACAACTAAAAGTTCAATCCATTACGTGCCATAACGCTCCACCTCTTTTTTAATTCCTAAGAAAAATGCATGGTTAAAATTCTCGATGTCACCATTGCGCAGCCTACTGTTGTGAAATGTGCGCCTTAATTGATGCCATTTGGGCACGTGTGCATTGCAGCTCCCCATGTTGTTTTTAAATGGTACCTCGCTGCCAGCCAAGCAATGGATTCATTAGAGACAAACCAAAATGTCGGGGAATGCTGCTTTTCTTAGCTTTAAGAGGAGAAATATTAGGCTGAGAAAAAAGTGCGTTGTGCGCATTCTCCTGTTTGTCTGTTATTGGTGGGTGAGTGTTGAGTAAATTGGAGTTAATGACATTCTAGATTGAACCAAGAGGCAGATATGGACTTAAGCAGGACAGAAAGAGCTCAGGGCAGATAATCGATGCTGTGTTATTGCTCCGCAGTGCATACCAGCACATAGAAGCGAAACTGAGACTCTAACAGCATGATGTCGAAACATGACAGAGAATTCATTGACGTGCAAGTGTCTGACTCTAGCGCGGAACGGAGCTAATTTGATATCAATGGTTAAGTCTTTCGTCCTTGAGCAGGTTGTACTCATTTTCAGGTAATCATGATAATAGTGATGATAATAATGATAATGGGCAACGCAAACTGTCCTTGAAAGGTAAAAAAGTTACTGAGCGATCAGAATGCTAAAGAGAATATCCTGCAAAGGCAATCGGATTTGCCGTCAGGGATTACTTCGATGTTTTTACTATAATAATTTTACTCCAAGCTAAACCTTCGCACATGCGACATAATTTATCTAGAGGATAAAAAGAGGCGGAAGCGAGTCGGAGGTTGACGACAGGGTATTGGCTTGCGGGTGATAGTTCTACAAGGAAGTTGGCTTTTTACTGCTTCTTTGAACCCGATTTCACAGTCGCTCTTTCTGTCCGCTGTTATGCAGACTTCCAGCGGGTGGAGGCCTTGGATGATAGAGGTAAGTGAGTTGGCGGTGGGTGACGCTTCTTGATGGTGGAAATAGATGAGTTTTGGGTGGGGCGATGGTCGAGGGCGGACAGCCCAGTTGATACGAAGTGTAATGGGAAGGCTCTCCTTGCTTGGGCTTCACTTCTCAAGTGAAGGGAAATTTCTTTAGGATGGACACTATCTCTGCTCTCACTGTAGATAACACTGCTGAGTGGAGTGCACTGAGCGAGTGAGTGTGTCGTCAAATCAGTGATTGTATAAGTGAGCAGTGTAGTGAAGGAGTTCGCATGAATTAGTGAACCGCCGAGTGCTTAAGAAGTTTCAGTTGCACGAGGATGAGAATGAATTGGTGACAAGTCGCTTACCGCATCAAAAGATGACGACGTGAGCGAGCTAGTGCGCGTGCCGGTGAGGGACAAAAGTCGAATCGACGTGAATGAATGGGTTACGACTGAGGAAATCATCATCATCATCATCATCAGCAACAGCAGCAGCATCATCATCGACAGATCAAGCAAGATGAACGATTCAGGAGCTGCACTGGGGACAAGGCCGGTTACTTTTCCTGCAAGCATTTCGTGGCGGCCCCAGTGCTAAGCTTAGTAAAGCGGCGTTAAATATACGCACGCGACGACGCCCTGTGTGCTCCTTTCCCTGAATCCTTTGTTCTTGCCTTACTCAAAAAGGCTGCGCAAGACCCAAACAAAAGTGGAAGAAGAACAGAATGGATGAAACCAGAAACAAAGGAGTGTTGGCAAGCTGCAGCCCGTCAGCTCGTTGTTGTCGGCGATGGTATTGCGCCGAAGGTGACGGCGACGGTGTATCTCCTTTTGTCCCGTCACTTGCGTCACCGCCGCTACCGGCCCGGAGCAAACACCTTCGGTGCGGATTCGGAGCGCTGTAGAGGGGATGGATGGAGAAGAGAAGGAGTTCAGGGCAAAAAATAGGAGAGGCGGAAAAAAGAGGGCGGCCTCGCATTAGACGCCGTCACCGGTCGCGCTACCTTGGCCCTAAAATAAACAGCGAGGCATCGTCGCCGTGGTGCTTGTGTGCCAGTGTTTTGGGGGAGACCGCGAGCGGGTGTGCTCGGAGGGTTGGTTGTAACGCCTGGGCCGGCGCGCAACCGAGCAGTTGCGGAAGAGGCTGGCCCGCGAGTGCGACCTAGGAAGTAGGAAGGAGCCGGTGGGAAGAGGGCTATCATTCGACGCTGCATCGAGAGTGAATCACGCGTCGGCGTCACGCCAACTGCGGTCGTGACCGTGGATCCGCTCACTGCGGGGATCCTCACTGAGCGCGCACTTTGTTTCGCTTTGAAACAAATCACGCGGCACCAGCGGCGCTTTTTTTTCTCTCCTATTTTCCCCGTGAAAAGCGAAAGTCTGAGTGAAATTAAGAACTATTTGCAGAACACAGGAAACAGTATAGGAGTAAATACCGGTGTATATTGCATTAAAGGCTATATTTTCGGGTACATGCTCAAAAATCTGACCAGGAACACTCGTGTTTGAATGTTTAGGTATCTGGGACTAAGGGTAATATATTTAAGAAACAAAAAAAAAAAAAACACTGCGCAGAAGATATTGTTCCTTTATGAAGGAACAATATCTTCTGCGCACTTCTGCGAAGAAAAAAGTAAAGTGAGTTAATAAAGAGAAGAATGAGAGTATTGCCAGCGATAAAATTGGCTAAGGCGACTGAAAGAAAAATGTTATGCTAGGATTCTTTTTCTCAGCTCACATGTTTGAAGACGGGAAAGCTTGTTTTTAAAGAACATTACTCAAGATTGTCTCAGTTCCGAGCTCTACTTGTTTAAGCCTTTGCTTCACTTCATCAGATGTGTAGCTGACGGGTACGCATGCCTTTAGTAGCGAAACGCGTTTTGTGCAGCGAATACAAATTTGGTGAAAGACACGCCTGAAGTTGAACCTCCACTGCCGCCCCACTTATAATAGCACACATCGACAGCTAGGCAAACCGTCTGCGGAAACGTGGCCACGTATCATCTGCATTAACACAAAACACTTTGTTGAAAACATCACGCGGTATGTTGACGTCTGATAGCGTGCTCTTTTGAATCAGCCAGCTTCTGTTGCAGCAACCTGGCAGCAACCTTGACAAAAGAACAGGAACAGAACTAAGCACGTCTACCAGGCTTCACAAGTCCCGGACAGGAGTTCAAAAGTGTGCCAACATAAATCAAGACAAGTCCTCTGAGACACGTCGTAGTTGCGGGCTTTGATCTGTGCCGTTTGAATGCGAGTTATTGTTATAGCCGTTTTTTTTTTTTCTTGGTCTACGCCTCGTACCGCGCATACTAGATTCACTGAATACACGTTATGCGCTCGAACAAATAAACAAGAAGCATGCGTTGCACTGAACTGCACTCCCTGCATGCACCATTAGCGCAGAAGAACGGAAGAAATACAATGCGCAAGATTCAGGAAGGGCGAAGGAGCTTTGTCGACTAGAAGGAGGGAAGCGAAAAGTTCTCCCAGCCGGCTCCCAAGTATACAGGCGAATGCGTTAGGCCGTACACACCGCTGCATCCAGACCGCGGTAGTTGTAATGGACAGCGAGTGGCCCAAGGCCGAGCGCGTGCCTCACAAGGGCAGCTCAGTGAGTGGCATCGTTTTCCGTCCTGTTATTTCAGTCTATCTAACGACTACTGCGTCGTGTAGTGCATTTCTATGCAACTATCTCTCTCCCTGTACTCCCTGCGAACCCTGCATTGTACTCGGGGCGTCCAAGCGAAACGCCCACCACTGTTCTTTCCTTCCCAATTTCTTTTCCTCCTCTTCCTCTTTTCTTTCCTCAGTTATGTGCGTGTTTTTATTGCAGCTCTGCTAATAGTTTAGTTTCGAGTTTAACGTGTTTCAGCTACAGACCACGGTGAACAAAAATACCTGCAACGTGTTTACCTCTTTGAAGCTTAAAAAGGCCCAAGCTGCAGGTCCCGAGCCAAACCTCGCGAACTGGAAGCTTCAGAGTAAGCATTCATATGCTCGCATAAGGCTCCCAATTTCCCGAAACTTCACCACCTACCAAACGCTTCCCCAAAAAGCTCCAAATTTGCAAAAGCTACAAATTATAGGTGAAGCTTCAAACGTCTATAAGATGAGGTAAAATTCCATTATTGCCGTAAAAGCAATTACATCTGCAGCAATGTCAAAACACCCCTGTGTACATCTAAACAGCTGACTATGTGTAGCCTTGGAAGTTGTGAACGGAACAGGTTTATTATTTACGCGAGTACGAGTTATCAATGGCACAGCGCAGAGAAGCGAACAAGCAGCGTGAGGAGAATAAAATACCCCTGGTAAATGGCAGTTATCAGTTCTAGTTCTCGCATCATTTGCACCTAATATTTCCTCTTATTTACCGTGTTTAGCAAAACAGAGGGAATTTTTTCATGCGTATAAAGGATACCTTCACAGACAGGCAGGCCTATTTTGTCTTCAACACAAATTGATCGACAAAATAAAGACATATGGCTAAAGGTTCTTTAAAACATTTTTTTTTCTCGTGTATCATTTCCATTATCTAAACGCTCGAATTGTAGAAGCGTTCCAATGAAACGCTGTTCAAGCTGTACAGGATTGTATCTTTTTATCTCTCCCCTTTCGTCCTTCTTCCTCTGACAGAGAGCAAGCTGTGAGGTACAATCGCCGTGAAGTACCAAAAAGATGAAGCCGACATGCCTGCTTAGTTTCCAACTATAGCTACTTAACAACACTAGCACCATGCTATAGTAACAAACCTTCCTTGACCTAAAATAAGTGCTTTATCTCTTTCTTTCTCTGAGCTCCAGCACTATTCTGATTCAGACACGTGTGATTAGCGTGAGATAAGGGCACTACCACGCAGCGGAACCTAATAGAGAGGGCTCGGCTAATGAAGGCATTAATTTCAATAAGCGATCATCGCTAAATCTTCCGCCTCACTCACTGACACGCAGATAAATTCATAAAGCTTCCCCTTGACCCACAAAGACCATACGCGTCCGCAAAGGGGCACCAACATCTCTCCGCCACGTCATACTAGTCCACGATCGCTACGTCGATAGCAATCTCCGACAGCGTCCGGAGCGCAGAGCCCTTATATTACAGACCCCGGGGCCACCTTCTTCATAAAGCAACGCGAACCCTTTAATAGCGGACCATTAACGGTGGCACACATTTTATGCTCAGCGTTTCGCGTCTTTCTTTCTTCGTTTCTTGTATCGCACAAAAGGTTGACGAAAAAAATAAATAAATAAGAAGACATCTCCCTAGGCGACTTTTATTCATCGCGTGGCCGGCCCACCGGGCCCGGTCCTTTGTGGTTCTGAGCCCCATTTCTTTCTCCGGGTGGCCAACTCTTTTGACCCTTGCGTTCAGCGAGAATGTGGACCACACACAGTGTTTTTCTTCTTTATTTTTGTTTAAGTTCACGGTCTCTATATAGGCTGGCATCAAATGCCACGCACATCTACAGCGCTGGGAGCTGGACAGATGCAACGAAGAGGAAGAAATTAAATTTGCAAACATTTACTATACTTTTTTCCTTACGACCATTCGCAGCAATGTGAGCAGCCGTCCTGTGCTATACAAAGCAGCGGTGGGCCTTTGGTATAATTTATGGAAAGCTTTCATATAGCCCTCCGAATGGCGCTTGTGGTGCGCCTTGAGAATTGAGCGGCAACCTTGCGCCCTTGACCCTGTTATACGTGGTCTTAGCTTGTGTTGAACGTTCCCAACGAGAGAGAGAGAGAAAGAGAGAGAGAGAGAGAAAACGAACCAGATGAGAGAACACACGCACTTTAATAAATGACAAGTGTCGTGACCCTTTTCTATAAAACGGCAGCCTCATTATTCGAGGAAAATAGGCCCTGGACAAGCTAATGTTCTGCACCAAGATATATGTATACTGCATGTTATGTCACTTTCCTATTTATCAAGACGCGTTGCGAAGAGCCCTCGCTGTTATTCATAGGATGACCGAATCGTTGTACACAGCAGCGGCGTATCGACTACCGCTTTTAAGGCGACCTTGTGATGATAATGATCTAATTTGAATGACTACAAGGGTGCTTGATCAAGGAACACCATGGAAAACATTTATCGATCCGCGAAAGTCACAGCCTAAGATCCCGTTTTCTTCTCCTTTTTTTCTTCTTCCAGAACATGCTCCTTCGAATCCGAGTATTATACCAGAGGAAATGATGATGATGAAACCTGGTATTTATTGAAAGAAAACTTGGTGGTCGGCCGCCCTATTCCGAGAGTCTGGTAGATTTTGCAGCCGCTCTTTCCCTGAAATTCAGCTGGTGCTGAACGTTCGGGTTCGAGCCGGACAGCATTCCCCCCCCCCCCCCCCCCCCCCACTCAATCGTCGGACCTTTTACCCTTTCTACTGCGGTTTTGTACTGATATACCATGTGATACTGGTCTCCATGTTACAGTGTGCACATTTTGCCTCATAGTCGTGTGTTTAGATTGCGTGGAGTCTTTTTGTTCTTGAGTACGCGTTTGTTTGAGTTCTTCTCAGTGTTATTTCTTGTTCTTAGTCTAGGTGTTTATTAGTTGGCACGTATTCATTTCTGCCTATAGCATACAGTGTTGTAGGATTTTAGAGGTGGTCAGCATGTTTGAGTAGTTGTGCTCGTCCGTGTGTTGAGGTGCCCGGGGTAGGAATTCTCAGGCTGCGGCGTGTGCGCTTTCGTTCCCCTCTACGGATTGGCGTTCTGGTGTCCACATCAGCTTCGCTTTGCTTTCGTCTTCCTTGATGTTCTTGAGGATTCCTATGGCCCCTTCCCTATCCTGTCTCTGGTGTAATTCCTAAATGCTTATTGCGAGTCTGTTAATATATAGCCGTGTGTTTCTGGGTGATTATCACGAGATTAATGGCTGCCTCTTCCGCTTGGGTTGGCTCCCTGCATTTGATGACACGCTATTTTTTTAGGTTACCGTCCGAGCCTGTGACTGCTGTCGTCATGATGTTTCTAACAGGTCCTGCCGTCTCAGTGTAAAGTGTTTTGCTGTCATTCTTGTATTGCCTTTCTACACAGCTGGAGATCTCGCCTCTCTTCTTTCTTCATGGTGTACAGAATGCACGTTTCTTGGAAGACCGCGGCCATTGGCAAAGAGGTGGATATAAAATCTGGATCGATTCCGCACCTTTTGTACGGAGCGAATGTTCAAACCGCTTTATGCCGCATCTGCGAGCAAACATATTTGCTCCTCTCATAGCCGTACAATGGCGTCAGCCAAGGTAGATAGTAGACCAGGATAATCCTTGAATGATTGAGCTGGAGGCTACTTTCCTGCACTGGCGGTTCAAAACAGCGCGAACTGCCACATAGAGTGCTGTAGATAAAGTGTCTGGGAATAGTCAGAGAAGCGCATCATCCCAGCAAGATTATCAAAGAGAGGATCGAGTATGCCATGTGCTCTCATGGCGTAAAATAACAGCTTTAAGGTGATTAAGCTTTGTGAATGAGGTTGGTGGTTTTTATTAATAAGGCGAACGTAGTAACTGAACACGTAATAAGAAGATGAAATATATCTAAGAAAATGCACAATTCAGAAATTGAGAGTATTACACTAAACGTTACCATAATTTTCTGAGATCTTCAGGAAAAGGCCAAAATGGCGAATTCATGCTCCGTCCTCACTGAGTAAAATTCAGCCTTTTAAACTGAAAATTTTCAAGAAAAACACACTTTTTGTATGCATTCAGTACCGTATGCAATACATAACTGGCCTTTCAACCAGTTGATACGAAGTCTGAGTATAGTCGCGCCGACCGATACGCATTTTCGCCCTCATCCAGAGTTTCTGAAGAAGTGCGTCTTGTGTCGTGCTATTCTCTTCTCAATCGGTAAAAGTGCCCCTAAATTTGCTGTTTCGAGCTTTTTGGGCAATCATTACCCACCGATGCAAATAATATGCCCCCACCCTCTTCTCACCTTACTTTGGCATTGACTTATGAACAGCTTATGAAATTTCGAAGCCACGACAGCGTTCACGTTCATGCACGTTACATATTTATGAGGCGTCAAAATATCAACCATGGCACTATCTTTAACTTCTAGTTGGTGCCCTATATGCAGATGTAGGATTATGCAAAGTCTACAGAAAGGTCACGGTGATTGATTAACGTGACGCCAAACTCCTCAAATCGGAACCCCCAGCGCGGAGATAAAAACACTTTGCACCGACTTCCTTGTTGGCCACGATGCCGGAGAAAGAAAAAATCGAAAAGAAAGTCTCTGCGATAAATAGCACCACGCAAAAATATGACTGATTGAGAAGTAGTCTTAAGAGTTGGCTGCGGTCCATTGGTTGAGTATAAAGCAGCGTCTCACGAAAGCTCCCGCCTGCGGCAACCTTTGCTCTTTAACACTCCGCCAACCGACGGTAGACAACGTCGGAGAAGCGCTCCGCCACACGTGCTCCGTCATGGAAAGTAAACATTGAGCATGTAAGAAAAGGTCAGCGGACAAACACATGCGCCGCTGTTCTCATCCGGGATCGACGGTACTGTATCTCGTGCCGAATTTCTTTGCTTCTTCTACAAATCATGCCCCCAAAGAGATGCCCTACACGAGAATCATTCTCCATATCACCGCCAACACTGTCAGATGCGCGGTAGAGACGATTTTCGCTTTAGCAGATCGTCCAGAAGAAAATCTTTATCCTCCACTCTGCCCTTATTCCCCATACTCTATTCTGTAATCTTAACCCCCTGCTCCCTATCTAACCTTTCCCACCCTTTTGCCCTTTGCCCATATTCGTATAGGTCTCAGCAAACCGCAGACGAGTTCAGTAGCGGCATCTTTCGCCGATCAATCGTCGCACGCTTAGCGGCGATGGTGAACGACGTCGATATACCCTTCTCGTGTTTGCCACCGGCAAACAGCTGCGCGGGAAGGAAAGGGGCGACAGACGCTGGAGAAAACGGCGGCGGCGAAGGAGGATGCGAGGGACGAGGCTGTGACGGTTTAGCGGATACGAGGCGACGGGCACCGGGCCAAGCGAAACAAGCAGGGCCCGGACGCGCTAGCGTCGATGTGTGAAGTGAAAAGCCGCGATCTCGTCGGACATCGTCGTTTTGAAGAGCAAGCGTCGACGACGACGCATGCGGGACGTAAATCCTCCGTAGCACCTCGTCAGCTCCCGTGTTTCTTGCGGATTCTTTTTCCTTTTTTTTCTGATCACGAGTATGCTGGATTGTGACGGAACTAAGAGAAGTGTGAAGGCATGCACATTGCGATGCACATTGCCGGAGCTCTGATAAAGACTAAAGGAAAGCGCAGTATCTGTCTCACTCCTGGACAGATGCCTACACTCGCAATTAACAACATATAATTAGTATATATGTCGGCGGTTTGAATCCCAGTCTCAAGCCAGCCTCCAACGCGACTAGTGGATGGATGCTGAATATGGAGGAAATTGTAGGACGCCAGCCCGGACGTTGTGCAAAGACCGGTTACGTCGAAAGTTTTGTAGGAAATCCGGTTGACGTTTTTTCCGGCCCGTGTTTCTCAATTTCTGGGCATGGCGGCGGATTTTCGGCTGAACGAGCCCTATACCCAATTGCAAAGTAGTTAATGCGATGCGTGTGAGCACGTCATTCTCTTTGACATTCATTACTCAAGACGAGCGCAATGGGCTTTAGCATATATCTAATTATCGTTGGTCGTTTGAAAAACATGGAAAATGTGCATTTTCAGCCCTGCTGAAAGAGGCAAAATGAAGAAGAAAAATTGCGTTCAATAACAGCAGCAGAATGTGCATTGCAGCGCAGTCACCTGTACGAGAGTGTAACGTTATGACAGCATAGTGACACTGAAGATAAAAGGCTCCATATTTATTAAAATACTGTTTATATTTGAGCTTTACTAAAGCGTACATCTGTCAAAAAACCTGACCTAATATCTGCTGTAAGGGGACTTAATTGATTTCGTGCAACAAACTTGCGAAAATGAAATCAACACTTTTTCCAGACCCTGCATAGAAATCAATTTGTTTTCTTATTCATAATAAATTCCAAAGTACACAGGAGAATGGTTTCTTCGTCGTGATGAAAGTCAATTTGCAGCTGCGAAGGCAGATCACACAAAGTATCACTTATAAATCTACTTTGCGAATATACCTCCCACTTTTCCATTTTATAGCCGCAGTAGTAGTATTATACGCTCGATCGTGGCAACCATGACATATTGCTCGAAGGCCTGGTATGAATGCAAATAAGGACCTTATGTGAGCGCACACAGAACGCTTTATCGCAGCCAGTCCTCATCGAACGGAATACTGATGTGGTTCCGCGTTTTTTTTTTTTTTTTTTTTTTTGTCTCCATTTGAAAAATGGTAGGAGAGACCGAAGTGTGCCTTTTCTTTAAGTAACAACCTCTCAGAATAAGATATCGGGATGCCTATACAGTATTCATTCCTTGACTGTTTTTACCAAACGAAGTCCAATATTCATGCACGGAATTTTAATCGGGGTAGTTTTGCCTGCAAGAGGCTGTGGAAGGAGCACGATAAAACAAGAGTGGTTTTAGCGGTGGCATTGCCGTAGTAAAGGAATTAAAAGGTGAAGGTAACCATAACAATTAAGCGTTCTCATCACAGGTAAGTAGCGCGAGAATAACTGCCACCCATAAAGAGAGAAACCAAACTTCATTTCGAATTACAAAGTGAAACTGAACACGTTAGGAAACAAAAACATCCCAGACAGCATTAAAAATAGAGAAAACAGATTAAACGCCTGATAAATATTGTGCTCTGTTATAACGCAAAAAAAAAAAAAAAGTAATGTGCTTGCTATCCAAAGTAGCCAGCAAAATAATGCTTGCAAGAATAAGCTGCATGTTTGTGGCATTGCTACAGCAGATTTAACGCGACTTTAACTGCATTGCTAAAAACGCAGGCTGGGTTCTTAAACTGCTTGTACGGAAATTTGGCACGGTCAGGATTTGGCAAGTCATGATAGAACTCAATACATCAGTCATGATGCTGGTCAACTGGGATTCAGTGTTGACGTACGGGAGGCTTAGGAGATATGCTGTAATTATGTGCGACAGTCTGTTTATAAGGCGGCTCAATTGCACTAGTCCCATCAGCTAGTTCAAAAGGAGTCAAGAAAACTGGAATAAAGTCAACAAATCGATTCAATTTTCTTCTCAGAATACGTGCTGATTGCAACACTTAAGAAATCAGTTTTGACAAATGAGGGCATAAATCTCTGCCGTCATTTATTTCTCGGAAGAATGGACATTTAGATTAAAATATAAAATCGCTATTTGCAAGCTGAATCTTTTTCTTGTTAATTCCGAAAAAGAATGGCTTCAACTGCATGTAATGGCACTACTGCACTTTGTAAAATCGCTTGTCGTGCTTACTAGAACGTGGTAACTTTACTTCTAATCCCTTTTTACGCACGCAATTTTCGAGTTTCTGGAGAAACAGCAGATGCAATAAACTCTTATAAAGTCATAAAGCCGCAATGTGACGACAAATCCTTTTTTAACTTACATGAAACGAATCTTGCGCAGGATCTTCCTCCCCTAGACTCTTTTTCACGGACGCCGAAGAAGTCAGGAGCGTACACAGCACACTTTTTTTTCCTTTCCAGCAACCTTGAAAACCAGGCGCATGGACGGCTTCACCGGATGGCACCGTTTTCCTATTACTATTTCCCGCAGGACAGCTCGCCGCGCCACGAAAACAATGACTTCAACCACAACCGTACGTGGTTAGATCATCGCGAAACGCCTCTCGACATTCATATAACACTGGAAGGACTTAAAACGCGAAAGCACACAAACGTTTTTATCCGCCGCACGCGGACGAAGCACACGCACCCACCGCAAGTCAAACCATGCGCTCCACCAGACCGCTGGCCTGGCCCACGCCGCAAGCAGACGACGCCGTCGACGAGCGTTGCGTCAGGAGCAGACGACGCCCGCCGGTGCTTCCCTCTTCCTCTATCCCTCGCCGCTACTATTCCGCCAGTGCCGCTCTTTCCTACTCTAGTGCGGTGCTCTTTTTACCTCTTTCGCCACTCTTAGGCCCTCCAACTCACGTACTACTACGCCACTCGGCCGCTACCACCGCCACAGTGCGCTTCGCCGCTTTTCCCGCCCCCCTTCCCGGGCCGACGGCGTCGACAACGGTGATCTCGCGATGTCTCGCGACCCGTGGCGAAAAGAGAAAGAGAATGAGCAGAAAAAGGTGAAGGGAGGAGAGGAGGCGGTGGCCTTCGCTCCGGTTGGTCGCCGCGCCCCCGCCGGGACGTCGAAAAAAGCAAAAGAACATGGCGGCTCCACGTAGGGCGCCATTTTTGTATCGTACTGGTCGGTCGCGGTGTACGCGTGTGTACAAAAGCGTGCGCCCGGCTGGCCTCGTTTCCTATCGAAGGCAGCAGCAACGGCACGTTAAATTGGGGTGGCCTTCGCGTTATACCTAAGCTGGGTCGATAAGAGTATGCCTCCTCGAATGAAGGAGCGTGCGAGACCATGCAGCTTTTTTCTGCTCATGTCTGTTGGGAAACGACAACTATATGGCAGCCAGTGAGCACGAAATAAGACAGTCATTAAATGAAGGGAGATTGAACTATCAACAGGACGGGACGCTGCTCGATGAAAGAAAATCTTGACTTAAGAAGACTTTGGGGCAGCGAACATTATATGCTTGTTTTTAAGGACATATTTCAAACTAGATAAAAAGTTCGAGCAAATGCGTGGACTTTGTTTTATTTATTATGCCACAGCTGGCGCAGAGCGAGACTACTTCGTTGCTTGATCGCTAAGAAAGAATACGGGGTGAATGCGAAAAATACTATCATCGGAAATATGCAGTTTTCCTTGGCAAGTGCTATGCTTTCAGAAAAAGATGGGTACAAAAATTTTCCATAATATAGCTTATTATATATAACCACCAGTAAATTACCGGGCTACATTTAAAAAAAAAAGCACCGCTACGCTTCTTCGGCTCATGAAATAAAAATGTTCTCGATACCCGCAATGTAGCTTCTCTGCACGACGGGTATACGAAAGGAGAAAGCAACCTTAAAGCATCCAAACGACCTTATGTGGAAATAATAACTAGGACAGCGATAACGCAAAATCCGTCCCGTATTTCTAGAAATTTCAGATATCGGACACTTCATACCAGATTAGCTTACTGAAATGTAAAGGTTTACAGCTATTTACTTGTAATCGTGATTTTCAGCGCCATATATGTTGCCAAGTGCAGCGTGAAAGCCTGCACTCGCGGTGCTCTTATATCGTTGAATGACGTCGCTTTTGCTTCGGGCTCAAAATATTGGCGATTTTGCAAAAAAAAAAAGGTAAGCTGGCTGCCGTGCCCGATGTTTCAATTTTTCTCACGCCTAAATTTTCTACGGAGAGAAACGGTTCCCCTTCCAGAGTGCAGCAGAGCAGAGGCTTTACATTTCCAATGGGTGCCCTCACACATAGCTGTCAGAGGCAACGAGGTGGCAGACAGTCTCGCCCATAAAGCACTGTCAGGTATTTCCCCCAAAAAAGTCCCTCAAGATAAAAAAAAAAAAAACTCCAGAGAAATGGCATTCAACCATTTTAGAACCCTGTGGAGTGAGCCCCACAAGCCAGGTGTGACCAACGGTCTGAGAAGACGTCAGGCCACTCTACTATATCGAATTCGTACGGGCTCTGCTCGTACTCTTGCCTGGATGCATAAGAAGGACATGGCATCGTCTCCGCTATGTTCTATATGCGTTGTTTGCGGGAATATAGAACATTATATTGTGTGCTGTCCAGAGTACAATGCGGAAAGGTGTGTGATACTCGCTTCCTTCAAGAAGACAGGAGTCCTTAATGGTGCACTTTAGAACATTATCTACCCGAGTGGAAACCAGACATGCAGAGGGAGACCTCACGCCTTTTTTTACGATTTCTGCAGGATACTGATCTTGACTCTAGATGGTGACAGCTGGAATGGACTATGTTATACTGTGAGTGAATGTGTGCGTAGATGGTGACTTCTGGAGTAGACTATGTGAATGTGTGCATAGATGGAGACTGCTGGAGTGAAATATGTACTGTTATAAGTGACTTTGAGCATAGTGTGGCAGATTTCACAGATATTAGGACTTTTTCTTAACACATAAGTGACGCTATGGTGGAGAAATTGCCGAAAGAATAAACAAGGCTAACCCCACTTGTAGCATACAACAACTCAACTCAGCACAGAGCATACCTGTCCGCCCACTCCCCACTAAGGGCTAAAAGTGCTCAAGAATAGTTGGCTCGTATAATGAACCAAATTTACACGGTCACCTGCGACATGCATTCCTAGCAAAATACTTCTGTCACTGATCCGACCGAAGAAAAAATAGAGAGGTATATTCCCTGGTGGCAGGAAGCTGTATGCCTCGGCCTCAATAGGAGTCACTCTGCGAAGAGGTGCACTTGCGTGCGTTAGTATAGGAAGGGATGGCCTCTGAACGGTGGCAATTTCTGGAAAACAGTTACAACTTTATTATTGAATAAAAACTCTCTACGCCCCGTGGGAGTACTAGCCACATATTCACTCGTTCAAAAGAGCGAACTAATATTTTATTTAAAAAAGGCTGCACAGAACAACGATAGTTTCGGTTCAAAGAAATTATTTTCGCTAAATATTAGCAAACTTTCACGGTTCGGCTTGAACTATCACTCAACGTACTTCAGTGCTGTTACGATGCAAATGCTCACGCTAGTGAAAATGAATCTGCTTAGAACAGATAATTAAAGAAAGACTTGTTGCGAAGGTCTGTACAAATGAATGCTTATTTGAGAGGAGGCAGGCAGATATGCGCGGGCCTGAATTATTCTATTCTCGCGTGCTACACTGCAATCGGGAGACCTTCAACATTACCGAACGCCATCGAATTGCTTCCGAATGATGGTGTTCTTTTGCTTGTTGAAATCGCTTATTTTTCTAACTCTAACGAGGCAGCGGTCTGTGAATTACTGCCCCGTTGAATCAGTTGATTGTCGAATGCATGCATGAAAATGCCGCAATACATAAAGTGAAGGATATTGATGTATGCAACACTTCCTATTGTAGTTCTATTACAGTACGAGTACTCGAAAAAAGCAAACGTGAAGCTGCATACAGTGTATAAAAAAAAAAATCTTATTTCTGTTTACGAAGGACCGTGCAGATTGATATTTATTTCAGAATTCCCATCAAAACATTGCTCCACGTATACTATGGAGATCCCAGCTTAGAGGTGGGAGTAGACTGGTTTTCGGGTCACACGAGCGGCGTCAGCAACGAGGTTGCGCATGCGTTAGAAAACGAGATTGTAAGCGATATCCGCTATGTCTCGAGACACTTGGCACGGCGTGCTTCGAGTTACTCTGACCATGCCGTACGAAGCAGCGTGGCCATACACACACACACAAAAAAAATAAGAACGTCGTGCCCTCAAGGCCTATTTATTTGTTAATCCAAACACCACTGCCTCGTTTCTCCCGGCGCGAAAGTGTACTAAAATAAGGGTACCACGGACTATGCACTCATCGCCGATGCGACTGCCAAATTTGCGTCTCATAAAAGACCCAGGCACCACTAGCATGCCGCGGACCAGCAGAGCAGCGCTGATAATGCGCAAGAATACCCGTGTGAAGAGTGGCCACAATAACAGCAGAAAATGAAAGTTCAACGCCCTCGCAACTGTGCAGCCCATATTTTGAGGCGCGACCCTAGTTTACACATAAAAAAAAAATCATCCTAGAGTGACATATCACAACATTCAGCAACGACTATTGTAGTTTGAGTGTGAGGCGAGCATTGACCTACAATTGTGATCTCCTTATATTATTCCTCTTTTCCTGTAAACCGAACTTCGTGCCGGCTCCAGTTAACAAGTCTTCTTGTTTAAATGTACTTTTGCTTGCCTCATTGATATCAGTAATGAAAAGGTTAAACTCTAGCCAATACGTTACCTACTCGGTTGCGTGCTAAAAGTTCATTGGCTAGAATATTCAGAGGCAGCATGTATTAGCATAGAGTGATAGTATAATTTTCAGAGGCCGCTTATAGAGTAATGTATTTGTATGTGGACTTCAATTTGTAGTGCCGATCAATAGAAAAAATGCTGTAATCACCTAATGACTGGAATGTAATCGATTGTAGATGTTTCGGGCTGTGTTATTATGAAGCATTGCTAAACTTCTCGAAAATCCAGGTTGAGAAGTATGCTGACAATGTGCTAAAGAGAGCGACCACTTGTAGTCACACACCTAAAGAATTTGCAACTGCAAATGCCTAATAAAAGAGGCCCTCCTGTGAATCATGTCGACAGGCTCTCATGAACTCGCAGTTATTTCCCTTGCATGTGGTCGTTAATCGCAGGGTGCTGGTGAACGCAATGCGACTAACCAAGAATTAATTAGATTAGCTTCGACATCACGACAATCGGCCGATGCCATTGGCTGGAGTGCATCCTTTGATTAAGATTTGCAGTGCGTTCTTGAATTGCGTCTCACTACAGATGACCATTCAGAATCAACAATGCGCAGAAATAGACAACCCAGATGGTGAATCTCTACTAAAGTACATCACGTATGTAGCTTGCATACGTTTTTCTATTTAATTTTACTTCCAGTCTGGTGCGGATGCAATGCAGCTTGCAATGTTCGAAAGGCAACCCAGAATATTACCTTAAATACTATGAAAAAAAAAAAGTGAGGGGATTTAGCTTTCTTAGGCATGACGTGAATGAGCTGCGTTGGAACTTCGGCATTCGCTTCGGTTTCGGCTTCCGGTCAGACGTAAATTTGATTCCCCTGGACCATGCCTTGATTCCCCTGGCTATCTATCTATTTCCATCTCAAAAGTGTTGCTCTTGTTGGAAGCGCTTGCCAATTTGGCCATGGCACGTGCTCTCGTGACGTCACACAAACTACCGACACAGAAACGAGCGTCGTCGCTGTTGAGCGAGCCTGGAGGCTTCAGACATCACACACTGGCTGAAAGGCTAAGTGGAAGCTCTAGTTTTAGCGCCTTACAAGACGCACGACAATAAGCGTCTTGATATGAATTTGCGAGTGAACGGATTATGCCACTAGTGCGTTGTGATGTGATGACACTAGTTACCAAATATATATAGGAGCGGTTTAACCATGGTTGAACCGAGTTAGACAAGCGATAGTTTAGTTTTGCATAATTTCGCATGGTTTGACGTTTACTGTTGTATTCAACTCGTCGAGACCTTGTCAACGGTATACCACTTGACGTTGTGGCATAAAGTACAATTCTCAATTCTATTTAACCAATAAACGGTAATTAATTAGGAGATAATGCGCCCTCCTTTCCACAAAAACCAAACCAGCCCCTCTGCGGTGGGCCCCGCCGGGGTGGTGCAGTGGTAAGACGCCCGACTACTGTGCCGGAGTTCCCGGGTTCGAACCCGACCACGGCGGCTGCGTTTCGATGGAGGCGAAACGAAGAGGCGTCGTGTGCTGTGCGATGTCAGCGCACGTTAAAGATCCCCAGGTGGTCGAAATTACTCCGTAGCCCTCCACTACGGCTCCTCTTTCTCTCTTTCCACTTTCATTCCCACCTTCCTCCCTTCCCTTACGGCGCGGTTCGGGTGTCCACAGAGCAAGTGTGACAGTTACTGCGCCTTTCCCTTCCTGTGAACCAATTTATTTAACTCTGCGGTGGTGCAGTTGTAAGACGCTCGACTACTGTGCCGGAGTACCCGGGCTCGATCTCGACCGCCAGCGGCTGCGTTTCGATGGAGGTGAAACAAAGAGGCCTCCGTGTGCTGTGCGATGTGATTGATTGATTTATAGGAAGGGAAAGGCGCGGTATCTGTCCCACTTGTTTTCTGTGGACACTGCAACCGCGTCGTAAGGGAAGGGAGGAAGGTGGGAGTGAAAGTGGAAAGAGAGAAAGAGGAGCCGTAGTGGAGGGCTTCGGAGTAATTGCGCTGACATCGTACAGCACACGGACGCCTCTTCCTTTCGCCTCCATCTGTGCGATGTCAGCTCTGTTGTTGTGGCTGTAAGTAGAAGGAAAAGAAAATGCACGGGCCTGCTACTGGCTCTCTAGCTGAGCCACCTCCGCTGCGTGCGGACAGAAGAGAGAACGTATAGAAGAAAGAGAAAGAAGAGGGAGAGAAAAATGTTGCAATTTGAAAAACAAATTCCGAAAAAAAGGTAAAAACACATGATTCGAACATATATTTTATTCGCTAAGTGCTCATGTAAATAATGTCAATCCATTGCACCACAGAGACAACAAGTATAGCAGGCTTTAAATGCGCTCTTATTCATTTTTACAATTTTTCCGCTATCTGTCGCCAGATGACGCTGCTCAGAGGACCCTACCGTTGAGGCGTAATTCCGTCTCCTCAACGGTAGGGCGACGCAACTTTTTTCTCCCGACTGGTTGCTTCTGAGCGGGTTAAACGGCGATTGTTACCGAAAGGTGTCTCTGAACGCAACCCAAAGGTAACATAAACTCACTAAAGGCAGGAAATGATTACGGTGAAAATAATTAAACAGTGTTACCGTTGTCGTGCTGTCACCTCATGGCTCTGTTCACGGCTGGTTTTGTGGCTATTAAGAATTAAAAACATCGCATGATGCAACCTAAAAGAGAACACCCCCCCCCCCCCCCTCGAAAGATATTGGTAGCAATAATTAATGTTGCAATTAAAAAAAATTCAAAAAAAAGGTTGCATATACAGGATTCGAACATATGTTTTAAACGCTAAGTGCTCACATAAGTAGTATTAATCCATTGCCCCCACTCAGCCTTAAAAAAAAAAAAAAAAAAAAAAAAAAAAAAAAAAAAAAAAAACACTGAGGCAACGAGTACGGAAGGCTTTAAATGCACTCTGATTAATTTTTACAATATTTGTGCTATCTGTTACCATGCGACGCTGTTCCCTCCCGTTGAGAAACGAGAAAACGAAATCACCCAGCGTGGAAGCGTGCCACGATTGAAACAACAGAGGCAACTGCGGCTGCGGTAAATGGCTCACGCTCGAGAAACTTGATTCAAATATGGTTGAACCTCTACAGAATTTTGATGGGTACAAAACAAAATCAAAAATTTAGAAATATTATAAAGCTTAAGAAAAACTACCACCTTTCTTTATCTCGGAAATGTCATATAAGGATAGCATAAAAGATTGTCGCCTTCGTAAGCGTTGCTTATTTTCTCCTTATGAAAGGCGAGGTGCTCATATGGTGTAAATCAAGGGGCATTCAAACTATTTGGCTGGATTAGCGGAGTCAATATTTCGCCCCGTATGACGGAAAAGATCTGGAAGTTAGATCTTTATCAACCCTTATATATTCGCTTGACGATCTTGCCTGTGTATACGTTGCTCGCAACTCCTAAATTAGGAGCCCCTAGAAATGTTCTCGATACAAAAGGCGAGAGCTTTTCATTATTAGCTCGGTAATTAATACGAGCACTTCAGAGACGAGCGGTTGTGAAACGAAGAGGGCGTGCTCGTTTTCACATACATCGCAGCGGATCTGCAAAAAGAAAAGAGCTTATCGTCCTGATGTCCTAACAAATTGAGAAATACGGCTCCAGAGTAGTGTGGGAAGCCGAACGTTTCGAAAGGTTTTCAAAGATGTTACAAAATGGAGAGCAAGGGCGTTGTACGACTGGGATGCACGAGTTTAGTTCCAGATTGTGATATGTCCGCAGGGAGCCTTCATTAGACGACGCCGGTTTTCCTGCCGCATTCTTAATTTGGAAGTGATGAAAAATTTACGATAAAGGCTGAATCCTTCCCTGATCAAGTCTTTAATGTTGAATAGCCAGTTCTTTCTAGTTATGCTATTCTCCTCTATTTAGCTGTTTTAATGTGCGCTGGCAGAACCCTCTCCCCCTAAACATTTTAGCCTTTCTCTGCCGTCTTTTGTTATAATACTCGCGCCGTTTTATTTTACAGAACAGCTTTTAGGCGCCCGTTCCTGGCTCGAGCGACGTCGCTATCGGCATAACCGATAGAGTGGCCTAAGTGGTCACCCTGTCAACCTGCCGTGGTGGCTCAGCGGTCAAGACGCCCGGATACAGATCTGGAGTACCTAGGTTAGAATCGGACCACAGCTTCCTCAATTCAATGGGGACGAAACGCAGATGCGTCCGTGTGCTGTGCGATGTCAGTGCACGTTAAAGACCCCCAGGTAGTCGGAATTATACCGATGCCTTCCACTATGGCACCTTATTCTCGATGTTCTTTCAAATCCACCTACCCCTTCTCCTAAAGAGCGGTTCAGCTGTCCACGGAGATCTCTGACACTGAGCTTTTCCCTTTCCTATAAACCAATTTACATTTTACATCACCCAATCACAGGCTTAAAGATTCCGCTCGGCCTCCGTAAACCCGCCATGGTCATCCGGAACCAGACATCTCGGGCAGTCTGGTGAATGGCAGTGGGGAAGACCTGAGAGACCACTTAAAGATATTAAAGGTGAAGCTTATGTACGCCCGGTACAGGCTTCCAGCCTATTGCAAGCAGCAAAGACCAGCCTGGGGTACAAGATTCCGGTCGGCGTCGAGCAATCTTCATTTCGCTCTCTTGCGGCACATGCCAAGGATATTGATCAAGAACATATTCTACAACATGCCTCTGTACTTTGTATTGATCAAACCTGCAGGATGAATCCCAAAGGCCCCTCGATGTTGTAGAGACTACCAGTCGCAGAGGCCGTCACAAAGCGGCGGGAGGGACCATCTACCTGCGTAAGGTTCTGTCTGTAAAGCGCCCTTCAAATTGATCGATTCTTTCGATGAAGTGCGTGAACGGTGTGATACAAAGTTTGACACCGTCTTGCTGATAGCGCTTACATAATACGTCGTAGACTTCCTGCGCAGCTCGTTGTCCACACATAGATCCACACGAATGCTAGCAGTGAAGGACTTTTATCTGGATATAAAGAGAATCAACATACTTCATACCACTTATCCGCGAAAACATCCCGCCTCCCTCTTTCTAGTAATTTCCCCGCGGCCGTGACAACCTCAAAAGACGCCGTTCGAAATATCCATTGGTGCAGCGGTAGAACATATCTCCCTACGTTTATCTGACCGCGATATTTTTTTCATCACAATCAAGGAGTGGTAAAAGAGTGTGACTTGAAGAATGAGGAAGTGTGGAAAAGGAAGTGCTCTCTGTAGCTGTACACACCTACATGACTCTCTAAATTAGAATTATTTGCCTCAATATGGCGCGAAATCAAAAGCACGTAAAGAGCTGCGCTCCAGTTTCACACTAGCGGTTATCCTGATAGCAGGAGTAATTCTGTTATTCATTTACTGCCGACTTGCCTTCCACCTCAAGTCACACTTGCCAAAACGAGAACGTTTGGTTACGTTCAGTTCAGTTCAGTTTATGACCTTAAATGTCCCCGTAGAGGCATTACGTAAGGGGTGGATTTTTATACAAACAGTAAGTATAATGGTAAATAATTATTGAAAAAAAAAATGGTCAGATACAAATTGCAAAAACGAAGATGGGCAAGTAGCAGCAGCGATTTCGTGGGGAAGGCCGTTTCAGTCTGTGGCGGTTCGGAAGAAGAATGAAGTAGTGAAAGTAGTACATGGTCCGGGCGCGCGGGCGCGCAACTTGAAGTGGATGACTGGTTCGATAAGATATATGTGCTACTGCTGTGATGTAGGATGCTTGATTAAGGGATGAAAAAAAGAACTTATGATACAGTGAAAGGCTGGAAATGCGACGTCGACATAAAATTGTTGATAAACTGGATTCTGCTTTTAGAGATGAAACGCTGATGTTATACGGGTATGATGCATGAATAAATCTTACATCGCGATTTTGATCTGATTCTAACGCGTTGGCGAGATATGCTTGATGCGGCTTCCAGATGGTTTCACAAACACTACCTACCTTGTATTTCAACTATATGTACTTACAGGGTTGCTCACTCAAGTTCACAACTTTGGCGCCATTCCTTTCTTCTTTTTTTTTTTTAGGTGCAGCTGCTTCTGCTCGCCCACCAGCCTTTTATTCGTAAGCAGCGACCGAATGTAGTAATAAAGATATCTCAGTTTTCGTTTATGTACATCGAGAGGTGCAACCTCGTTCGCAAAGTAACGGGGCAAAAGTCAACGTTTCTTGCGACATTGACATGACAGCTCCGGACTATAAACGAGGTTCAGGATGAGCTTATTGTCGGCGCCGAAACTTCACAATGGACAATGAACGACTGCAGTAAAGCTTAACACCAAGCCAGTGAGCAGCCTTATACGTCCATACCCAAGCACCCGCGAAGGCTAACTACAGGTAAGTTTTGAGAATCTAGACCTGCCGAATGAAGACCACGCCTAAGCCGACCACACCTGACACACACTCGAGCACGCACATACACACACCAGAGCCGGGCGGTATAACGCGCGGGGCGCGGCAAAGCGGGCGCTGAATATTTCATTCGAAGTGGACCCGGGGCGTCAGCGACGAGCCCCCGTTATTTCGCCGGCCCTTGCTAAACCCGGAACAGATGTCGAGTCGTAGAGTGCGGTTTGGGTAATTTCTGTTTGAACGATCGTAATGGGCTCGCGGAAGCGGGCCAGTCGCGTTTTACGACTAGCTGTTATTATTATTTTTGCAACAGTGTATTCCATCAAAATGTTCACAGATTCAAAACACTCGCCTCCCGTTTCGAAAGACGCTTGCACCGAATTCTCAGTTGTATTGAGGTCCTTATCTGGACTTCTGCACAGCTGGCATAACTTCAATGATAAAATGGACAAGACTAACATGCGGCTTCTCGCATACTTAGGTCTTGAGAGACCATTCCTACCTTTTCTCTGTTCATTTAATTTTAGTTGACGTGTCTTACTTTCTACATTTTTTCGCGTTGTTCGCTGCACAGTAATCTTTACAACGTGTCTGTCTCAGCTCACTCTGTTATTTCACGTAATTCGGCATACACTTCACGTACGCTATTCTCTCCAACCGTTTTGCTTCTTTCGTTTTTTCACGCTATTCTCCCGATTTCATCCCATTTTGTCCCTGGCGTGGAGTGCAGGTGGCCCCGCCTAGCAGCATGTACGTGAGTGACCTCGTCGGAATCCATTAAGGCTAACCCTATTTGACCTTATTTTCCCGTAATGCAGCTGTATGAAAACGACGGTGATTTCACGTTGGCGGGCAATTTGCGGAAGTCTGCTTTTCTTGCGAAAGCAGGCAAGTTAAGAAAGAAAGAAAGAAAGAAAGAAAGAAAGAAAGAAAGAAAGAAAGGAAGAAAGAAAGAAAGAAAGAAAGAAAGAAAGAAAGAAAGAAAGAAAGAAAGAAAGAAAGAAAGAAAGAAAGAAAGAAAGAAAGAAAGAAAGAAAGAAAGAAAGAAAGAAAGAAAGAGAGAAAGAAAGAAAAACCTACACTCAAGCGCTGACTAGCGGAAATGTGTTGCGGCAACTTCCGTGGTCGGGGTAAGAGAAAACAACAGAGCTAGCCCGGAAAAGCCGAGTTCCTTGAAAGCGAATTTGGTCTGAGAACTTTTTCGTAATTGACTCATCTTCCTTAACGAAGCCAGACTAGCAGAATTCTGTTACGGGACATATTCAGATTTCTTTGTTTCACCAGCAATATCAGAGATTATGTTAGGCTACGCATCAGCCTTGTTGAAATGCCTGCTTCAAAGGAGAAGAAAGTGACAATTAATGTTGGTAGAAAGTGAAGGAAACAGAATAACAGTCTATTATTGCTAAAAGGTAAAAAAAATTGTTCCTTGAGAAAAAAAATTAAGGTATGCCGACGTCTGCTTGGTATCAAAAAACAAATTATTCAAAAATATTGGAGTTAGACATCTTCCCGTCAGTCGATACAAGCTTGTATCGTCCTTACCAGTAAGGATCGTTTGCCGCCGTTTTGAAGTGGATGCAGTGCAACGTATACTGTGTAGACGCACGCACTTTACTTGCGAAATTGGCCGGCGGCGGTGCCACCTGTATATTGTTTCATGGTGTTTTCTACCTTATAAAGATAGATTTTTTTTTTTTCTGTGGCAGTACTGTATTTTTTTTTCTTTTGATAGAATTTCCTGGCATTTCTTAACTACAATGGCCAGCTTCGAGTTCTTTTTACTCTTCCTTAAGGTAGGGGTCAAGTGGTCAAGATATGAATAAAGGAGCAACCAGCGGCAGGTACGTTTGCAATAATGAAACCATGCCAACTGTGAAGGCCGTGTCCTTTTTCTAAACGTATTGCTCAATCATAAGTGGCTAGTCGAAGCTAGCCAGTGCTTAACAAAATGAATATTGACTAGTAACGCACATGACTGCTCAAATGATAAAAACGGGAGGCTACAGGCGACGCAGGGCCTTTCAAACTGAGAAGGGACACACAACGACGCTGACTACGGGGCCGAGGTTTCAAATACAACTAATTTAATCTGTAAAAAACCCATGGTAGCCTTTCTTTCTTAAAGGCCATAAACTTTGCCACATTAATTTCGCTGGGACGTGGTGACAAGAAGCTTGAATTAAATTAAATTGGTTCACAGGAAGGGAAAGGCGCAGTAACTGTCACACTTGCTCTGTGGACACCCGAACCGCGCCGTAGGGGAAGGGAGGAGGGTGGGAATGAAAGTGGAAAGAGAGAAAGAGGAGCCGTAGTGGAGGGCTACGGAGTAATTTCGACCACCTGGGGATCTTTAACGTGCGCTGACATCGCACAGCACACGACGCCTCTTCGTTTCGCCTCCATCGAAACGCAGCCGCCGCGGTCGGGTTCGAACCCGGGAACTCCGGCACAGTAGTCGGGCGTCTTACCACTGCACCACCCCGGCGGGGCAGAAGCTCGGATTGCATTTTTGTTTTGTATTCACTGAGATAAAAACATTATTTTTCCTCGAAAGGAAAGTTGTTCTAGGTGGTCGAACTCCAGCTTATGCGGTAATGTCGTGACGCAAAAACAAAATAACGGAGAGCTGCATTACAACCTCCTCAAAGATTACGTCAGAAAAAAAAAAAAATATATCTTTCCAAAGCAACACGCGGCATAAAATAATCTGAAAGACATCAAAATAAGCGGGCTAATAAGGGCAAAAACTAGACCAAAGTTGAACTCTCTATTTCTAACGTCGAATTAACAAAAAAAAAAAAAAGAAACAACCAAATAATTCGACTCTTTGCAGTATGCAAGGAGAATCGATGGTCCTTAAGCTAATTTCCATTTTTTGATATCTGAGTGGCCTCTTACATATACTACCACTTTAACCTGCACTAAAACTCCCTCTTTTAAAGTCCCTCTCGCGATATTGCAACCACATTTGTTTTCATTTTTCATCAAGTCTCATTGTCGGTCGCAAAATCTCTGAAGCCCACGGGTATAACTTCAAGATTTAATCATATGCCAAACTACGCAGAAGTGAGCGAAGCTTTTTCAGCAAAACTACGGACACAATGGGTGTCTCACGCAGTTTCACTCTATGGCACTGGACCTCATTGTTCACATTTTTGAGACAGTGGCCTTCCACCTCGGACCCGGAGGACTTTACCGCTTGACGACGAGACAGACCGCTTGACGACTCAATTAAACAGTACCACGGATTAGGGAACCCAACCACAATATGCTATTTAATCAATAAAACGTCGTCTCTTTGTATTGCTGTTAGGCAGAGCAGAGAAGACGACTTGAAATAAAGAAAAAAGTATATCCGACAAAACATTCCGTGAAAGTCGGCACAACTTTAAGTCAGTGCCGTGCAAATTATCACGTGCAAATTGCCCAGATAGCTGCCTCGGCTGCCCGTTTGACAAAGCAAAAACGAGACACCCCAAAACCAGCCACCAAGACAGCACTACATTTGTGCGATGCTGGTTAGAATTCCTTGGCTGATCTTAGACGCATCAGACGACTCATATACCCCATTCCTATTGTACTCCTCCGACGAAAAGTACGTGCTTTCTTCCGCCGCAGTAATCATTAGTCTCAAAAAGCCATGAAGTTCACCCCGCCAGCTCTCTACTTTCCACATGAAACCTCCTCGAGCGTAAAATGACGGCTAGCCATTACCATTCCATCTGGATGGCGACCTAATTATCACTCCTCAGCGGAAAATTCATTAATAAAGCCCATGGTCGGCAAATTCTTTCCCGCTATTCTTCATCTAAACCAAAAAATAATAATAAAGGCGACGTAATCTATCGCCACACTGGTTATCGGCTGATAGTAACCTGCCTCTGCAGTAGGAACGCTCGCACCATACAAGTGGGGCTTTCCCACCGCATGCCTTCACACAAAGCTACGGAAATCTAGATCATCTCTCCTGTCGCGGAAAAAGTCCCCTCCTGATGAGGTACGCACACGCACACAGTATAAAAATGATGCAGCACCACGCTCTCGGTTGCAGCCCCCTCCCTGCTTCGCTCTCTGACCACGGCGAGCGTGAGCGTAGTGGTTTTCGTGCCACCCACACGTCGTGCAACGTTGGTTCGCCGCTGCATAGCCCTCGCTGGTCCTTCTGTGGGGCTCCTTTTTGAGGTCATCGATCGTAGACACGTAGGGGGCCCTCTCATTGCCGGAGCGTGACCAGAATGTGACCGAGGCCTCCGTACTTTTTTTTTCTTCGCTTCATTTTTCAGCGCCAACCCCTTTGGGTCCCCTTTTCCCCCGACGCCCTGCCTACACTTCCCCATACTCCAGTTGTGCTTACGCACTAGGCTTCCCTGTATCCTTCTTTCCACGCCCTCTCGCCCATAGCGTTTTCGCCATACCCCTCCAGCCGCTGTTCTCTCACGTAGCTGCTTTTATAGGACCCGTGGCCAAGCCGCTACTACCGCAACAACCCTTTCTCCAGTTCTTACGCGAAGCGCGGCGACTCCCCGTAGCAACGGCGTCGCTTGTGCAAACAATGCGTCTAAGCGATGCGGCCACGAAACCAGGCGACTCTGCATGGCAGCCTAGCGTGGCACGTGCGCTCTCCAACTCACTGCAGCTTGTACCTGTGTTTTCGTTAATCCGTGACCGCATTGATACTGCGCGTTTTGACGTGCAATCTGGAGGGGAACCAGAAAGAATTTTCGCGAAACAAAACATATATCTGTAAAGATATATATCTTTACATACATACAAACCTTCAGCCTCGAGAAAGACCGAGCTCCGGTCAAAACGTGACTCCAAATAAAATTAAGGGATCAGTATGAACCATCTCCTTAATTGGTTACTCGTAGTTATATATATATATATATATATATATATATATATATAAGCAGATAAATGAGGGGGATGAGGGTGCTCTTTATAATACATGACGGAAAGAAGTCCAACAGTCGGCGAGGCCAAGGGAAGCATTGGGGATTGTACTTTGTCTTTTTTTTTATTTTTACATCGGTAATCACATAAATGAGTAATGTAATCATGTGTGTGTGTGTGTGTGTGTGTGTGTGTGTGTGTGTGTGTGTGTGTGTGTGTGTGTGTGTGTGTGTGTGTGTGTGTGTGTGTGTGTGTGTGTGTGTGTGTGTGTGTGTGTGTGTGTGTGTGTGTGTGTGTGTGTGTGTGTGTGTGTGTGTGTGTGTGTGTTGTTTCAGAGTGGCCTGTTTTAACATGCAATATATTTCGTTCGCTAAAATTAATTAGTAGAAACTAATTAGCTAGCTTGTTAATTATTGCCTTGAGGAATACAGTCCCGATGTAAAAGTTTTAGATCTCGAAAAACAGCTAATTACGTTCTTTCGTCAAACTAGCATTCACGTCGAGTATTTTTACCACATCGAAGTACGATACCTTGAGCAATTAAAAAAAAAAAAAACATCTGAGCGCAATGCTAAGTTAAGTTAAATTGGTTCACAGGAAGGGAAAGGCGCAGTAACTGTCACACTTGCTCTGTGGACACCCGAACCGCGCCGTAGGGGAAGGGAGGAAGGTGGGAATGAAAGTGGAAAGAGAGAAAGAGGAGCCGTAGTGGAGGGCTACGTGCAGAATCTGAAGTGGGAGAAATGCGAAAGTCTGAGCGTCGCTGCTGCACACGGCTCATCACGCCCCTCGTCGAATACAACCAGCATTCCATTGAACTAATCGAAGTTCACCTGTGTTCTATAATTGGTTTTACAGGAAAGGAAAGGCGCAATATCTGTCATTCGCGAAATCTCGCTATTATCCTCACGGTAGACAAGGGGAGTTCTGGTGCGAGTTTCCCGATCCCGGGTGTGGCGCAGTTGGTAAAGCTTCAGGCTCAGGATTCGAGGGATGGAGGTGCGATTCCCGGTGGAGACAGGATATTTATTTTTCTGATGTCGTCATCAGGATGATTCACAAATGGAATCTCGCGGTACCCCTCGAATCTCGCGGAGATGTGGGACACCGCGGACGCATGCACGGAGACGCTAGCGAGTCCTGTTGCATAAAAGGCTTTCGCATTAAAAAAAAAAAAAAATAAACCTTCCTTGTGACATCGGCGCTATTTAATATCCCCAAAACTCCTATGACGCGGCCTGATTACACAACTTTTTTCTCCGCAGCGCGATCTCCGGTTAGTATTTGTACGCGCACCTGGGCGAGTGATTTTAACTAGCAGCTGGTCACGTGACAGCTTTCTTTGAAGGCTAGTAAATAAAACTACAGAAATCGGAGCGTAATGGACACAACGTAGCCATACGTTTCTCGAGGCGATGAAAGGCTTCCGCATTTACACTTCCTATAAGCCAATGGATAAAAAGGTTAGCTAATAATCTCTCATATTTTTTGGTGAACGAAAGATGCACCTGATTATCATTGGCGACACCGACTATTGGCTTCTTTCAGTTGTGGATCCAAACGAGCCCCTCATTTTCTTTCCACGCCACAATCGTGGCGCACGAATGCGCCAGTCACGTGATATTTTTTGCATTTCGCTCGCTTTCTTTAGGGCTTGGAAAAACAATACACGTGAGGCTTTCTTTATCGGAAATAGACGGAATGGGTGTTTTAGAAGATGCTGTCCAACTCTGCAAATCACATATGTTGTCTAAAGGCAATAGTTAGTAAATTACAAAAATATCTTAATTACTAATTAGTTAATTGCAAAACAAAAAATTGCCTGTTGTGCACCAGATAGCTGAAAGTTGTATACAGGTGGTTTCTTTGGCCTATTTCCAATGTTTCATTTTATAACTCTTGGCTAAAGTTAGGTTGGACACCCTGTATATATTCCTGTATCCTGACGGCCAGTAGTTTTTTCCCCCGAATAAAATAACAACCAAATTGCTGGCGCATACATTTCACGAAAAGGCTTGCATGCTTCCTGAGACTTACTTTGCCCGTGCGTACTTACTATAATAGCGCAAAGCAGTTATCGCGATTGTTGCTCGCGGCGTCGATTATCAATGCTTGAAACACTATAAACTCTTGAAACAGCCACCCGCTCGAAGTACGTACGTGGACTCAGAGAGCTTATTTATTCAGTGGTCCCGACGGAGTAGAAGACACGGGCACTATCAGTATAAACGACTGGTTATAATTTTTTTTCTGTAGCTTCAATACAGCTACACTTAACACCTCCATACGTAAAGCGGTAGAACGATAACGTTCCTGATTTTTCTTTCAATATTATATTGTTCAAACTTCCTAGGTTTCCTTTCATAGGTCGCTGCTCTTCTTCGCAAAAGACGGGGCCTGTCGATACGGCGCCTCAATCAAATAAGGATTAGCTGTATGGCAGTACAAAAGCACGGCTGGAAGGTTCGTGGAAACCACAGAGAACCCACGAAACAGGACCGTAACGTACCACGAGCTGTGCCTTCTGTATTTAAAAGAATGGATGGACACCACCGCATGATCTCTGTCAAAATGTCATGCAGACGGCACTTTAGGGATCTCAAAGCCCACGGTCCCTTCGCTCATAGAGTGGTCTGCTTAGTCCTGCTTAGCCCTGACAAAAACTGGCTTACGAATGTCTTCGGCGAGTTGTTCGCCATTATGAGACATGTCCGTCGTCAGTCCTATCATTACCGCTTCTCTGGCCACCTGCCAAATAAGCACTAGTAATTCTTCCCTGAAAAGAGCGCGTCCTGCTTGCCAAGAAATTTGAGGAGTATGATTGTCAGCGCCGACGCGAGCAGACATGTTGCATAATAAGACACTTTCATTTGTCGCGTTTTGTTGACTATGACTCTCAGCCGATTTTGAGCGGCGCGCTTTATTTTTTATTTATTTCAGTAGTTGCCTTGGCCCAGACAATCGCTTAGTTGCGCCGTACTATGACGGGTGGTGTGTAATACTGAGTTTGAAATTTTGTTTTGTACCCCGCATAAACACACACGCACGTATGTAAGCCCACACGTGCGCGCACAAACAGATGCAGAAGTTGCCGGCAGTGTTTCAGACGTAAGATGCTAAGGGTCTATCATCCGGCAGTGCAGCATCAATTTCGTTTGAAGTCAGATTTAGGAACCCTCTGAGCCATTGTTCCAATGAGGCAAATGCCATTAAATGGCAATGTGCAAAAAAAAGAAAAAAAAGAAGACAAGTGTCGCAACTTTCCACAAGTTGGCTTTATAAAAGGTTCTCTTCTCTGGCCCCAATCCCTAAGCTCTTCGCATTAAGCGCTGTGGTAAGACGACCACTTATGGCTCATTTTAGTGTCAGTGAGGATTCTCAAAAAGTAATCAGTCATAAACATCTATCTCCAAGCCGGAGGCGATTTCGCTTTTTGCGAGAGTTATATTCTTACATACTCCACGGCTGGTTTAAGTGTGTTCCTGGCATCTGTAGATTCACTCGGCATCCCTTACCTTGCAAGGATGTCGCATACCAGCGGACCCTCCACAGCCCTCACCTTCTTAGTATCCAACCCTCAAACCACTCCAGACAAGAGCACAAGGCAAGTGCTACGCGTAGTTTCGCATGCATAAGTGCTCTACTGGAGAAGGGGTCGGACACTTGTGCTCGTCTCACTGAGAGAACCACTGTATCTTTATACCGCATACACGCACGCACACACTCACACCCTTGCCACTGCTACTCCGTGCGTTCTTCGCTTTTTCGACGGCACAGCGGCATGTTCGCGCCGCGCCTAATTGCGAACCCGGCTCGTGTAATAGTTCCGAGCACGGAGGAAAGGGCGGGCACTCTGTAGCCACAGTCTGCCGACCCTGCGTCGGTGCGGCCTCGATTCTGGCTCCAGTAGAGCGCGGCGGTGCGGGGACGAAACAATTCCCAAAGAAGGAGAGCGCGAAAGAGTGCGCTTAGTAGTGCCGGGGTTGGTCCTTGCCTATACACCCAACGAGCGAAGCCCTCGACCGACAGAAAAGCGGCGGTGGCAGGGCCATTCGGGCCGAATCGTTTCGTCGTAATTACGAAATGGCAGATCGCGCGGGAGCTATATAGCGCCCGGCGCTGGCAATGGTGAGATGCGCTCCTCTCTTCTCCAGCCTTCCGTCGACCTCTCCCGCTTTCTCCCTTTCTCGCTCTGTTTTTTCCCTACTCTACAGAACACTGTTTCGAATATTTTTTTTTTTTTTTTGCTTCTTCCTCTTTCTTGGTCTCTTCCTCTAGACTGAATTGGCTAGTGGTTCCCAGGCATTCGGTTTATACAGATATATGCTGGTCGCCAAGCTCTCACCCATTCGTCTCCTTTCTTCCGTCACCTCGCTTTCTCTCGGTCTTTTTGCCCTCGGACGGGTCACCCTAAAATTTGTTCTACATACGGACGGCCACTCATATGAGATTTATTACGCTGCTAATGACTTCTAGCCAGTTGTTTTCATTGTTCAACGCTTTTTTCCTCATTCGAAGCCTGAAGAACAAGATTCGATCGTTATGAAACCTCTTTCTGTTTTTATTGGACCTTCCATTGCTCGATTCAGATATTGGTCTTTGTTTTTTTTTTTGTTTTTTTTTTTCTGTGCGAAAATACTTGATGCGCTCTTAGTCTATACGCCTATTGCACAGGTTTTCAAGGTAACATTGCGAAAGATTGTAACTCTGATTAATGTTCACACTGTTGTTGTTGGTACGAAAGTGCTATAGAAGGTTTTTTTGTGAGCATAATAAGAAATGACTTTTTGATGCGTATGAAAAAGAAACAAATTGTTAGGCGAGTATAAAGTGTGCATGTTTGATACCATAGCAAAATGGAATTTTTGCCTGATCAATCATGTTTATAAATTTTCTTGCTATATATGCACGAAATATCGCAGGATACTTTGGACGTTGGCAGTAAGTTCTTTTTTTATTCATAACAATAGACGCTCAGGGGTTATTGGCAACTTTAAATATTTAGGTCTCGAGCGTCCATTCCACTCAATGCAATCTTGAAAACTTCCAAGAGATACGAATATGGTCTTGATCCAAAAGAAAAAGCCAAAACATTCGCCCCTTCGTCTTCTGTCATTATTCATAAAATCTTCTGGGTACCTTATGAGAATATGTTTGTATCAAAGTGTTGCTTCAGGACACCACGGCACTGACCTTATGGGCAATATGATATTTCTCTTATCTTCTCTTTCAATCATACAAAATTTCCGAACAGCAAAGTTTATGCATTGACGCTATGCGATACTAAGAAAAAAGGTATGATAACTCTGACAAAAGAACGCCAAGAGAGACGAAAATTTTAGCAATGTGCAACGCATCTTGCCTCTCTCTACTCATATTACCTGCACTCACCTATAGGGCTGAAACGTGGAGGCTAATGAAAAGTGTTCTGCTTAAGCTGAGGACAACGCAGAGGACTATGCAACAAAAAATGGTAGGTGTAACATTAAGAGATAGAAAGCGTGCAGTGTTGGTCAGATAAATAACACGAGTTAATCACTATCCAGTGGAATTTAAGAAGAAATGAGCATGAGCAGAGCATATAGTGTGAAGAGACGACAACCGATGGTCGCTTAGGGTAACAAATTGGATTGCAAAGGAAGGAAAGCGTAGGAGGCAGAAAGTAAGGTGGGTGGAGGAGGTTAAGAAGTTCGCAGGGGTCAAGTGGATGCAGCTAGCACAGGACCGTGTTAATCGGAGGGATATGGGAGAGACCTCCGTCCTGCAGTGGGTATACTCTGGTTGTTGTTGTTGTTGTTGTTGATGATGATGATGATGGTGGTGATGATGATGATGCGAGGCAGAACGAAACCACGGCGAATAATAAAAGTACAACGCATCTTGAAAGAGAGTTTACAAGCCTCACTGCATTCATGACTCTAGTTCACGTCGAAGTTTCTTTGCTCCACTTTCTGGACCTTGTATTAGTACACAGGGTCCACGCCACTTTTCTGGCAATATGGTTTTCTTCTCGCGCATAACTGCTTGCTTTCTATATACAAAAGTAGTCTTTTCAGCGCTTATTGTGTTTCCACTCGCTTTGTGGGCTATACGGAAGTGGTGTCTCCTATTGATGTCAAACTTATGCGTCAGTGCTTTCAAGAACGAAAGGAAGAATATATGATAAAGAAAGCATTGGTTTACAATCCGGTTGACAAGTATAGGCGTGCATACACGGCGCAATGCGCACACGTATCGATCACTTTCAGCGTTAATGGGACACCTAGCACAGTAGCATACCATTTTGGGTTTAGTAAAAATCGATTAAATTTTTGTACTTATTTTTATGATTGTTTTCGGCAGCAAAATATGGATTCATTGCTTCAAGAATAGCATTTAAAAACTCAACTTTTTTTCGTCCTTAAAATTCCAACTAATGACGTCAGATTCTAAAAGTATCCCATAATCGCCGGTTAAGAACTGAATGATATAGTCAAGCCTCCGGGGTCCGCTATCAAAATGTATTGATGTTATATATCTCAATTTGCTCGCGAAATCCGCCAGCAATGGTAGCACTTGTATTTTATTCATTTAGCTCCTCCTAACTTATAATGATAGGTATTCAGTGACGAACACTCTTTATTACAACAACGGGGTAATTCATTGGTACAGCCAAAACCAGTTCGTCATCCAACTCAAGTGAACAGCTGGTAACGGCTGCCATGCTACCAAACTATTAGCGCTCCTGACACCGCAGGTGTCTCCGGCCAATCATGCAGCGCATGAAGTTCAACATAGAAATGTCACTTTTGCTTGAACGCCAACACGCACTTCCAGCGTCGTTAATTAAAGTATTCCTAAATTCAGAGCAAAATTCAGTGTTGTCCATTAAAACCACGTTTTTGTTTGTTCAATTGGCTAGATAGGTTTCCCCGATATTTGAATTATTTCCGTACAACATCTTAATTGTCATGAGGTAATTAAGAAATTATTCAGACGCCAGCTGAAAGCGCCTGAGGAGGAGGAGAAAACATTTCAAAATTTCAAAAACAATTTGATGCTTGACAATCATTGCGGTAGTGGTGGTGGATGTGACGGCAGCGGAGGTCCAGTCCGCCGTAAGATGGAAACATAGCAAGTATTAAGTACGCCGCTGATTGGCAGGCCAATGGTCGAAAATCATTGCGTCTACTTTCTAATTGCACGAGTGCATGCATGTGTCGCCCCAGCGAAAAACATGATCGAATGAGCCTGCCGAACTCGCAACAATGCATCCTGTCAAAGGCTTCTTGGCGCTGCTAAATGTACCGTGCCTTCATTTCCTCTCGAGCGGTTTCCCAAGATAGCCCGGATGTTCCTTCTATCCGCCTTCCGTCTCCCTTTCCGTTCGTCGAGTAAATCTTCATCGCGCCTTCATATGGCAAACAAAAAACTGTATAGCCTAACTTAATGACCCCATTCGAGCTATTTTCTTCGTTCTTTGTCCTCTACACGCATTTGTGTATTAAGTTCGTCATTTACGGAGAAAACGAGGAGACCCTTATGCAACGACGAACACTAAAACTACGCCATTGCTAAGAAGGGCGAAATGAAGAGAACATGAAACAAACATGGCCGTCAAATAAAAACAACGTTTTTTTTTTTTCAACTACGTCCTGACAGATGATAAATGCTGCTCGAGCACTTTGTACATGTATAGTCTTAGACGATGCGATAAAATACGTGCTGCAGACAATCGCTGTAAAGTTTTCATTTGACCTCTTTTTCCTTAAAAAGCCCGGTTATTTAGTTCCTCAGGGCGTATTTGAATTGAATGAACAATATATATATTTTTTTTTGTTTCCGACATCACCGAGCGTGGTTTTATAATATCGCTTTTGATGAAAAAAAAGTAAGCTCTGATTTAGCTTGGTTATAAGCACGGATAAAGGCATGAAGAAGTAAATTTTAGTTCTCGTTTAACCGAGTTTTGCTTCATTTAGCTTTGCTTTGCCGCATTCTGGCATGCTTGGCTAAGTATTTAAATTATGGTTCGTGTTTTTATTAGTATGATGGGTGTGTAATTAGTGCCTTTAGTGGAACTCTCTTCGAGGAGATGGAAACGTCGACACCCGAAGCGCAGCTTGAAAGACTGGCAGCAGAGCTCATGGAGAAACGAGACACGGAGACTGTGTAGGGGAGGAGAAGGACAAAACATTTATTGACGCAAGGATATTCGGGCCCCCCTGGCTTGCAACGCAGTGTAGGGTGCTTCAATGGCCAACGCCGGAGGCAAAGGCATCGAGGCACCCTAACGCAGTGATAAGCAAAGTTGATTTCTGCCTCTACCTGGGTTCGAAATACACAGGTGGGGACTTTTGGCTGGTTGGTTTGTGGGGTTTGATATCCCAAAGCGATATGAGAGACGCCGTAGTGGAGGACTCGGAAATTTCGACCACCCAAGGTTCTTTAACGTGCACTGACTTCGCACAACACACGGGCGCCTAACAAACAAGCCAGTCGACGAAATTCGAACGAAATTTCCTCTAATGGGGCTGGTAGGGCTTTCGTCTGAAAACTCGGTAACCGTCGTTGTTGTTGAGACCTCGAGATGGTCCCAAAACGATGGCGTCGAAACAAAAGCCCTCTAGCCACCGAAGCGGCGAGTGCGAGGACGGGATTGTAGAAGAAAAACCCCCGTGACGAAGGCCCTTGCATTCCCAGTCCTGAAAGGCCAGGATAAGCATTTCCATCACCGCGTATGGCTCGCAGTTTGTTCATGCGTCCTAATCAGCAGACCTCCATGTGACGCAACCTTTCCTAAATTTTGTACAAAAATTATGAGGCTAATGTTCGTCACCACAGCGTTCCGGGTGACTAATAAAATTTCTCGCTGCCCATAGCATACAGTTGCTAATCAATTTGGAGGCTAGCTCATGAAGCGAATTTATGAACCGTTAGTCTCATCGTGAGTTTATGAAACGACAGTATATAAACTCACGATGAGACATACGCGAGTTCGGATGCCCTCCGTTACTTTTTTCTTTCTTTTCTCGGAGAAGCATAAAATGCGGATAGTGATGCTGCTGTATTACTATCCACATTACAGCAGTACTATCCCTCTTAGTCCCCTTGAAGGCAGCATGAAGATGATGGGCACAATCGTGTCATCAGTATTTGTCTCTGCGTTGTCGATTTTATGCAACTTTGAAAATAAATTTTATGGGCCTACACATTCTACCTTCCTCTCAGTATCCCATTGTACGCTGAGGTCCTCGCAATCTGGGCAACCATTTCCGCCCTTCCGCACATTGGTATGAATATAATCAATCTTCACTGATTGAATCATGGTTTACTCCGATTCTTTGCCCTGCCTGGACGGATACCAATGTCACGGTGATCCAAAGCATCCTCCACAGGCATGCATAGGCAGGTAATCAAATCATTTGGGTCCCGGTGCATATGGGTGGGCCCGGTTGCAATATATGGCAGCACATGATGCATCTGCTACTGCAGGTGGGATGGTTATAGTGTTAATACGACAGCGTTAATGATTCCGTTAGTCTGAAAGTTATAGGGGACACTTAAGCTCCGAATTTAAGGGCATAACGCATGGAGGAAGGAAACAACTTAGGAGAGGCCCTTGCCATTCCCAATGCATTGGAGAAAGTGTGGCGGAAGTGACGTCAAAATTTAGGGTTAGCCAAGTCGGGCCATTAGCAACGGCGACGCTGTTGCTATGAAAACTCGAGCCACTATAACAACAGCGTTGCTAAGGGCCCTAGGTACGTGAGCGTCGCGGAGAAAGAGAATGCGGAGGGTAAAGGAGGAGGAGAGACGTTGCAGCGTCCGGCCGCGGCGCGCCCGCGCTGGCTTCAAAAAAATGACGTCAGGGCCTCTCCTAAGTTCTTTCCTTCCTCCATGGTATAAAGCGATAGCGTAGGCAGCCACTCGACATATAAATCATTACTATAACCAAGCCGTATAAACATACCTGCGTGGCCTGGTAACGTCAATGCAATGGTCTTGGCAGGCTGATTCTGATATGTTCCTATTTGAAAGGAGAGACCCTAGTTGGCAGCTCCTGCAAAACTTAATGCGAGGCAACCCTACGTTCAGTCAAAGCTCGGCAATGTCAGCTGTCAACTACCACCTCCCAGCGCCACGCTCGTGATTTTTAGCTCACTTTGTTTTTTTTTTTTACACTACCGTGTCAAAATCCGGCTTCGGCTTCGGCGTCGGCATCGGCGTTATGTGCGAAAAATTACGGGTATGGCGCTGGGAGGCAGTAGCTGGCAGCTGGCATATGGCCGCGCTGATTCTTCGATGGCTTGTGCTACAGTGTCCTAGAACACTGTACTTGTGCGACCTAACGAGACACATGATATTAGAACGTTGGGAGGAATAAGAATCAGCCTTCCGGTGATGTTGGAGGCCAAGCCAGGCACGGTACACTTAGGATACACCGACATGTTCATGACTTGGTTATGTGTCTAGTGGTTGCCTATACGCTATCACACCATACCTTTAAGGAGAAGTTTAAGTGTCCCCTTTAATTTTTTTTATTGCCTCCACCCCCTCAAGGCAAACACGCGTACTTGCAATCAAGCTACACGACCTCCTCGGTAGCTCATTTACTTCGCCCGTGCATCTCTCTGTATGTGCTTTAAATCATTGCTGCATCAAGGAAGTTACTCCATTGGTCCACTTTTCGTGAAAGGCTACACACGGTCCCTAGAGGTCTTTATCAATAATTGGATTGGAAAACATTTATTTCGTCAAAATGCAGATGCAGACGGTCCGCTCTAGACGGCCTCCAGTCCATGGCTGGCGGCGACCTTAGTGGCCCACTCGGTGGTCAAGGCTTGAATGCCCGGGTCCGCGAGTTGACCAGAACGGCCTCCCATCGCTCAAAAGAAGGAATTTGTACTAGATCTTCCGGTGGAGGCTCTTCTTTACATTGCCATAGTATGTGATCATACGTGGCTGTTTCGCAACAGAACCTGCACGCGGGGTTAAAGTCATCCGGGAACATTTTTGCTAATAGGTAAGGGCTAAGAAAGAATCTGGCCTGGAGTCTCCTCCAAGCGGTCTCCTGTGCCTTATCCAACGTTTTGTCAGGTGGTGGAAATTTGTGCCGTTCCAATCTGTAATGACTTGTGATATCGTGAAAAGATGCCAGCCCCCTATTTAGAGTAACCCATGGATACGAAGGACCCACCGACTCGGTTGACGAAACCTCGAGCCATGTTGTGGGCCGCCTCATTTCCCGGATTACCCAAGTGAGCCGGCACCCATATCACCTCAATTTCTCTGTATGGTTGCCTGGTCAGTTTCGGTGTTTTCTGTGCTGCAGTTGAAATTCTGCCCCCCCCCCCCCCCTTTCCCGGTAAAGCTACGGACAGCAAATTTAGAATTGGAGAAGATTGTATCCGCGTCGGTGCTAGCTATGACTAGGGCAACAGCTGCCTCTTCCGCGGTTTCCGAAGATTTTGTCACTACCGACCCTGATGCCTGCAGCCGCCCGTGCACGTCCACCACCGCCAGTGCGAACGCTCCTCTTGTTGCGTATTCTGCCGCGTCAACATAGACAGTTCTTTCGCTCGTTGCGTATTTTTCGTGCAGAGCTATTGCCCCAGCTTTCCTCCTTCCTTCGTGGTAAGAAGGGTGCAGATTCTTTGGTAGTGGTTTGATCGTCAGTCACTTGCGAAGGAGTTTGGGTAGCTGTGTTTTCGTGTCCTCGTGTGGAAGTTCCACGCCTATACCTAGGCGCTCCAGTATGGCTCTGCCTGCCTTAGTGCGCTTAAGCCGTTCTTTTTGCATTGTGGGGTGAGCCTCCTTGAGCTCCTCTAGTGTATTATGTGTTCCCGGTCCCATGAGTCTTTCTGTCGATGTGTAGTTCGGCAGCCCCAGGGCTGCTTTGTATGCTTGCCTAATTATTGTCTCGACTTTGCCTTTCTACGCAGCATCTAGTTTTAGGTATACGGTAGCGCATATACCATCCTGTTCAGGACAAATGCCTGCACTATCCTACAGAGGTCTTTTTCTTTGACTCCTCTCCTACGGTTGGCAATTCTTCTGATTAGCCTAATTGACATATTAACTGATGTTTTCAGCTTTTGCAGGGTTTCTTCGTTTTTCCTGTTAGCTTGTAGATACAACCCTAAGATCCTTATTGACTCCACCTCCTTGATTGCAAGTCCCCCCACGCACACGTTAAGCGGGGTTGGGGGCGCTTGGCTCCTGGAACCGTGCAGGTTTGGGTCTGATGACCAGTAGCTCTGATTTTGGGTGTGAGCATGATAGGCCCGAATGACCTGCGAGCTCTGCGAGTGTCTACCGCGCGTTGCAACGTTTCCTCTATCTGACCGTCATTCCCGTTGGTGGTCCAGAGTGTGATGTCATCTGCGTAGAATGTATGTCTCAGCCCAGGAGTGGCTTCCAGTCGGGGTGGAAGCTTTATGAGGGAGAGATTGAAGATAAATGGTGACAGTACCGATCCTTGCGGTGTCCCTCTACCCCCTAGCCGAAAAGGTAATGACTCTATTTCGCCTATTTTAATTATCGCGGACCTATGGCTGAGAAATTAGCGAATGTACCGGAAAGTTTTTCTCCTGGGTTAATGTCTGAGAGGTTCTCGAGAATGGCTTCGTGTGCCACGTTATCGAAGGCCTTGGTGAGGTCTAGCCGTAGCACTGCTTTGGTGCCCGTGCATTTCACAGTGTCTATGACGTCTGCTTGGAGCTGAATCATGGCATCCTGTGTAGATAAATTAGCTCTGAAGCCTAGCATAATTGTTGGCAAGATCTCTTTGTCCTCTGCGTACTCCTGCAGTCTGTTCAGGATCACATGCTTCATGAGCTTGACTACGCAGGAAATAAGGTTTATGCTGACTCCATGTATACGAAGCGTATTGACGGCCTGATAACGCGGTAATGTGCCTCCGCCTCACATGGCAGAAGTCCATATGCACCCCCCCCCCCCCCCCCCCCCCGCTTTTTTTTGAACATTTTTGGTCCATGGCCCCTTTTCCCAAGCATTTCACACCAGAAGAGCCGAGCACCAGGCCGAGGAAATATTGTACCCTTTGGGAAACGGTGGGTACCCGTTGGTACGTACCGGGGATCGAACCAGGTACCACCTCAATGCGAGGCGGCTGCTGTACCACAAAAACACCGCGTAAGGTCCTGCAATGTACTACTGCATCTTAAAGTGCGAGAATGTCCATACAGTTTTTGCAGCACACAGATTATCGTTCCGCGCGGCTCGTGGAGACCAACACAGAGCTCCTTGGTTTGGTTTGTGGGGTTTAACGTTCCAAAGCGACTCAGGCTATGGGAGATGCACAAAGCTCCTATTCACTACATGTGGGAGGAAGTATCGCTATATGGGATGTATAGGTGCGCCGACCCTTCTGACTGATTCCCGCCATGGCAAAATGGACAGTGCACTGACTCAAATTTCGGGGTGTGACTAACGTTATTTCACCACCTCCCCCAAAAGCTACTTTGCGGGTTACCCTAAAAATAAAAATAAAAAGATCAATAACTCAACAGGGCTAAGGTTGCCTTAATGCATTAATCAGATTTGGCTTAGCTATTTATCCTTCCATTTTGCAGTGGTATTCACATCCGACAGGTGGCTGCCTTCTACGGTTGCCACATTCCAAGACGTCGTAGCGAATTCTGGTAGCGAATTACACCGGCTGCGTCAGAACCTTCTCTGTCCACGGCAGCCGCCAGAGGTTTCCCCAGGAATTCAAATGGGTGGTGGAGAGGCCCAAATTTTCAAGGGGAGGGGCGGATGGAAGGGTTGTGAAAGTGGTAATCATTTCTGTTGTCACCAGTGTACAAAAAATTGTTACGATTTGGTAAAATTTATATAACTCCTTATTGGACGTGTTGTGGAACAAATGAAAACCACCCTTTAGGTTCTTACTGTGGCTTCCGACTTCCAGGCTTTTCCTCCACTGCCCTCAAAATGTAAGGGGAAATTTCTCTCTCTCTCTTTCTCTACTTTGCCATCTTTCGGACGCTGCATTTAATTACATTAATTCAACAGTAGACAAGCTCATACGGATAGTAGAACACACGGCTCTATAGCTCGACCAATCCTACAGCTAAGAGCTTTAGCTATACGAAGTATTATTAAGGAGATAGCGTTAAGGGCCCCGATCTGCAGAAAGTACGGCGACGGCGTTATAAGCGATGGATGACGAGCATACCACTGCTAGTTGGTAGCCTGCAGGATGCAGGTGCGGGCTTTGATAGGTCGGTTCGTTGTGTGGCGCTACGATAGCACAGTAATTCGTACATGAGCAAAACGGAACCACGTCTTATTAAGAAAATAAACAAACAAAACATCGTTGTGATGAAGATTCTAATGCTGATTTTTTTTTTCTTTAACCGTGTGATATTGTTACTTGTTTGTGTTGTTGCCTCGGTAGAAATCGGAGAAGGGTTGCGTTTGTTTCCTCCCTATTTTTTTCTTTTCATACTACACATTAAACTTTTACCGTGATACTCATGTAAACCTATCTTGGTTTCTTTATCAAAAATAAAATGATATCATAAACAAGTTTTGAAACCTTTCCATGCCTAACTGAAATAATTTATTTATTTGCAACATGATGGGTCTATCAGACCAACTAGAAATCCTCCACTAAAGTGAGTGATGTGTTTCATTGCCTGTAGTAAAAGGCTTTTTCGCGAAAAATATTTTTCGTCAGGATGCAACGTTTTGTAACTTGCGATTTTGCTGGTGATTTACAGGTTAACCGAAACCTTCCTGTAGAAAGAAAATACAGAGGTGTGTTAAAGAAAACGCGACGCTTTTTTTTTTTCACATATAATGCGAAAAACCATATGCACATACTTGTCGAACTTTTGTTGCGACGAGTGAGTCGACAGACTGATAAACACGTACGCAAGCATCTCATATCCCTAGACTCATTTTTCAACATCTGGCATTTCTTCCATACTTTGAAAGCTGAAAAAGCGGTGCAGTGGCCGCGTGCAGCCTCACTGAGGCGACACCGCAAAACTTCCCACGTATTAAAGAAAAGGCTTTTGTTTTCTTCAAGGGTTTCGGAATCGCTTTTTGTTATTGTAAAGCATATACGCTCCGTGATGCGTTGCGAACAGCGTGATAGAAATAAGCAGCAGAAATTGCGCCCTTTTCTAGTCGGATGAACGCGAAAAAGTATGCACGTTGAAATGACACTACCTATATATATATATATATATATATATATATATATCAGAGCGTGATCGTGACTGTCTACTCGACGCACTTATCTTTAAGTGATGCTCAAAAGAAAGATTTGATTAAATTCTCCTGTCCTCCTTTGTTGCCTACGCACGTTCGGAACGAGTATATTCAAAAGCCACGTTTGAGGGTCCCTGCTAGCACTGTCCTGTTGGACACCGAGACAAGCTCTGGAGTAACTCTGGCAAAAAGGGAAGAAAAATAAATATGTGAAAAAAAAAAGAACTCGCGTATTTAGGTTCCACATGAAACCTTCCGAAAACTCGCCATAGAACAAACAACAGATTCGGCCACGGGAACCTGTTACTAGAAGAGCATACATAGGATTCTTCTTTTCTTACCGGGCAGTAGCTGGCACTCTTCGTCACAGAAGTAATTCATCGCGTCTATCCTGTCAGCAAATCTGTCGGCACCGGGCAAACATCACCGGAAACCCCGCCCGAGGAGGGTCAACTTGCGTGTCGCACAACACGCGTGGCTGCAGTGGGGAGGGGGACGCTCGGCCAGTCAAGCGATCCGGCCGCCGGGCCATCCCATCCGCATCCTTTTTCTTGGCCGTCCCGCAACGGGACGACTGGAGGAGGTCGCCGCTGCTCGCGCCGACCAGAAAAAGTTGGCAAGAAAAGTTGTCCCGTTGCGGCGGCGGGATCGATTCAGCAGGCGCCTCCGCGTCTGGGCCCCTCCGCCAGCACGCGCCGTGGTTTTCCCTCTCCCCATGTTCATAAAACTCCCCGCACAATGGAGAGGGAGCGAACACGAAGAAACCCTTTAAGCCGAGTGGCGCCATTTTGGTTCCTTGCGCGCAGAGAGTGGCGCACGCGGTGACGTTACCCTGTCGTGTGATAGTTACTGAATAGAGTCCAGAAAACGTGCTTGCGATTAGTGGAACCAGCAGTGTTTAGTAGAGCCTCACAACGGAGACAACGCGAATCTGCGCGGTGACAGCTTCCCGCCTGCTGGCGAAGACAGCCGGGAAATTCGAATGCTGATATCGTCGTCATCGTTACTGTTCACGTCTCATGACCGCAATCAAGCATAGATCAAGAATGTTAAGGTTTGCACTAAATAGTTATTTGAAAAGAAAATAGAGAACAAAAATGGTTGTACACTTAAGCTTCGCCTTTAAGGGTATGACGCGACAGATTTACGGCACCCATCTGCGAATCCCTTTTCTCATGCATGCACTTTGCTACTCATTTATCCCTAATCCTTTAATTTATCGCCTCATTATCTTATGCATGCTCATTAGCATGCAGTCATAAGCTACAACATTATGTTAACGATCACCCGACATAGATGTAAAGCCCCGTTTATCACAAAGCCGTACGAGCGCGCTGGGCAGCCAGGAGTAGAGTGACTGAGTTTGCATTCAAGGGTACTGGCGGGTTGATTGTCATCTCAAAAAGCTACCTACTTGACAGCTTGATGTCACGTGGTCTCGTGACATCACACAGCCCTCCGACAAACCAGTGCCCGGAGGCAGGCTGGCGATTTTTTGCTTACCAGGCCTAATCCCCCTTGGCTGCGGCGATCGTTCGCGGGAAGCGTGCATGCACACAGCGCACCTAAAGGATCGGAGCGAATCGGGGCACCTTCCGGGCATCCTCCGGCCCCGTAAGGTGGTTCCTCCGAACCACCCTGAGCTGGATGTACCTCTGGACGACCACATGCTTTGGTTAACTCTGTTCCACAGGCTAAGATGTCCCACGTAGGAGCCTCCGCCTACCACCCACCCTTATCTAACCTCTAGATTGAGTGAGTGAGTGAGTGAGTGAGTGAGTGAGTGAGTGAGTGAGTGAGTGAGTGAGTGAGTGAGTGAGTGAGTGAGTGAGTGAGTGAGTGAGTGAGTGAGTGAGTGAGTGAGTGAGTGAGTGAGTGAGTGAGTGACGACTTTATTTATCTCAAAAGGGAAGGGGTCTGTGCGGGAGGCGTTCTACACAAGCGCTTACGTCCGCCCCTCTCCCATCAGATGCCCAAGCAACAGCGGACCAAAAACGCTACGGCGAAATAAAATTCCAATATGCAGTGGAAAGGCGATCAATTCAAGAGCGAAATGTACTTGCAACCAAGCTATGCGACACGATATAAAACAGTTATATCGCATCGCATACTAAGAACGCCCAGGCATATTTCATTTTGTGTATAACGTCGGCAAGAGTTTAAAGAAGGGACAGTTATGAATCCGTCTTTGCTAGATTCCAGAAGGGCTCAACTCTTAGACCCTTTGCGTCCACATTCTCAAGTCAGAAGGCGATCTGAAGAGGAGCTATCATCTGGAAATGTGGACGATGCACACTGTCTAAACATCTGGGCGAATACTCGAGAGATGATTCGGCTTGTGCCCCTACGTAGGAGCCGAACAAAAGGGAGAGGTCCAAAGACACACACACACACACACACACACACACACACACACACACACACACACACACACACACACACACACACACACACACACACACACACACACACACACACACACACACACACACACACACACACACACACACACACACACACACACACACACACACACACACACACACACACACACACACACACATATATATATATATATATATATATATATACAGGTAGGCGTCCGCCTTCGGAATCTTCAGCACCTGACGCTCAAGGAAGAGAGGACAACCGATGAACGCTCATGCGTGTGCTGCGAAAAAGCTACGACTGATCGCCAGGCGTTCTGCTCCTTGTTCACGGCGTAGCGTCCTGTGCAAGGTATTTTATTACAAGTGGTAGAGGTTATAAAAATCCCCTCTTCCTGTAGCTATAGCTGAGCATTGCCTACCACTTCTGCGATGACCGCCACTCTACCTGCCCCACCCACTCCATCGGCCGTCATTTGTTCCGGCGAAGCGCGGCAGCGTGACCAGGTAATCTTCAGCGGCACAGATGACACGCATGTGGAAGACCGGTTGCCTTAAGTGAGTACAACAAACGGGACGACACCGTGAAGCTCACCAACGTTATATTTTATTTGAGCGGCGTTGCCGGTTTCACAACCAATAGGCTGACATCTGTAGCTGGACGGCACTCAAAGCCAGCCGAAGTTTTTGCCGTCCCGCTGTCCGTAAGCTTCGCGCCGAGCAACCCTTGCGAAATGGGTGCAACTAACCGACAAAAACTTCACCAGCTACATAGATGATGTGGTCGACCTCTTCAAGCGCATAAACCCTACCATGAGCGAGGCCGATAAGATAAAGAACATTATGAAAAACATTTATGATGACGCCTTCCAGATGCTCGTCGCCAAGAATCCACAGACTGTGTCCGATGTCATCAGCTCTTGTCAAAGCTTCGATGAGCTGCGGGTTTCCACATGTTACCTTTCGGAGGCCACCTTTCCAGGTCGGCTCACGCCGGGGACGGTACTCTGGACCACCAGTCCCTCCTTGAGCACATTCAGCAGTTTGTTCAGGACGAAGTCGCAAGTCATCTTTCCTTGTCTATCTGCCCGCCTGCGCCTGCCCCTACTTGTTTGGGAGCACTTTTTATGTTGTCGCCAATCATCACGCCTTCTGCTGACTGCCTTCTTTGAAAGCTCCCTCCAGCCGACTGGCCCGTTAGGCTCTCAGACTCCAAGAATAAGACATTAACGTCGTCTATCATTCTGGCCATAAACATGCAGATGCTGATCTCCTCTCACGTTCTCTCCTGCCGCCCGAAGCCGCTCCTTCTATATCCGTCCTGCATCCTTTGTCTTTTGAGCCCACCGACTTACGAGCAACGCATTGATGCATGGATCGCTTTACTCCTGGATCTCTTGTCTGGTCGATCGTCACGACCTCCTCCTCGCGCTCTCCGTCGATAGTCCCACCTAAAGTCCCTTGATAATTTCAAGGGGCTTTAGTCCCACCACTTCATCACCAGAGAAGTGCTCCTTTATCTAGGAATTACCTCCCGGATGGTTGCAAGTGGCTGATTGTCATTCCGACTCACCTGCATTCTGTAATTTGTTCCCACTACAACGATGATTCCCAGTGTACACACACCGGCTTATTAAAAACTTTCACCCGCCTGCGGCAGTAGTACTACTGTCAGGGGATGTACAGTTATGCTCGCCGCTTCATCCAGTCCTTGCTCGAATGCCATCACTAAAAGAAAACAAAAATGAACACCTCGCCAGACCGCCGTTCCTCTGCACCCACTGACCTGCCCAGCCCAGCCCTTTTAGCGTGTTAGAACTGAGCGGTACGGCCGACTTCCTAGCACACTAGCCACGTAAGCATAATTGCAATCGGTCATCTTAGACTTTAGATTACCTTTGCGACCTGCTACAGCCCACGACAGTGCCTCCTTTATCCGCCATAGTAACATTGTTCGCCACGGGGCTCCCAATGGGTTGCTGAGTGACAGAGGTAGAAAGCCGATCAGTAGCTCGATGAAGAGACACAGGATGGGTTAGAAAACTCGCAGCCCCTATTCTATACTCTCGTCACTCTCGTTTGCTTCCTTTAAGAACGAAGAGACACGCCCAATAAATTCTTGAGGGTCGATGCCTCGGCGGCCGCTTTTCGATGGAGGCGAAAAGCAAAGCATGCACCCGTGTGCTGTGCGATGTCAGCGCACTTTAAAGAACCCCAGGTAGTCGAAATTTCCGGAGTACTCCACTACGGCAAGATCAAAAAACAGCGCGGCTACTTGGGACAAACAGAAAAGGGAGAATAACGGACAAGCGCTGACTAACAACTGAAGTTTATTCGAAAAAAGCACAGGTAATATACACTTTTTTTCTTCAAGAACCAGGACGCATGCGCTCCCAAACAAGCATCAGTCTAATCATGGGAATCCAAATATACAATCTCAGTGTCATGCAGAAGCACCGATGGCGTGCTCACGCAACTATCCCCTTTTTTATGGATGTGATAGGCTTCCGATAACTCCCTGGTTAGTTGATCCTTATGCCTGTAGATTACATTAGTGCTGTTAAAAAGAGGTGTGCATAGTTTTTTATCAGGATATCTCTGATCATTATTTAAAGGGCAGTCCCTGTAGTGCAGGGCAAGGTTCGAAGATGGGGCATTTTTCAAAGATGCCTTATGTTGGCGTAGCCGGGTGTTGATACATTTACCTGTTTGGCCTATATACCTCCTTCCGCAAGAAAATTCTATGTCATACACCACGCCTTCAGCACATGGTACGAACTTAACCTGGTGATTTATTTTACACGACCTCCTCTCGCTTTTTTGTTGATTCTTCATTCTTCTGTCCACTATGGCACATATCTTGGCAAGTTTTTTGGGGGCTGAAAATACTACATCAACACCATATCTTGATCCTATGTTCCTTAACCTATGCGCATAGAGAAAGAGAGAGAAAGGAAAAACTCTACCTACTTAAACTTGTCGATGTCTGAAGTTGCCGGGCTGCTTAATACAAGCCCGCTATATCCATAGACCGACAATGCACCATGATCAAAACATCCAAAATCTGGGAGGCACACACATGCATCTAGGTACAGCATCCAGTTTGGAGGTTCTTCGCGTGCAGAATATACATTCCTCACCAAAGCACACAGTTCCCAAAACCCAGATTTGGACGATCTTAGTGGCTTGGCATGCCTGTCCATCATACGGCTTTTCGAAAGACTGAACAGTACCCATCACACAAATAGATCATAAGGCACGACGGAGTTTTTGTCAAGAGGCAAAAATCTAATTGTACATGGTGTAATTTCAATGTCCTTTTTAGGAGTTCTTTGTAATATGTCCCAAAAGAACATAACATCAAAGCACAGAATAAAACAATGATCGATTGTCTCAGGTACGTTACAGAGACGGCAATTCACCGTCCAGGGCACAAACATCTCCTTATCATGAAGAAATGTCTTAACAGGCAACGTCGCTGTGTTTAGTTTGAAAAAGAACGTTTTTGAGGCTGCCTGAATGCACATTTGCTTAACACGCTTTAGAACAATGGCGTCCAAAAACCCCAGATAAAGCTGCCGATACAAGTGTAGGGAACAAAGACTCAGAGAGAACCCTGGTCATCTGCTTTCTCGAGAGGCTATACATGTAATCTAAAATTGAAAAGTGTCAGCAACCCCCTTAAGGAATCCCCATAAAGACCCCTCACGAGCCTGCCCAGTCGGTGCGAATAAGTAAGGCAAATGAAGACTAAGGCGCCTAATGAGCACAACTACAAGAAACTGGTGGTTTGCCGATTTGAAAAAAAAAAAAAAAAAAAAAAAAAAAAAAAAAAAACGGGAAACAAGTTGATGCAAAACCAAGTGAACAAGGCCCACTCCACCAGACTAAACCAGACTCCAAGGGAAGGAACAAGTTGTCACGCCGCATGGGCTCCCATTGAGAGCGCCACACAAATGTTGCAAATATTCTGTGTATAACTTGTACCTTCCTCCTCGCCCAATGCAGGACTTGAAGGACATACGCAAACTTTGCAAACAAAAATATGTTACAGACCTGTGCCTTAGCAAACATTGAGAGTTCCCTACCCATCCAAGCCTGTGTTTGTCGCCTCATTAGGTACGATTTGTGAATCCCAATAGGCTGTTGGAGCCGCGGAACCCCTAGTTACTGAAGAGGACTACAGTCCCAGCCTATGCCTCCAAACTGGCTTGTTCTAGTGCCCCAATGGCCCAACCAAAAGTCTTTGAATTTATATAAACTAAGAGCAGCGCATGAACATCACAGAATTGTTTAGTCAAGTGTAAAGCCTCAAGTACCCTCTTTTTGTCAGAACAAAAGAGGGCGATATCGTCAGCGTAGGCCAAAAATCTTAACTTCTCATTAAGCCAGTGAGAAACCACGGATGGCTGCACTGTTAATTGTACTGAGACAGAGGGGTTCCAGATATAAAGCAAACAACAATGGAGACAGTGGACATCCTTGACAAACAGATGACTCCAGTGGTATTGGTTTCGTTAGCTCCTGATTAACAATTAGTCTTGCATTCGAGTTCATATAGCACAGCCTTATGCCTTTGAGCAAAACGTCACCAATGTTTGCATGCAGCGCCGCCTCCACGGCGGCGGACGTGGAACTGACTGCAATACCGCGAACTACACGTAGAAGTTGGGGGGGGAGCTGTGATAGCCCTCTTATGCTGCCTATGACGTCAAGGCAGCAGAATTCTAAGCCCTCGTTAAACTAGTCAACAAATGCGAGGAGATGAGGGGCTTCGTTATAGACATGCATGTTTATAAGATACACATAACAATAAGGGGCCAACAACCATTGACGAGAAATTCGGAAGTCGTTGGTTCGGATCCCATGAGTGGCATGGGGCTGCTTTTTCTTTTACTTTCGAGTCAGTTACTTTATGTTCAATTATTGCTCCACATTCATAAAAGAAAAATAACATATTCTCCTATGCTTTCGCGCCAGTAGCTGCTGCTTTCTTGGGTTCGCGCGGCATTTCTTTAGTTAGACCTCATTCCTTGAACATGGTTGTTCTGGCTTTTTTTTTTTTTCCTCGCTTTTCTCAAAAGTCCCGAACCGCATTAGTAGTATTAACTTCGTGCCCGAACGATTAGTAGTATTAACTCTATGCCCGAACGCGTATTACCATTGTGCGTCACGCCCCGAATAGCCGCAACCAAAAGCGCCCGAAACCGAAAGCGCAAGCCTTGCACAAAACGTATGCATAGCTGGCACGCGTAGAAATTTTCACAGGGCCAAAAAACATAAGGCTTAGAAATAACATCATATTACAAAGCGATATATCTTGTCCTTGTGGCTTTTGTTTCCCAGCAAACCGCCGAAACAAGCGACCGACTCTAGATAATTTTAGCAAGGCGGCAACGCTGGACAAAATGGCGCTCAACACGGATTCGCGTTCGTGAGTAGCCGCTGCGGATGCGTGCGCTGCGTCCTTCGTAAGTTTCATGTTTCCTAGTAGTTGGTGCACAATTCTTGACATATTGAGCTTTTGATTTTATGCTACTGCTGCTATAAGTCGACTAAGTATATGCTTTACGTATTAGTATTGTTTTTGGTTTTAGTGAATTTTTTCCAGAGTCAAAATCGCGCACTCAGGATTCGGTGCATCATGCAAACACGTTTTATTTCGGTTTCTGGAGTCTATATGTATTACTTATTATTCAGTAATCACTGAGTATCATTCATGACATGTGGTCGCTGATATATATGAAAACGTATGTAGGTTTTATGTGTGTTACTCCGGACTAAGTTCGTTTAATTGTTAAAGATGGGTTAGTTTGATGAACTTGTCAGTTCACTTCGTTTATAGCTGCACTTCGAGTTTTCCCTGGCCTTTTGCGCATAGATGTAACTAATTGTTCTCGCAAGTAGTCTGTAAAATATGTTCGCCGAACTAGAATTGACGGATATATAATGCAGAATAATGCTAGCGGGACTTCAAAGGTAAAAACGGCAAGCAGTGACAGCACAGAGCGAAGATGTCTTAGATGTCTGGTAAACATGGAACGATGAGATCTCGAATAATGATTCCTTATTGCACCAAAGAGAAAAGGGATGTGCCAGAACGATTTGATTTTGCCTCCGGCATTCGGAGGAAACTTATTTAGTACGTTAATTTAACAACCAGAGGTACGAGTCCTGCTGCGATTGCTGAGCGCGACTCCACGAGTTCCGCTGAGTTTTTTCTGCGAGTTGCGGTCGTCGACAGGCTCGAAATAAGTCTGGAGCTCATCACTGTGACTTACCTTATGTTCCATTTTGTTTTTTAACACACAAAAATCTATTAGTTATTCAGAAATTTTAATGGACAAACAACAATTTCTTGTCTACATGTGAATCAACTAAGTGATGGCTTGTTTATTCTTTATGATGCCATCGCAGGTTGTCCGCTGAATATCTTAACTATAAGAAGCTTCTAACTTTAATCTAGAATTTTCTTTTGGTATTAGATGAGCATGTTATGTCTGTTTCATTGACTTTCACTGTTTTATTCTAGTTTATATATTACATCATTAACCGTACAGGTGTGACCATAGGCTGTGCACAAAGGTTGTCTGCAAAAAAAGGAAATCCTTGCTCAGCATTCGGTTGCCGTGTAATGGCAGTTGTCATGCCAGGCATACTTCCAGATATTGTCCAAGAACCCGGTGGGAGAGTGAAGGTATGTAATGTGGATGCTTTTGCCTGATTTTCTTTAGATTGCTTCATTTTGCACCTTCTGTTGCTGCAAGCACTGCAGTAACTAAGCAGCTATGAAGTGATGTGCCTGAACATGAAGTCGCAAGTTTAATTCCTAGCCATCTTTGTTAGGTATTTATGTTGTGTGTCACTGATCCTTCAGTGTACTTGCCAGCGCCATCCTCCACCGTAGCGGAGGATGTGTTACTGCAAGTTGTCACACAAAACAGAATCTAACGGGGAAGGTGGGAGATGTGTGATAACCCTTTTACGCTACCTATGACTTGTAAGCTGCTAGATTTGAGACCCTCGTTGAGCTAATCACAAACAAAAGTAGGGGAAATGAGGGGCTCTTTATGGGATACATACAAAGGGAGCAAGCAGCAGGATTTTTTTGTTTTGTTTTGTTTTTGTGGTGGTCAGTGTGGTAATAAGGCAATCATGAAGATACTGTATTACGAAATAGAAAAAAAACAATGACACTCTGCCAAAGGGATCCGCATGCATGACCGAACCCATGACTATATGCGTTATCTGAGTTGTGTGAATCTCCAAATCAAAGGCCTCTAAACAACTTGAAGGCCCCAGTAAAATAAACAGTTTCTAATTCAACAAATGGTTGCTTATTTTTTCCCACAGCAGTTGTCAGAAAATGAGAGATGAGAAATTGTTAGGCCAGACATATACCCAAAATAGCCCCGAAGCAAATCCTACCCCTTTGAAATCATGCTCACCTGCCTCTAGTTCTTACAGCAATGATTTTGGGTATGCAGCACTACCCCACATTACAGAAAGTTACCCTGGGTTCCTCCCCCATAAATATTCTGGCTATGTGATTGCGCTGAATGCTGGCTGGAAGGTGCTTATGTTTGCCTAGTTTTTTCTTCGTGCAGCTTTTCATAGTGATGCTAAACATTTTTACTAGAAATTCGCTGGCTACTAAGAACATGCTGGTGTCAAACTCTGTATGCAAGCTCTATGTAATAATGAGTGCATGGTGTGTTACAGTAGTATTAGTTGTTAATTACAAGAATGCAAATGAAAGGAAGAGGTATTACTGTCTATGGCAGTGCTGTCTAGTATCTTAAGCACTGTAGCTGTGGCCGGCGGAAATAGAAGGGTTAGGGAGAGGCAGCAAGGCAAAGTACAGTGGAGAGCGATAGTGACAAATGATAGGTGAGCATAGGTATACTGTACAAAATACATAACTTGTTAAGCAAGGTTGCACTGTTCGTACCTGAGTGTCCAGGCAGTGCCCAAAAAGAGCGGCGCTTTAAAACGTAATATAAAACGTTTTCAAACGTAATATGAACGTAAAAAGCGCCGTACATACAAAGCGGTGTTCATGTAACATCATATCGCTCAATAATTGCATGCGCAATACGCTGCACAAGGAATGTAAATGGCATTTGTAGATTTGTAGCATTGTTCATTAAGGAGTTAAAGAAATGGTGCAAAACAGAGTTTGTAGCCACCAAAATGGGATTTCACAAGTTAAGCACATTGCAACATGTGTTTTGAGGAAGACTCTAGTAATTATACTAAATAATGAAAGGAGGTCAGAGGGTAACACTATGGTAAGGGCTTTTCCAATGAGAAACAGATTGTTGCACGGTTGTGATTGACTTTAGGGAAGTTTTTATTAACTCATTCCTTATCATGAGAGAAGTGTGTGTTTTTTGTGGGTCTGAGGCATAATATTTTTTTCAGAATGTGTGATGCATAAATTTGTGTAATGTAGATGAAGATAGCGTAAACAGAATGTGCTTTCTGAATACATTTATTTTGGCATAAATATTCAGTGGGAACATTACGAAAAAATGTGAACTGCACAAAAAAGTTGAACATTAGGAAAACATTTATTGACAGAGTAACACGGCTTGAAAAAAAGACTAAGAAGATTTCGAATCGGACTATTTTAGATCTGCTCACTTGTTTGAAATTACAACTTTTCTAGCCAGAAAACATTTTCTTGAATTGTGGGGAAACAAAAGGCTGTGTTCTGTGTCCCTTTGATTTAAATTAGTAATAAAAAAAATATTAGCATACAGATATTAAAATAAAAGCTGCTAAATATACCTTTCAACACTTGCCCCGCTGTGGTGGTGCAGTGGTTAGGGCGCTTGACTACTGTGCCCAAGGATGCGGGATCGAATCCCGGCCACGGTGGCTGCATTTCGATGGAGGCGAAACGGAGTGGCGTTCGTGTGCTGTACGATGTCAATGAACATTAAAAAACCCCAGGTAGTCGAAATTTCCGGAGTCCTCCACTGCGGAGTCTCTCATAGCCTGAGTAGCTTTGGAATGTTAAACCCCACCAACCTAACCATACCTTTCAACATTGGAAATTATAATTAGGAATGCTTCAAGAGACTGGAAAGAATTGCAGAACCATAAAAATCAATCTGCCATAACATTTGTAATTATCAGGTCATAAGAAAATTAAAAGAAGGTAACAAAATACTTGTAAAGCCCTTAGAAGGCTCCGATTTTGCTACAAAATTTTGCAAGTTGCTTTCAGTTGGTATAGAGTATCAATCCTAGGTATATGCCCAGACTTCAATTGGACCAGAGCTCTATTTTTCTTCGAGCTTGTTTAAGCAAATATTGCCCATACGCTGTCGATACACTACAAGTAGCAAAAATGTCTTTCATGACAGCAGCATGATGCCTGAACTGGCTTCAGGAATCACGAAATCGGCAAGAACCAAAAGCAAAACTTACAGGCTTCATTGTCAGAGTAACTGCTGCCTGATACATTAAAATAATCTTCTGCAGAAGATGCAGAATAGTGTGAAAGAGGACTTTTTTGAGCTTGTGTTGTCCCTAGGCTGATATCATGCTACTAGCACACTATGCAAAAATCTAAACTTCACGGGTATTTCGAAAATTGCTGCCGTGAGGTAAAAATTAAGATTATGTGGGACATGACACTATAATGATGCACCATGTCTTTGATGCTAGCACTGAAATTGCACTTTGAATCACTCTATTACTGGGGATTAAGGCATAGTGGCATGGTAACGAGAGAGTTCAGTAGCCTTAGTAAGGGCTGTTATTTGCTGAGCCATCTTCAAGCATAATTTTGATGGATATTATGTGATCTAGTTGTCATGTTTGTGGAAGGTATTGCTTTGTGATAAGAACAGAGGGATAGTATAATAGGGGTATGCAAATGAGCATTGGCAGTGAGTTGCAAAATGCGATCAGACATCCTTGTTCTAGAGATTACAGCGGAATGTTAGATGCATCTGCATTCGAATTCACCTTGCAAAACGTTCTGCCACCTAGCAAATGCTGTGATATACACTTCATTATTCCAAGTGCCCTTAAGCGCAAACAAGTAGTGTAAACATAAACTAAGTCATGTGCTCAACACTTATTGGATGCCATGTACTATTCAAGCTGCATCTATACAGTGTATTTGGCTGCATTTATGCTGCTTGACAGTTTCTACTAAGAGCTTTCATTGGGGAAGGCAATATTTTTAAAATCATGTGCCAATTTGTTAAGTTGCTGGCACCTAATTGTTTTAGCTTTTTCATCCTTTTGTTCCTCTCAAGTTACAATATGCGAATCACTTTGATGGCATAGCGCTTAGTCATGACGTAAGCATTGCTGTGAGTGGCAGTGATAGCATTGGTTACAGAAAGTTAGTAAAGGGCTAAGTTAGCATAGTTTATATAGTAAGGAAGTAGTTTACAATGCACAGGCTCATTTTGTTACTGTCAAATGTTTTATTTTATTGAACTTTGGTGTCAAAAACATTTGTCCCACTTGTAGCCTGTTCGCACTTCCCTGGAGAACACCTATTAATGAGGCTGCACATTGAGCTTCTGCCGCCGTTGTGTAGTTGTGTCTTGACCAACTTGAGTTAGTCCAGGATGTGTAAACGCAACGCACAAAGCGTGTCCATTTCCTGTCAAAGTACGTGAGTGTTGCATGTGCAGGTTAGTTTTATTGCTGCATAGGATCTAGCATTCGTATCAGGGGAAGGCGTATCTATATGCAAAGGTCAGATGGGATAGGTGTTGCATCATCACCAGGCCATGTAGCTTATACCTCTTGTAAATGCAAATAAAGCCACGATAAATCTGAGGTGTGGCAGAAGCTTTTGAGCTTTGTGTCATTGAAAAACTTGTGTTTTCCAGTAAGGTTTGCTGGCAGCGTCTCACTATGTCTCTTCTCATTATTCACAGGGCTTAACTATTGTGAAACCCATTGTGTATGGAAATGTTGCCCGTTACTTTGGGAAGAAGCGAGAAGAGGATGGCCACACTCATCAGTGGACTGTTTACTTGAAGCCATACAAGAATGAAGTATGTATGCCTTTGGTTTTGTTGCTGGTCTTCGTCTAGATGTATGTTTATTCCAAATCTTTGTTTGAAACTTCCTGTTGTTAATTCTTTGCACTTTGTTTTTAACCACAGCTAGGAATTGCGACATCTATCAGTGGGTTGCCTAGGCAGTTGGAACTTCGCAGTAGTGTACGCTTTCAGTATTATCATCAGATGTTGTGGAGATATAGATTTGCAGTTTTGCTAAGGGATGTCATGTTGTGCCTGTGGCACCTCTTTGTTAGGTGCCTAACGTTCACTGTTTGCCATCCTTGATTACAATTTATTGATAACCTATCCAGGAACCATTTGTACATTTTTCACTCTCAGCTACTGTTAAGTTTTTTATTTATTTAGGCACATGCGCTTGACGCCATGTGAACATTTCTTGTGTATTTTGATGCAGCTCGTGCTGCTGCTGCTGCTGCTGCGTGACCTTTGCATGTAAGAAGGGTTGTGAGGCCAATGTGCTCATGTATCTAATGTGTCGCCAATGTTGGAAAGGGTTCCCACTGATCTAGGTTGCCATTCTGAAATGTGCGCATTGGTGTTGTGTCATGTGCAGACACCGCATCAGGTTGTTTTAGGTTAAAATTGTTTTTTCTGGCTTAGTAGGGCTTAGGTGGGCTTAGGTGAGGTGAGGTAGAGTGTTCAATGAATTGTGCATATTTTCTGCAGGACATGTCTTCATATGTCAAAAAAGTGCACTTCAAGCTTCACGAGAGTTACCCGAACCAAAATAGGGGTGAGTATACGGCACTCCTTCAGCTGATTCCTTTCGTTTAAGTAGTTTGTACTTGCAACTTATTGACTACCATGGCTTGTATAAGTAATGATGTGGCACTTCTTTCTTAATGGCTTGACAGTAATGGCTGTGGCGAGGAGCTGCGCTGTGGTGTTATGTTGCCACTTGCAATGTGTGCATTTCCTAGAAAAGATATCGCGAGCCCCTCTGCAACAGCTGTACTTAGTACGAAGGCAAAAAATTTCCTGTCATTCGTACTTGAAAGAAATGAGGCTCAGGCATTCTTCAAATATTTTCACATTAATTTACAATAATTTATTACAGTTACATATTATTAGTTACAAGACGCTTTATACGAGACTATTGTATGGCCGACGAAAAGATGCGGTTGCAAACAGTAGATACAGCGATATTAATGCATGTGCCAAGCTTGCAATACACATAGCGTGGTCTGGCACGCGGCATTCCTTTCTGGTACGGTGGATTAATGCACTGTACTTTGCTTGTGCTCAATGTTCAGCACAGCTGGGTTCTTTAGCCACTTTCTCTTGATGTCTGTGTGACCCTACTAGAAGAGCCTGTATTACTGTCACCCTTCAAGTTATCACTTCTTCTGTTTGATGATCTGCATGGCTAATCTCAAATGACAAGAAACCACTACCTTTGAACAATGTGTTCCTGTGTTATTGGCGGCATATTAGTGTGTGGTGAGTATGGTTGCATTTGTGGCATTAATGATGACAAATGTTTCATTATTACAGCTAGACGTAAGTGCGCAGGCATTCAGCGGTTGAACCAAACTTACTTTCATGTGCAAGATCTAATTGATGAACCAACTTAGTCAGTATTAGCTCATCTTTTTCCTTTTTTGTTGATAGCAGTGGCAGAAACTGCTTATGCTCGACTGTGTGTCCTTTTCACTCTGTCTGAAGGATGGATTTTTCTTTTTTTTTTTTGGGGGGGGGGGGGTAAACATTTATGTTCCTTGGGTGTTACTGCTTATTGGTTAAATCCACAAAAATAGAAGCTTAGACAGATACATTGATAAGTGTGAGTTATATCAAATGACATGTTGCAAGTAGGATTGTAATTGGACGTTGTGCCCTAGCAACATTGTTCAGTGTGTTCTTTTTCCTCTCTCCCTCTTCCATTGAGTAACTGCCTACTCTGTAATGAAGAGACTTTTTCAGTGAGTGCCTTTCTACTGCTTTGTGATGCATTGACTGTAATGTAGTGATATAGCCTCTAGCAAATATATTTTTCTTTTTATGCAGTGGTGACAAAGCCGCCATATGAAGTGACGGAGACTGGTTGGGGGGAATTCGAAATTGTCATTAAAATATACTTCATGGATACCACAGAAAGACCGGTGAGCATGACATTTTGTTAGTTATTGGACAGGAGTGTGAACTAGCTCAAGAGTCGAGAGTCTTCGGCGCTTGGATAATGCACTGTGTGTGGAAATCTACTGCCATATTGAAGCAGCCCTTAATGTCGCTCAGTGAAGGATTATTAACATTTCGAAACTCTGAGCGTACTGTTAAGACACGTTACAAGGATTGGGCTTGAGCACAGAACTACCCACTTCAAAAAAGTTCACTGTTTATTTTATCTGTTGCCTGGGTGGAATTGAGGCCAGGACCGCCCGCTACAAAGCATGAAAAGCAGGAATGTTTTCTTGGGAAGAAGACATTGCCTTTCTTCATTTTACATTGCCGAAGAAAGTTCGAGTGAAAATTATGCAAGTGGTAGCAAGATAGTAAAGTGAAATTAAAGTACTAGTTCATCTTCCATGGGCGACTACATTTTTTGCCCTTTATAGTAAAGAAATTGTCATAAAAATCGATTATAGTAAACTGCGTTTGGTTGACATATTTCTCAAGAGATTTCCGCAAACACACAGTCGAGAATTTTGATACAAATATATATATATATATATATATATATATATATATATATCTTTTTTTTTTTTTTAAATAAAAAAAACTATAAAACAGCATTTTTTTAAAATGGTTTTACCACTAGGCTCATTAGCTCTAAGAAGAATCTGACTTCATGTGTGCCTCGGATATGTGAGATGAGGAAAGCATGCAGAGCGTAGGAAAACGGTAAACCTGGCTACGAATGCAGAAAAGTTGATGCGGTCCGTTAAAAAAGTAAGAGAGCAAAACTGCTGTAAGAAATAAGGATGGGAAGAAACGGCCTAACATTCACAGCACTGTGCAGCGCGAAGCATGAGGTGGCAGTGGCAGAAAAGTGGAGATGCGGCACTTGACAGTGTGAACAGAAAATCTTATAATTTAAAAAGAAAATAAAAAATTGCACAAAGAGACAATAAGAGGAGGAATGAAGGTATTTTTGAGTGTTACTTTTTTTTTAGCAACAAGACGTGTTTAGTAAGTGGCCATTTAATTTTAATCACCAACAACTGATATAGCAAAGATTTTTTCTGGTCTAAATGGCTTTACTATAGAAGGGTTCTAGGGTACTAACCACACGCTGAGTTGAAGTTTGTTCGACATTGACAAAGTCCAGCTTTTCTGAATGCTATTTGCACTTTAACTGGAAACCAGTTTGGCCACATGTAGTAGGGAAACCTGTTCACCACAGGTTTCAGGCTGTCATTCGCAAATGAAGTTAAAACACGACCCTTCAAAGTGTGAACAAGATGAAAATGTTTTGACTATTGGTGCTTGAATAATAACGCGCTTGGTTTCCGCTTTCGCCGTGCTGTGGTTCCTGATCATTAGTGAAGATATGTTTGGTGCGAGGTTGCGGTTTTGATAATCTAGGCATGCTGGTCACTCCTCGATGGAAATCAAATGCAAAATCGCCTGCGTACATACTAAGATTTTGGTGCACTTACCCAGGCAGTCGGTTATACGGAGCCTACCACTTCTCTGCACATTGTATTTTACAGTGCTGCTGTGCCACATTATACTAATAGTCCTAAATAGTGTGAATTTTCACTTGGCAACTGTCTGCTTCACCTTCACCTGTTGCTCTCCACATGTTGCTGTTTACATACTTGTTTACTACCGATTTGGTGCTTTTTTTTTCAAACCAGTTGTCGGACGTCTCATGTCCAAACCATTAAAATAAATCGCATACTGTTATGTCTTCCTGTGGCTACATATTATATTTTATGAGCGATCCTCTGATTATACACTAGAACATCGTTGATACTTTCCTGGCTTGTACGATTTCCCATTTCAGACGCTCAAAATCGCAGGCAGTGAATTTCGCTTATAGAGTTATACTATTTTTCTTCCGTTTAATATTTTCTCGCATAACCTGATTTCCTGGTTACTTCGTTCGAAGTTTTGACAAATTGTGGTCGTATAATACATTTTGCGATCAACCAGACATCTGTTAACAAGAACTTGCGGCATGAAAAATTGATCGAAAAATTGAACAGTTGCTTTCCTGCAGTCCCTAGGTGCAAAGGGGCGAAGCATCAAAGAAAGCCAACAAACCAGTATTCATTTATTTATTTATTTCCCTACAGCGCCAAAGCAGCATTACAGTGGGAGGGGGTATACATAAAGGAAAGCAAAACATAGCAATGTCAGCCACGGAAACAAATCAAAGTCATATCAAAAAGCAAAGACAAAACAAAACAAATAAAAAATCTCGCTGCACCACAAAACTGAAATGGTCATTATAATGCAAAAAAAAAAAAAGAAACAAGAAAACATCATTGGGCATAATGCAAGCAGTGACTGAAGGCAGTTTCCAATCACATATTGTTTGTGGGAATAAAAAACAATCCAAATACATCAGTTTTTGAGGCAGTCTCTTGTTCTTTGAAGCTGTTATCTACACAGTCAGAGATATATTGAGGTGCCAATATATATTTTTCCCTTTCAATAGTAACAGAACAGTCATAAATCACGTGAAAAAACTTGAGTCCTAACTTATGCCGACGAATTTCCAAATGCTACCATTGCAGTCTTTCTTTCAATGTCTTGGCAGAGATACCGTTTCTGTAAATCCGACACAAACCGAGCAGCTAATTTCTGAACCCTTTTTAATTTGGCCTTGTCTCACACAGTCGGAGAGTCCCAAATTGGGCAGGCATATTCGAAGATTGACCTAACATTGGTATTGTACAGTAATTCTCCAGTAGTTAGCGGAAAAGACATGGCATTTCAACAATAAAGGCCAAAGCTTTCGCTGCTCTGGATGCAAATAGTCAACCTGCCTCTGCCATTTTCATTGAGATGTAAACACCTAAGTATTTATATTCTGAAACTTTATTTAACATTATACCATTTAGATTATAGCTGCTCACGTGAGGATTTTTCTTTCTGGTAAATACATCAGTTTTTGAGGCAGTCTCTTGTTCTTTGAAGCTGTTATCTACATATATATATAAATTTAGTCTCATATGCCATTTTACACATCATTCACTGACTCTGTCTATGTGTTGTTGGAGAACAAGCGCATCACTCGCACCCCCCCATTTCTCTGTACAGTACAAAATCGTCTGCAAATAATTGCATTTGAGATTGGATGTCATCACTTATGTCATTGATGTGCAGTAAGAATAATAGTGGCCCTAAGGCTGATCCCTGAGGTACCCCAAATGTGACATTTGCTACCGAGATTGAGACCCATTAATAACGACAAATTGCTTACGAAGCACTAGTATGAGCATATCCAAGAGATAAACTTGTGCATTGTTGCTATAAGCTGCTAGTTTTTCAATCAGTAAAACATGTGCCACAGTGTCTGATGCTTTCTGGAAATCTAAAGAGGCACAGTCTACAGAGGGACGATGATCTAAAGCTTTGGCGATGTCATGCATAAATTCTGTTAATTATGTAATACAAGAAAGGCCCTTATGAAAACCATGTTCAGCTGGATTATCTAACAATATTCGTTAATATATGCTACTAAAGTAATATACAAGGTATGCTCCCAAACTTTACGGGCAACAGAAGTCAAAGACACTGGTCAATAATTCGCAACATAAGGCCCCCGTTCCTGCAGAAACATGACTCCATGAGGAGCAACCCGACGGCTTCTCTAGGGTCGGGGCATAGGGGAGAACTGTGTGATTACAACTATTCGCTTGCATACAAGCAGGCCGGCTCTGGCGGATGCATACCTAAGCAAAACACGGTGATGTAAGCTAACACGATGGCTTCTCCACGTGTCACTAGTGTAAGGGGGTGAAGCATCTGGAAACAACTAAGGAAGCGATTCTGGCTCGTCATAACCTGCTGCAAACCAGATTTGTTACTAAATCTCTTCCACATGGGACTACGCAAATATAGACTGAATTCTCTGAGAGCAAAAAAATGAGCTGTGCATACTGGATGTCTATAATTGCTAATGTACACTTTTATGCAGTGAAAGTCTCAATTCTAAATGTCTTTGTATGTTATTCAGCAGACAACTTTTTCAAAATCAGGCAGTTCGGATCATACGTTTCCGGATAATACATATTTTCTTGCATATTTAGAGACGTATGAACAAGGTTTTGCTGTATTTACATGTGTGTTAATGGCAAAAACTGATGGGGATAACAAACAATTAAGGTTAACTGCACGTGACTTTTTACCTCATAGGGTCACCAGATTACCGAAAGACAATTGATCTTCAAAACTAATATTTTAGCCATAAAAAGAAGATAAAAATTGAAATCCTGAAGTAAGCACTGGAAGCTTGCCAAATTGAAAATATATATATAAACTAAAATGTTCATCTCTTGGATTTAATTTTTTTGTTCTGGCGATGTTAAGTGGTAGTAAGAGCAAAGAATCGAACATGCTGCAATGTCTTTGAAAGGTTGTTTCCTGCTTTGTGTAATGGTCGGAACGTGTAAAGTGCATTTTCGAGCCATGCACTGATCTTGCATTTATTTTTAGTTAATGATTCAATTGCACTTCCTTAGGTGACTGTCTACCACATCTTGAAGCTGTTCCAAAGTGAGACAAACATAATGCTTGGGAAGAAGCAGCTTGTGTCGGAATCATATGATGAGTTGGTGAGTGCTTTTAATTATTACGCAGTTGCCTGACAGGCTGAAACTACTGAATGTTATTGCATAGCTTTGCCATACGCACTGCATGCCAACTGGCAGTTGACTATCTTGTCAGTAATGCCAGCATTTGTCTGGTGACAGTTCAATAGGAGCTCGCCACATATTTGGTTGTTATTTATGCACTTCACCTTATTTCTTATTTGGTACTCTTGGTATGGCTAGTCAAATCTAAGCTGCTGTGCATTAAACGTCCTGCCACATTCTCTTCTTTCTTTTTTCTTTTGTAATTCCTGGCTTGTCAGGCAATAGACAAGGGCCTCTTTACACGCCAGAGAAACTTGCTTGTTGTAGGCCTTTTCAAGTGTTTAAGTTCATTTTAAACCAGCCAAAGGACGAGAACAGGGAAGAAGTGGACGCGTACAACCCAACCGGTGGAATGGCAGGAAATTGAGAAGAAGAAGAAGAAGAAAATTCAAAGTCAAGGCCTAACTAACGACTTTTCTAATTTCACCAGTTGCGTTGTGCGCGTGCTTTTCAGAACGATTCTTCGTTGTCTTCTTTCGTTCAATAAACATTCAGTTCTTGGTCCAGCCTTGTCCTGTCCTCTTCTTCCCTGTGTCTCATCCTTTGGGTGGTTTAAAATGAACCGTTACCAACTTGCCCAGTCGTCAACCTTGTTCAGTCTGGTGCTCACTCCCTACAAGTGCGCTAAAGTTAAATGGTGTCACACTGCAATAGGGGAATGAGAGTTTACTCTATGTAATTCAATGTGCTGTGCTGTCTTGTCAAGCAATAAAAGTTGTATTTTGTTTGCCACATTGTTATCCAGCCAAAATTTATACATCTGTGCTGGGAGTGTAGTGTGACCTTAATGTGAGTTTAGCTGGAGGTGCGAAGTTCGTGCTTTGAGATTAAAAAGCGCTGGTTCAGAGGTGAAGGAGCAAACATATTCCGGCCGTGTTGGCTGCTTTTCGATGCAGATGAAAAACAAAACGTGATGTGCTGCGAGATATCAGTGCATGTTAAAGAACCCCAGGTGGTCGAAATTTCCGGATCCCTCCACTAAGGCGTCTCCATAGCCCGAGTTGCTTTTGGACGTTAAAACCCCACGAACCAAACCAAGCTTAGAATTGTTGAAGGATTGCTTATTTATACACAGCAACTGGTTGTAACGGCAAGAAAAAAAAAATAGTTTTCCTGCTTACTGCATTTGGCAAGATGGCACGGTATTTTCAGTGGGGACGAATTTGCTGAATACGCATCTTCTGTGGTGAAGCATCTGCATGGTTAACATTTTTGCTTTGTCCACAGATATTTTCGGAGCCGACTGTCATGATGCAACAGCTCCTAACAAGTACGAGGCCGCTTACTGTGGGCCCATACAAGCATGAGTTCGACTGTGAGTACTCACCTTTTAGTCTATGGTCTGTACGGTTTGGTGTATAACTTGAAACTGAATTTGTAGCATAATTGGCAGAATTGGCAACTGAATTGGGTGAAAAATAGACATCAGAGCTACTCTGGATAGCAAGTAAATATGTATACATATATGCATGGCAGACTGTAAACATGCTACATTGAAACCTTGCAGCATGATTTAAGGCGATCTTATACCACTCTCACACGGGCACTTTGGATCACAATCGGTATTGATCATGATTGAAGTTTCAAGCGCGGTCGAGAAGGACCGTGCTACACGTACCCGCTCGATTCCAATCGACAGGTTTGATAGCTACATGAGAGATGACGCTACGCACACGATAAACATCGTCGTCAGTTTGTAATTATATACATAAATACAAACTTCATTAAAACTTTGTTCTTGTTTGTGATCATAGCTTCCTTGACGAATAGCAGTTGTGTCATCCATTGCGCATGCAGGCAGATCAGGCAGCGAGCGCACGCGGGAACTGGCAAGCGTGGTCAGGTGTGGTCGAGCCCGCACATTTGTTTACCATTGGCAAAACGCGCATGTGGTGTCTGTCGATAGTTTGAACAAATTCACATAAATTTAGATAACAAAAATATTTATTTTAATATGGCATGTTTTTATAATAAATCTTGTGAGTAATCTTTACCGTTGGTATACAGTCGAACCCGGATATATCGAACTCGAAGGGGATCGCGAAATAGTTTGATATATCGATAATTCTATATACAGAAATCGCCTTGTGACGGCACTTACGATGCGAAAAAACGATACCGTATTTGTCGCGTAATCGACCCACTCGCATAATGAACCCACCCTCCACTTTTGCACCCGAGAATTTGAAAAAAAAAAAAAAATGCGTTGAGGCCAGCTCGCTCACATGCAAGCGACTGAGCGATCTCAGCGACGAGCGGCAGCGACAGAGTGAAAATTTTCAAACTTGTTGGAACTGTGTCTCTCTCGCCACTCGAGCCACCGCAGCAGCTCAAAACAAGGTTTCTGTTGCGGCGGCAGAAATCGTCGCGAGCATTTTCGCTTGCATGTCGATGGCGTGCGTCAGTCCGTTTCGGTCGTCTCATCCACAGCTCAATGGCAGCGTGCCAAGATGCTGCGCAGCGATAACGTCGGGGCACGTTTATCTCTTGATAGCTCCTGTGGTGGTGGGGAGCAAACTTGGCAGAGTGCCCGTGATGGCTTGATGGCTTGATAGCACAAGCCTGGTTCGATTTATCACGCCGCGCTTGGGGCGAGCGTCATGATCGCAGCAGCTGACCGCGTGCTTTCGTTGATTCATACATGCAAGGATGAACGCCACGCCAGCCGCGCGCACGCGCGCAGAGGGTTCGCAACACACGCTGACAGCGTCCCACGTCTGCCTGAAAACGGGCTGAGCTGGCTTGGCACATGCGTAGCGCGTGCTGAAGGAGAGAGATAGCTAGGCAAAAGAATGGGCACTCCCACGCACATGGCTTGCAAACGTCATGTGTTGGCGCGCGGGAAACGATAACTGCAAATGCGCGCGCCTTTGGGGAATGGGCGCGGCGCTGCCAAGACCAGCGTCGCCGAACTGTCCCCTTTCATTCCTTCCACGCGTGGCTTGAAAACGTCAAGCGGCAAACGGCCAAGGGTGATGCGATCGTCTTTGGAGAAGGCACACTTTCCAGTGCGTGGTGCGGAGTTCAATATATCGAACGACCTGTGAAATTGAGTTCGATATATGACGCGGCTTTCCTATACTTTTACATGGGATTTTCAAGGGGATATTCCGTGAGTTCGATATAACCGAAATTTGATATATCCGGGTTCGATATAACCAGGTTCGACTGTATTTGATGAATGTCTGAGAATGAGGGTGGCAATGACAGCTCGACCGTAGTTGAGGCGGTAGAGCAGGATCGTGGACGATCATGATTGAGTTCGTCATGTAGCAACGCCGGATCTGCAATGAGCTCGATTTCAATCAACTTTATCACGACCGAAAGTGCCCATGTGACAATGGTATTATCGTTGTTGTGCCAATTCATACCTGCCAACCTTTCCGATTCACTCAGAAGACTCCTGATTTTGAACTGAACTCTCTGATTGTACGGCCACTCTCCCCTATACCTGCCAATAAGTTGTCTCTGTCTCCGAAAGTATAATTTTTGCAAAACCAGCCCGGTGGAACCTGCAGCTGCATTGTAATCACCAGCATCACTATCAACTGCTGCACTAGCACCACCGGCATCATCGGCTGCCCAGCCGATCAAAGCCAAAGTAGCAAAGGCTGGTTGCAATTTGTGTTTACTATAGCTGTTTATGTGTAGTTTTATAGTTGGCTAGGCTGCCTGTGTGCTGTGGACAGTGTCAAGTTAGAATTTTCGTGTGCTTGAGGTCATGGCACTACTGTCAGAACAAAGGAAGATGCACTAGCAGAAGTTTTTGCAATCTTGTACTTCTGACATTGTGTGCTTCGTGACGCCAAGAAAAGGCGAACACTTCGGGTTTTGCACAATGCGTGGATGCGACAAGGGCATGTCTCATAGCAATGAAGGTGATTTGAAACTGAAACTAGAACTGAATTCTGCTCATCATTGTGCGACACAACTTTCCGACATCTGCTGCTGGTGAATCGTCACCAACGTGGATGCTTCAGCCAACCTGGACGCCCAAGAAACAGCTTTACTGAGCTTCAAGCAAGGCTACCGCAACAGATTTTTGAAGCTAGAAAAGTTGGCTATTGCAAGCTCCTTGCAAAAGGACTCATTCAGTACTGCCTGAAAGTTTGGGCGGCTCGCTGGACCCTGGTACAATAAATGTGGCCTAACCCCCCCACCCCACCCCTCCCTTGGCACGAAAAAAAAAAAAAATTCCCGATTTTTGATCTGGCCAAGTATGCTGATTAGATGAATGGTCTTTCAGTACTGAGGTACCTCGCTGTTGGTAACATCATAATAGAAATGGTTCCAAAGCCTTACCCATTGTTAGTGATTTTCATGATGACTTGGAGACATCATTTCTAGAAATTCAAAGAAAGAAGTAATTCACTCGTGCGGGGTACAGCTCCCAGCTCGACAAGTAATAAAAAGAAAAAGGTAAAAAATTGAAGTTAGCCAGAGAGATAGCGTGTATCACTTTTATTCATGCGATATGCTCTGCTGGGAGCTACTAGACTATGGCAGTTACCTGGTTCACTTGTTAAAATGAGCACAATCATGCTGACGGCATATCGTTCTGCCAGGTTCCACCTTCAACCGCTTTCACATAGAGAACTCACCACTGCACAGTGGCCTCCTTAGCATGGCTAGCTCAATGCTACATGCTAGGCAAATCTACACATGGCAAAGCTTTATCAGAATGGTACCATGCTGTGCAAATGCCACAATGGAATGCATTCGTGTTAGTGGCACTCCTTTCATCGCGCCAAGGCCACAGTCTGAGGTTGTCTTTCCTTCTGCAGCGGAGCGACTGGAAAAGCAAGCCAGGCGACAGCCACCTCAAGCCTACTGGCGCTGGTTGTACGCGAGCAACGCCATTATGAATCACTGGCCAGGCTCATATCATCCTTAGCTGAGCATCAGCTGCTAATAGTGAAAGTATATGTGTCTGCCTTAGTTTTAATTTTTTCCGTAATAACTTGAGGTGACGTTTTGTTCACCAGATAAGGGATCTACCTGCTTGTTTACTCTGGATGGTTCCTGCTGGGCATTGGAAGATGCTACGTCATGCGACTCATGCCATTCACACTTCAAAGGCGTCATATCAAAGAAGATTTTGTTTGACCTACGTCACTTGATTCAAAAATGCATGTCGCCACATACCTGAGAGACAAGTAATTATGGCTGCACTGTGGCTCGACCTGTTTGACAGAAAACTGCTACCTTTGTCTAAGTCCTCCACTTCTTTAAAGTTACAAAAAAAAAAAAGTAAAGAAATGCTGCAGCTCTTACACTTATATACACAAAATACTCTTTTAAACGGTATCCACAAATTACCTGTAGAGATAAGAAATTGGTGGTGGTTTAGCTTAGTTAAGCCTGGATATCAAAAGCGAAAAGCTTCGGCCATGCCATGGCTTAGCTTGTGGTTCCTTGGCATAGTTGTGGCTTACCTTGTTGTTCACGGTTGTACCTTAAAGATATTCCATGGCTTATCATCACGGTGAAACATCGATTACAGCCGTACATCACATAACATTAAACTTTATTCCGATTCCACATCATCATCACCGTTACACTTCTGTATAAACATAAACACAGCCCGGTGAAAGCACGCGGCACCGGCTGAAGGTCAACCGGCGGAGTCGCGGCGGCGGTTGCGACGGCAGCGGCGGCTACGACCACCTGCGCCTCTCCTGTGACGTCACGTGGTTTGCGCATGAACAGCTGTGGCATTTATTGCGAAAGCAATACTGCGCCAGGTCTAACCACTCGTCGCTGTGTGCCGTGTCCATGACCGTGATTCCGTGGCAGGAGCTGCCAACTTGGGTCTCTCGTTTCACATGGGACGGTTATGTCAGACTCAGCCTGCCAGGAATTCACGTTACCACTATAGGCCACTAAGGCACATTCATACGGCTTGGCTAAAGCGGGGCTTTATAGGTGTTTCTAACGACGAAGCACACGCGAGACTCGGAGTTGACTAGCCTAGTGAAGCTTTTCGTTTCAAAAATTGGCAAATGCTGTCGTTTAAGCTGTGATAACAAAGCACATCTTAAACTGTGAAGAGTCTTAAATGGTTCTTACAGTCGTTCACCCTTGGTTTTCCAGTTGAAGAGAAAAAAGAGAAGACCCTGCACGCTATCCTCTCGGCAAAGAACAAAATTCGGTTAGAAGTGGCTGATCTCAAGGAACGCCTCAAGGTCGCCAGGGAAACCATCGACAAGTACAAGGCAGAGATTGCAAAACTGGAATCCCAGGGCGATGTAGATCCTGGAGGTGCTGCCGCAGCTCCCAGTGCAGCGTCCTGACGGGCCTTCAGTGTCTCTGTGGATGTGCAACAACTTTCCTCGAGTGTGGCTTTGTGCCAGGTGTGAAGTGCGGACATTGCTGGATGCTGCTTCGAGTGGTGTTTCGAAATGATGAGGGCGACAGAGAACATTGGTGTGCACGTGTTCCAGATCACCCTGTTTTCAAGCTCTCACTATGTGGGTGCTTCCATATTGCATAGCATCAGAGAGACATTGGTTCTGGTGTGGAGGAGATCACTTTAATTGCAGTGGAATTTGTTGATAGTTATTAAGGTGTCATCGGTGGCTTGCAAGTGAAAGAATGGCAGCATCGGTCAGAGGTAAGGTTGTAAGAACCCAGCATTGTCCTGCTTGTTACAAGTTTACCTACTGCAATTGTGTGTTGAATTGTTGGACAGTGTGCTTGCTTTCATGAGATATCCGAAGCAACAAATTGGTTTGTGTTTTTGATGTCCACTTCGTTATTTTATAACTTCATCAGACCTCTTGTAGGAAGAATGCCAGAAAGCTCTGCTTTTGTCTGTGCACTTTCAGGTAAAAACTAAACTGCTGGAAGAGCAGTTGCAGCATTGTCAGGCAACCTGTGTTTTTATCATTGTTTGAATCCTGCAGAGCAGGAACAGAGCAGGCTCAACCCTGAAGGGAATTTGCTGCTGCTTGGAATGTTCGTAAATAAAGTTTACCCAAGCATATGTATTTTCACTATAGCCTTTGCACTGAACTTAGTTTGCCTAAGACGTTAATTCTAGCAGCTGTACTTCACTGAAGACAACTGTAGTTGTATGGTGCAAGTGATATCGCAAACTTTTTTATTAGAAGGTCGAAATTACCTGTTAGCGGCAGCATTGTGACCAAAAGATCACGAATGTGCCTCTGACGGGTGTTAGTGGGTAGGTGGCTGACAAAGACTGATATGCCTCTGACGGGTGGTAGTGGGTAGGTGGCTGACAAAGACTGGCACTGAATGGCAGGCGAGTTGTGTTGCGTCACGACACCACGTGCCATGGTCGAATTGGCAGAAGCTGAGAACTCGGGCAGCACCTTTGTGATAGAGGGTGAGAGGGAAATTGAAAGCATTGGGCCATTTGGGTAACGATTCAGGGACGCTGTTAGTAAGCAGCATACACTCCACATATGCACGTTTGTATGGCTTCATTGAAATGAGGCTTAATGTTGCTATGAACACAGCAAATGTTCATAGCGTGGATGGAGCTTTGAGTGTTTGGCACGGGCTGGTTGGCAGAGTCCGTCGCGGTGGCCTGTGTTCTTTGTGTCATGTTCTTTGGTAGATTTACATGCTATCAACGCCTTCTGCTTCATAATGGAGTAGGTCACTCCTACGTGCTAATGTCTGTGTGAGAAGATCAAGGCACAAGCTAAGGAATTTGCGATTAAGTAAGCTGCAAAACACATGTTTGTTAAGAGGTATCCTCAAGGGGACCCACAGATGAGCGACTAACACTATGATATCATACCCTGAAAGATGGAGCTGAGTATTCCTACATTTTTTATCCCTATTGTTACCTGTTCATTATTATGGGACAGGCAGTTATGGAAAGAATGGTATCTTTATGTGCATTATATCCACTTGCAGTTGTCAGTTTAGCATGAACCACTTACGGTCATTGTGCCTGACTTGACATCAAGCACAGCATTGGGCAAGTTGGCACACATAATGCAAAAACAGCACAGCTTTTGTTTCTTATTGTGATTGCTACTTTTTTAGTAAATGCAAAATAGCTCTCTTTTATGACTTGGCTTGTAGCAGCTGGCTTCTGGGCTCAGGGCGATACAAAGGGAGCACATAGGGCATACAGAGCTATGAGCAGCATAATCTAGAGTGCATAATTACCACCAGCTATATCAACGGCCAACGCTCTGGTGAGCTTTTTATGTTTCCTTGCTAGCGGCATCTTTTCAGAGTCGAAGTTATGTGCAAATTCCTAATATACTGGTATTATATCACCTGTACAGATACTGGTGTGTAGAGGACCGAAAAATACCGTATATTCCTATTCTGTAGCTACTCCATGTTATGTCTCAGCAGTGGTGGTCCTAGATTGCACATGTAAGTTCATAAAGGAGGCTTTCCCCGCTGTCCACACACACTGACAGTGACCGCTGGTGTCGGCTGCTGAGCCAGTTGCGCGGCAGGTTCACATTGGGCACTGATGACAGGTGAAATGTTTCATGTGCTTTGTCCAGAACGAAGTGAATAGAACCACAGATGCAAAAACTACACTGTTGTAGGTGTCCCTGTGAGCAACTGTGTTATTGGAGATTTTAGTGCTTTCTGTGACAGTTGAGCAATTTCCGGTTTCCCTAAATAAAACGAGGCAAACATAAAACTGCACTTAAGCATAGCGATTGGTTGCCAAGCTATTCTGGTACAATGTGTCGGTCAGCAGTGAAACCAATGACGCAGTTTCATTGATATCCTCCGCACAGAATTTTCTAACGTTTTGAACTGACTGCCGTGTAAAATGTTGAGGGCCTCCTGGTCTCGGTTCTGACACGACTGATCTCGAGGGAGAGCACAGAAGTGTACTCTTCCTTCAGACCGGCTGTGGTTCTGATAAATAGTATTGAAATATCACGAGCAAAAATATAACAATGAGAGGTGGCAAACCATAACTGGATTTTAATTATGACGCTAATGTAATGCCTCTTTTCCTAGTGGCAGTCAGTGATATCAAATGTATGAAGTTGGGGATGACGGGCGCATAGCAGCTCTTGTGCACGTTGATTCGCTAAACTCATGTCTGTGCCGGCTTTCTGAATTTGCCAAAAGCAAGCTCGAAATTTCATTATTTCATTAATGCAGAGCAACTGTCGATAAGCATGCATTGTAATGTCACAAATGCAAGGTTGCCTACTCACAAATAGGCAGGATTGAGGTCATGAAATAGGAAATTTTTAATTCCATCTTTGCTGAGGCAAAATGTCGCTGACTGCGAAATTTGGAGCAAAGAACTGAAATACTACGGAGAACCTAGTTTGAATTTTCAGTAAAATTCGTGAAACTTGGAAAAGTGCCAAAGCTACCCTTTAAAGGGACACTAAGTACAAATGCAAGTTTGCCTGTACCTATATAATACTGTATTTTAACCATAAAAAGGCCACTTTCACCTAAAACCGGAGCTTTTATAAACTAGAAAAGGCCAAAAAAGAAAGAATTGTGGCGACGCTTGTCACCTTGAGTGTGATGCGACAGCATTAAAAGCAGGTTCCTGCTACAGCTAGGCTTCTATCGCAGCAGCCCGACATGCATGCTGACTGGTTTTTTGTATCGTCTTTTTGAAATGTTTATCACAGTAGATTCAGGTTGTATTTTTATTAGGGAGTATGCAGGTGGCACTGATTCTGCACTATTCAGCCTGATAAGCAGAGCAGTCTAGGCAGGGTTACACACAACTGAAGCCGAGCTCGTCAGTGCGCTGCATACGTGGCCATGTCACCTGGTCTCATTACGTGGCACACCTCTGCAGCCAATCAGCGCTCGGCTATGCCTCTGCCCTGGTGACGTCATAACCTCTCTAGGCAAATAAAGGAATTTTTTGATGCAATTGGTTTTTTTCTGCTCATGCACCTATAATTGTAAGTGCGTGTCGCTTGCTCCCTTCCACTCGCCGCTCCAGCCTGGGCGCAGCAAAAACGCACCTGACGCATGCTTCCGGGTGACGCGCTCTTGTAGGCGTGACTACATGCACTTTCAGCCTCTCGGTTTCGTGCAACGAGAATCGGCTTGAAAATTTTTCACGTGGGGACCACTGGGCTTCCAAGAAGTGAGATCTGCAACTTGACGTATGCTGGATGCCCCACCGGGGTGCAGTGGTAAGACGCCCGACTACTGTCCGGAGTTCCCGGGTTCGAACCCGACCATGGCGACTGCGTTTCGATGGAGGCGAAACGAAGTGGCGTCCGTGTGCTATGCGATGTCAGCGCACGTTAAAGATCCCCGGGTGGTTGAAATTACTCCGTAGCCCTCCACTACGGCTCCCCTTTCTCTCTTTCCACTTTCACTCCCACCCTCATCCCTTCCCTTACAGCGTGGTTCAGCTGTCAACAGAGCAACTGACAGATACTGTGCCTTTCCCTTCCTGTAAATCAATTATTATTATTATTACGTATGCTGGATGTTCCAGCAAAGGTGAGAACATTTTTAGTGCGTAGCACTACTAGCCGCAATCACGGATTTCGCCGATGTCTGTCCGAAGCCGCGCACTCTCCGTGAACCTGAAATGGAGAAAGAGAAGGTGGCGACACGCGCGGCTCAGCATTGAGGCGGTGGAGCGGCCTGTTCATCTGTCTCTCCGTGAACTGGAAGAGAAGGAAGGAAAAGTGGCGACGGCCGCGTCACGCGTCTTAACACTGTGGGTTGGTTGGTTGGTTGGTTTGTGGGGTTTAACGTCCCAAAGCAACTCAGGCTATGAGAGACGCCGTAGTGGAGGACTCCGGAAATTTCGACCACCTGGGGTTCTTTAACGTGCACTGACATCGCACAGCACACGGACGCTCCATGGTGCTGAGCGGCCGCATAAATGGACCCAGTGAGATAGTAAGACAGTGAGAGAGGGTCGTGTCAGTTGCAGACGTGGCGGCCGTCACTGGGCAGCGTTTCACAAGCTTGACTTAGGCTGACATAACCTGCGTCCAGTATCCCCCTCCCCAAGAATACCCCAAAGTTCCCAGTAGTAGTAGTTTCACAAGCGTGTGTTACTCCGGAATGAGCAGTCGTGTGTCGCTCGCGCGTCCTCAGCTTCGGCATCGCCCACTACGGGCTCCATGGGAATGAACAGGCCGATGTTGAAGCGAAAAGCGCACTTATCAATGGCCTCCAAACAGCTGTGCCTTTTTCAAGAGGTAACACGACGTGCCTTCTTACGAGTTGTATGAATAATGCTACAGCAGCTTACTGGGCCCAGCCAGACGCCCGACACATTCGTCTAAGAAGGCTCGATGAAACATTAAAATTTTAAGTTCCGCGTGATATTCCGCGTCATCAGGCATGCTTACTACATAGACTTCGTTTAAACGTGGCTTTCACGCACAAGTACTTACATTTAATTGGACAGATGGACTCGCCGGAATGTTCAACTTGTGGCATCCCAGAGACTGTGGACCATATATTATTGGTGTGCCCAGCGTATTCGCGCGAAAGAAGTGCGCTAGCGGCTTCCTTGAAGCGTTTAGACAAGAGGCCTCTTGTCGGAAGAACTGCTGCTGGGCTCTTGGCAGGACAAGGGGAAGGGTGTCCAGGCAGTGCGTGCTCTTTGCCGTTTTTTGTGCGCCAGCGGACTTGATTCGCGTTTGTAAAACAAGCTACTCTGTCTGTATATGTATTTCATATGCATTCTCCCACATCGTCACCCATCATGACCTTCTTTCGTCTTTCCTTCCCCTTCCCCAGTGCAGAGTAGCAGGCCAGATTTTAATTATTCCGGCCAACCTCTCTGCCTTTTCCTTTCAATAAATGCATCTATCTATCTCCCCTCGCATCAGGTACTCAACCTTCACGGACAGCAGACGTGAAAGCCCGGTGCTCCCTGGACCTCGGCTCCGAGCCGCTTGCCGCGTCTTGAAGCTGCTTGTGCTCGCTCGCCTTCAAGCGCGTTTTCCTCTCTCTTTCTCTCTCCCTATGAACCCACCCCAGACCTTTCGGAAGCAGATCAGTGCATTTTTTTTTTGTAAAGAGGTACAGTCTTTGTCAAAAGTTTATAGCCCAAGGGGTTTGCTTCTGAGCCATACCTTGCAGTTTGCAATACATTCTCAAAGTTTTAACTTTACTGAAGGTAGGGATAATTTTCATCCTACCCTCTCCAATGTGATCGACTTCCACTAATGCTAAAGAGGCGCTACTAGGTGGATTAGAAACAGACCCCTTGGGCTCTAAACTTTTGGCAAAGGGTGTACATTATGCCTGTTTTCGATCATTTCTGAAGATGGGGTAAGGAAAGCTGAAGACGCGGCTGCGCTGCGCGTTTGCTTCGCGTCGCAATGGATGAAGCCGGGCCGTCAGGTATTGCGGCGCAGGTTCGCCGTGCTTGACATGCTGAAGTACAACGGTTAAGCAGTGCTACGCACCTACTTCGTATTTGATTGCCTATGCAAATCGGCCGTAATTTTTTAAAAATATGCTTTCTGAGATGTCGAGGTGGCTTCATCAGAAAAGTTAATCTGCTAACTCGTAAGTTGGTTAAGTAGAAAACTCCCAATTGTTTCATTATTAATTATTACACTTACGTGCCGTTAGTAAGATCGTCGTCGTTAGTAAAGTCGTTTGTAGCCGGCCGTTAGTAATGTCGCTTTTTAAAAATTCAAAAAAAAAAAAAACGCGACTCCCTTTGCCGCTGCGGCTAACGAATTTCGTCCACCGCATGCCCCTTTTGAGGTCGGGGAGGAGTTGAAGGGTGGCTGTTCCTGGCCCTACGGGGCTGGTACGCTAGGTCAACGCCGCTTGCGGCGGGGGCTAGCCAGCCACCGAATTTTTATCTGTTGTAGACCGTCATTGCACTCGCCACCGCTTAGGTGGCGGACGACGGCTGTTGCGGCTCGCGTCTTTCCCTGCCAGCTTCTAATCCGCGGGCGTACGACTCCCCGTATGCCGGGCGCGGGGAAGAGCACGCCCATTTCCGATGGAAATAAAAGTAGTGCAACTAATCTGCCTCTTCTTTTATTGCGAAAGCAATATTACGCCAGGTTTCGAGCCTTCAGCGTAGCGTGGTCTGGTAGTTACGCTTTACACCACGTGGCTACTGACGTAATACCAGTGCGAGAGCTGGGCTACCAATAGATAGATGGATTTATTGAAAGGAAAGGAGAGTGAGGTCGGCTGGAATACAAATCTGGCCTGCTACTCTGCACTGGGGAAGGGGAAGGAGAGAAGAAAGAAGATCATGATGGGTGACGATGTGGGAGAAGGCATATAAAATACATATACAGGCACAGTAGCTTGCTTTACAAGCGCGAATCAAGTCCGCTGGCGCACAGAAAAAAAAAAAAAACGGCAGAGCACGCACTGCCTGGACACCCCCTTGTCCTGCCAAGCAACCAGCAGCAGTTCCTCCGACAGAGGCCTCTTGTCCAAACGCTTCAAGGAAGCGGCTAGCACACTTTTTTCGCACGCATACGCTGGGCACACCAATAATATATGGTCCACAGTCTCTGCGATGCCACAAATTGAACATTCCGGCGAGTACATCTTGTCAATTAAATGTAAGTACTTGCGCGTGAAAGCCACCGCTGCTGAACTTGTAGCATTCTGGGCTACCAAGTCGGCTCTTCAGCGTAGCGTGGCTCGTAGCCACGCCGGGCGTTTCGCGCTTCTCCCACTATGTGCGCTGTGGTCTAATAGGTAGTGTCGTCTTCTATTGGAGACTCTTCGCCTCTTCTTGCTTTCGCAATCTCCTATGCTTAACTACAGATAAGCCACTATGAATTTTTATCTTTTCTTTTCTACTTTCTCACTTCTGTCCGCACGAGGCAGCGGAGGTGACTCAGCTACAGAGCCAGTAGCAGGCCCGTGCATTTTCCTTTCCTTCTTCCTACAGCCACAACAACAAGCCCCTTTTGAAAAGCACGCTCTTTTCAAAAAAGGCGCCATGTGACCTCCATGCACCGCTGGCTCTGCAATATTCGCTGGATGCATGCTCGCTTACTAGAGCCCACATATGATAGAGGTATGTTACAGGTGTTTAGTGATTGAAGTCGCTTCGGGCACGCCGAAGACGTTGTATACCAGAAAAAAATGGCGGGGGGGGGGGGGGGGGGTTGAGGTGTGGGAAGGGGGTTGCAACTTGCGAGCTTAGCGGACACACCACACACAAAACTACCATCGCGTCAGGACGGCAATTTGGCAAGCCAAGGCAGGTAGAGTGAAGTGGAGAGGTCTCCAAGGGTCCTTCCTGATGAGGACGGTTGCCACCAGCAGCACCCTGTAGTCATTCCGGTCATAAGCGATCGGGCGGCCCGAGTGCGCGCTACCGGTTGCGCGTCAGCGTGCGGTCGCTGTCCAGTGAGGAACCAACCGGGTGACGGAGCGGCAGGTGCCTCTGCGCGCAACCAGGGCTGAAGGAGGAACCACAGTGCGATGTGTAAAAAGCAGCAAATGGCAGTAGCTTGCGAAAAGGTAGCAGACGGACACTCAGGTGACCGCCGTTTTCGGCGGCGTGCGCACGGCGGCCGCCCATTCATCACACGTACGGGCCGTGATATATATTCGTCGACGGCAGCAGGAACCTATGTAGGCAGAAGCACACTGAAGACATGAAGGAGATGATAGTTCATGTATATATACGCCTGAATCCCGTAGCTAGTACTCTCTCGGGCCCCGAGGTAGGCATACGAGACCAGAAGAGTCGGACCACCGCATGCCTGCATCTCTGGCGAAAGCCCACACCTGACGCCTTGAGCCGAAAGAGATGCGATATATAAACCGCTACCTTAGGCTGTTCAAATGAAACTCTCTAAGTGGTCCTTTAGAGTCTTTGGCGTTGGGACCGCCAGTTACACACGCATTGCACGCAAAAAGAATCAGCAAAAAAAAAAAAAGGAAAGACAAGTGAAAGGGAAAATATTGTCTTCCCGCTGTTTACGGTGGTTCTGAGAAGGAAATTACATTTTAATTTTTTAATTCACGGCAATAATTCCAAAAAAGAAAGAGCAAAACTTCGTGACCTTAATGTGACTAATTCCTGTGCGCTTATATTTTTCTATATCCTGCCCTTCAGTATAGACATGTTTGGAAATGTTATATTGGGGCTGGGCACATTCCGTCCTTTGGGGGCGAAACCGAGGAGATACGTTGCTTGCCGCGGGGAGTTTTACGATCACTTTATTATTGCCACTGAGTGCGCCTCGAGCAGGCTCTCGAAGGTCAATAGGCGTCAGTGATTGTCGCGTGTCGCATCAGTATTTAAATCATTTTTTACAACATTTTCAAATTGAAGGCCTTAGTTATCACTAGCACGTGGCAGTTCGTTCTGGACAGGCTGCTTCAAATTTTGCGCGAGATTGATCGTCCGGTCGAAAAGCTAGCTCAGCGCCCCAGTTTCGGCTGTAGATTGTTACGACTATGGAAAACAAAATGCTCGGGCCTGTCAATGGGCTCCACCACAGCTTCCTCGTGCCGACAAGGGAGAATTGAGAGATGAGAACAAAAAATAGAAAAGGAGACGTGCGCCGCAACAGCCGTCGTTCGCCACCCAAGCGGCGGCGAGTGTAATGACGGCAGGCGCAACAGTCAGATACACCGGTGGCAAGGAGCTTGCACCGAAAAGGACGAAGGCCATTATCTACCCAGCACCAGCGGGCCGGGAACAGCCACATCCTTCCGCCTCTTCTGTAATTGAGGCCGTGCGTTTCCTTCAGTGTATGCAGGGTTCAAGTGTGCACCGAGAATTGTGACAGATACTGCACTGCGCCTTCCTTTACTGTAAATTAATTTACAGAGGCGCTGTCGCGTCTACACCTAAAGGGCTCATGAAAAATAGAAAACGCGCACGAGAGATAGGTATCGCACTAGTCCTTTCCGCAGCTCAACGCAGCTCACGCCGGCGCACGAGAAAAAAAAATTAAAGAAAACATGTTGCGACGGTGCCCCGTCCCGCCCGCGTCACTTAGGAACATCCGGTGAGTGGGCGCACCTAGACTGATCGCTTAATTAAAACTTTATTTCCACCGATGTAGGAGACCCCCTACTCCTCACCCCTGGCATGCAGGCCTAGGAGAGAAGATACAGCTGTTCGCGGCTTCAGCCGCCAGGTGGACAGCTTGCTGCTAATCGGCGGGGACCTCACTTAGCAGCAGGGCCCCCCTAGGCCCCCCTAGAGGGCCTCCTTGGCAGTCGTGCGGCTCTGCGGCAGCATGGAAGTAGATGGTTTGGCTTGTTTTGGTTTATGGTGTTTATTGTCCCAAATCGTATCAGGCTATGAGAGACGCCATAGTGGAGGGCTCCGGAAATTTCGACCACCCGGGCTTCTTAAACGTGCACTGAACAGCACACAGGCGCCTAGCTTTTCGCCTCCTGCCTAACGCAGGAGGCGGCTAACGCGTGGGCCGCTTCGTTACCGGGGTCGGATGTGTGTGCTGGGACCTAAATTAAGGTGATTGTGCAACCGGTTTTGTCTGTGCACAGGATGCGAGTTGTTTCCGGCGAATCGAAGTGGCAATTTTGCTGTCGCTAAGAATCAAACAATCATTAAATCCGGCGCAAGCAAGCGCTACTGCGACGCCCTCGGCTGCATCTAAGCCCCGATAACGTTATCGGAAAGTGAGGACGTGCGGAGGTGTCGCCCTAACCGCGGTCGTCAGGAGCACTTTTTGTTGGCTCCACGCAAAACTTTTACATTTGACTGAGAAAGATAATCTTTACGAATTTCTTGCATGAGAATGTTACCGCAAGTACCGCTTCAGGGTTCCTTTAACGCGAAGATTGACCGTCCCCCAATTTTTTCTTGGCGCTATCTTTTCGCGGCCGAACAACCAGCTTTTCATGAAACTACAAGTCTTGTGTTTGGTGCGAAAGACAATGCCTGAAATGACAGTCATAAATACGTTTCAAGATAAAAAAAATATTGCGCGATACTCAGTGAGTTCTTTGGCCAAGCTCTTTAAGCGACGTGGCGCGAGACACTTCTTCCTTTCTCTACGTGACATCCGAACGCGCGCAGAGCTTAAAGAGCTTAGCCAAAGAACTCACTGAGTATCGCGCAATATTTTTTTTATCTTGAAACGTATTTATGACTCATTTCAGGCATTGTCTTTCGCACCAAACACAAGACTTGTAGTTTCATGAAAAGCTGGTTGTTCGGCCGCGAAAAGATAGCGCCAAGAAAAAATTGGGGGACGGTCAATCTTCGCGTTAAATGAACCCTGAAGCGGTACTTGCGGTAACATTCTCATGCAAGAAATTCATAAAGATTATCTTTCTCAGTCAAATATGTAAAAGTTTTGCGTGGAGCCAACAAAAAGTGCTCCTGACGACCGCGGTTAGGGCGACACCTCCGCACGTCCTCACTTTCCGATAACGTTATCGGGGCTTAGATGCAGCCGAGGGCGTCGCAGTAGCGCTTGCTTGCGCCGGATTTAATGATTGTTTGATTCTTAGCGACAGCAAAATTGCCACTTCGATTCGCCATTACAACGAGGGAGAAGAAGAAGAAGAAGTCTCACGCGTCGCTTCCGCGTGAGCCGCTTCTTGGAGCTGATCAGCTCTGTATCCTGCTGCACCTGCGGATTACGAGGCCTTCTGCAGTGAAGTCCTTGCCCACCTGCCGAGAGCTTGCCGGGAATTTTTCAATCTCTTTCGGTAAGTCACGGAGAGCGAGAGGTTACCAGGGCCGATGTCTTGGCGTTTGGTGCCGTCAGTCTCCCGTCTTTCCTTCATTGTTCCGAGCTAACTGCAATCAGAATGACTCCTCTTCCTGCTCCGCGAGTGGAACTCATCGGGGGAGCATACACGCAGTGGCAATGGTGCTGTTACTTTTGTCTCTCCTTTCCAGGCGCTGTATGCAGCCATACATCAGGCTCTATGGCGCTGTCCAGACGTTTTATGTGAGTATTAAATTCCAGTCAAACATTTTCTTATTTCCCCAAAAAGGGATACATTTCCATTAAGAACGTAATCGCTCACCGACATCTGCGTGAGCGCAACCGTCTTGCTACAGTGTTAACTATCCACGCATCTTCCTGGGAATGTTCGCCGTTGATGAACATCCATGCTTTTCTTCAACTGCGCCGGTTTTGAAAATTTTGTACATAGTTTTTTTCTGCATTAGTCTCACTGCGATCAGGCGTTCACACGAAGGAGTTGAGTTTGGTACACAGAGCAGAGGAAAAGGACGTATAAAAGGAAATCCAGAGACCGGCGCTGGCGCTCTTTGCACTATGGTTGCCTAGACGTGTTATCGTTATTTCATGTATGAGGTGCGCTTGCCAGTGGTTGCCTTATCGTCTACAGTCAAATATGTTTAATATGGAATTTTGTACCCTATACACGTGCTACAACAGGAACTGGTACTTCGTACATCTTATTTGTTAAGTTGAGAGTCACCGCAACGCTTCAAGTTCGAAAGCAGAAGCTTACGCTAAATCTTTTCGATGGATTCAACCTCCATAGCGAGCAGATGACGTGGCAGGCCCTATTTTGGACCAGCAAGGTGCTGGTGCTGGTGTGGCGCAACGTATGGATTCGGCGGCTGCGACGCCAGATGCCTGCCTCTGTGCTCGAGCTGATGCTGGCCACGCTCGCCCTCTACCACCTACCGCCCTCGAGCAAGGCCGGAGCGACCACGATTGGCGTGTTCCACGAGAACGAGCTGCCGGCGCCCCAGCTGTTGGCTGCCGTCAATCTGCCCACTAACCTGGTGCTCGATGCGCCGCAAAATGTCGTCGCTATTTTCGTCGATAACTTCAAGACCGAAGGACGTGAGTGCATGCGCGCCTGATTTTTTTGTCATCGTAGTCCTTGTAGTGTATCTAAATATTGCTGAGCTTTAACTACGGTTGAACCTATTGTACTGTAGACAAGGGAGTGCGCAGCAGTCGACTTTTATTCAGCCGTTCGGTATTTTGGAGCGTGAGCTCCACTGACCGCACTCTTGTTGACTTTGCGTGGTTCTGGAGCGGCCGTACTGCGCATGCTCGAGGAGCGAGTGACGTCACTGCTCGTATCTGGCGAGCCTCGCCGCCGGCGCCGCGGTGCTCGCCGCAGCTGCGAGGTACTGTGAGGTAGTCACTCGAGTGACTCTACTGCTAGGAGCCGGGTAACCTCAGGAGTCAGATGACGTCACTCCATCGGCGCCGCCACTTCTAGACCAGAAGCGACGTGTGCTACTGCGCATGTGCGAGGAGATAGCGTCGCGCGCATAAATGTGGGGCTGTGAACGCAACCTACCCCGGGGAGACTCCACAAGGGGGTGGAGGGTGGCTGTTCCTGGCCCTGATGGGCTGGGGCAGGTAGGTCACCGCCGCTTGCGGCGGGGGCTAGCCTGCAATCGAATTTTTATCTATTGTAGGCTGTCATTGCACCCGCCACCTCTTAGGTGGTGGACGGCGGCTGTGGCAGCGCGCGTCTTTCTCCCTCTTCTTTTTCTTTCTTCTCTATTTTCTCTTCTGTCCGCACCTAGCAGGTGGCTCAGCTACAGAGCCAGTAGCAGGCCTGCGCAGTTTTCCCCCTTCTTCCTACAGCCACAACAGCAGCAGCAGCCTACCCCGGAGTTCTCTATGGAGAGCGACGTGAAAGAAAGTCCGGCTGCGCGGCGTAACAGACTGGAAATCTCAACTCGTCGGACGCCGAGGTTGTCGCCTGGCAGTTAGCCGCTGAACGTAGGAAAAACGAACAGAAGGCTAAGCGTGCAGCGGAGACACCGGAGAAAAGAGAGGAACTCCTAGAACCTTCATCATCATCATCATCATCAGCCATATTATACCCACTGCAGGGCGAAGGCCTCTCCCATATTTCTCCAATTAACCCGGTTCTGTGCTAGCTGCATCCACTTGACCCCTGCGAACTTCTTAATCTCATCCGCCCACCTAACTTTCTGCCGCCCCCTGCTACGCTTTCCTTCCCTTGGAATCCAGTTTGTTACCCTCAGCGACCATCGGTTATCCTCTCTTCGCATTACATGTCCTGCCCATGTCCATTTATTCTTCTTAATTTCCACTAGAATGTCGGTAACTTGAGTTATTTCTCTGATCCACTCTGCACGCTTTCTATCTCTTAATGTTACCCCTACCATTTTTCGTTCCATAGCCCTCTGGGTTGTCCTCAACTTAAGTAGAACTCTCTTGGTTAGCCTCCACGTTTCAGCCCCATAAGTGAGTACAGGCAAGATGCAACTGTTGTATACTTTCATCTTGAGCGATACCGGTAAGCTGCTAGTCATAATCTGCGAGTGCTTGCCAAATGCGCTCCATCCCAATCGTATTCTTCTTGTTATTTCCTTTTCGTGGTCCGGATCTGCGGTTACTACCTGTCCTAAGTAGACATATTCGCCTACTACATCTAGTATTTCGCTACCTAATGTAAACTGCTGTTCCTTCCCGAGGCTGTTGAACATTACCTTAGTCTTCTGCATATTGATTTTCAAGCCTACCTTTCTACTTTTCCTGTCTAGGTCATCAATCATTATTTGCAATTCGTCTCCTGAGTTGCTTAGCAAGGCAATGTCATCAGCAAATCGCAGATTACTGAGGTATTCTCCATCTACCCTTATCCCTAACTGCTCCCATTCCAAGTCTCTGAATACTTCCTCTAAACAAGCTGTGAATAGTACTGGGGAGATTGTGTCTCCTTGCCTAACACCTTTCTTTATGGGAATTTTGTTATTTTCTTTATGCAGAACTATGCTTGCTGTGCAGCCACTATATATATCTTCCAGCACTTTCACGTATGGCTCGTCTACCCCCTGATTTCGCAATGCCTGCATCACCGCCGAGGTTTCAACTGAGTCAAATGCTTTTTCGTAATCAATGAATGCTATGTATAAGGGCTGGTTATATTCCGAGCATTTTTCTATGACCTGATTGATGGTATGTATATGATCGATAGTAGAGTACCGTTTCCGAAACCCTGCTTGATGCTTTGCTTGATTGCAGTCTAAGGTTGTCCTGATTCTATTAGCGATTGCCTTAGTAAATACCTTATACTTAACAGACAGTAAGCTGATTGGTCTGTAATTTTTAAGGTCCTTAGAGTCCCCTTTCTTGTGAATGAGGATAATGTTTGCATTCTTCCATGGTTCCGGTACCGTCGATGACACCAGGCACTGCGTATACAGGGTGGCCAGTTTTTCTAGCACGATATCCCCCCCGTCCTTCAGCAAATCTGTAGTATCTGATCCTCTCCAGCTGATTTCCCCCTTTTCATAGTTTCTAGTGCTTTCTTGACCTCGTCCTTCGTCACTGGTGGAACGTCTGATTGTTTTTCCCTGCCGCCAATCTCATTACGGTCCTGACTACTATTGCTACTGTAGAGAGCTGTATAGAACTCCTCGGCTACTTTGACTATCTTTTCCATATTAGTGATGACGTTGCCCGCCTTGTCCCTTATCGCATACATCTGGTTTTTGCCTATGCCCAATTTCTTCTTTACCGCTTTAAGGCTTCCCCCGTTCTTTACAGCATGCTCAATTTTCTCCATGTTATACTTCCTTATATCGGCCACCTTGCGCTTATTGATTAGCTTTGATATCTCGGCCAATTCGATCTGGTCTGTTGGATTGGAAGCTTTCATACTCTGGCGTTTCTTAATCAAATCTTTCGTCTCCTTAGACAGCTTGCCGGTATCCTCTCTAACTATCCTATCGCCTACTTCTGCCGTGCACTCAGTAATGACATCTCTGAAATTATTGTTCCTTGCCTCTAGGGTAATGTCGCCATCCTCAGTTAGAGCTGAAAACCTATTCTGTAGCGAGATCCTGAACTCTTCTGCCATCCCCCTGACCGCTAATTCGTTGATGGGTTTCTTTCTCACTAATCTGTTGCGTTCCTTCTTCAGATTTAGGCTAATTCGGGACCTCACCATCCTGTGGTCACTGCATCGCACTTTCCCGATTACCTCTACATCTTGCATAATGGCGGGGGTTGAACACACCTTCATAACATAGAATATAGAACCTTCAGTTAGTCAGCTCAGTGTGTGTGTGTGTGTGTGTGTGTGTGTGTGTGTGTGTGTGTGTGTGTGTGTGTGTGTGTGTGTGTGTGTGTGTGTGTGTGTGTGTGTGTGTGTGTGTGTGTGTGTGTGTGTGTGTGTGTGTGTGTGTGTGTGTGTGTGTGTGTGTGTGTGTGTGTGTGTGTGTGTGTGTGTGTGTGTGTGTGTGTGTGTGTGTGTGTGTGTGTGTGTGTGTGTGTGTGTGTGTGTGTGTGTGTGCGCTCGCGCGCTTGCGCGGACAAACGCTCTCAAAAATGGGTGTGTGCGGGTCTGCTCTCTGTTCTTTGGCAGGTTTATGGCGCGTTGTTTTCAATGAAGCCCACTGGCCCGACACCAATCCGTTATGTCGAACTGTATTGTCAGGCTGCTGGCTAGCTTCCATAAGGTCGCAGTCAATTGCATTGCGCTTGCTGCTACCACTATTGTAATGTGCACGCTACATCAGCTGCAAAGGGAGCGTGGCAACATGACAATAAGTCGACACGCATTCACACGCGCACAGTAAAACGCTACTTAGATCACTAAAGGAGATACCTGCAATGTTAACTGGAGTTGGTGCAGGCAGGAAGTGATAACAAACGTACTTGTTTGTGCCCTGTATTTTGGGGTTTTTGAGCTCGTGTTTGGATTTTAGCTTCGGTGTTTAATTTGCCACCGCCAGAACTTCTCCACAGAAAGTGCGTGTTGCATTCGCAGGTGTGTCGAGCAAACGCCACCGCAAAATACGCTTGTTTGTAAATGGCCAAGAAGTGGACGAACCCCCGAATGACGGAACGGGGATGCACAAAGCCGACATGATGAAGGTTGAAATAACAAGGTGAGCGTAGCATCGATGGACAGCCTTGTTTGTGTAGCGTAAATATAAATTCCTTTTGTCTAGCGTCATCTACAAACTAGTTGCATTGTAGATTGAAACGCAGCCGTTGAGAAAGCACGATCGCGCAAGCACAGGCCTGTTGTTCGTCCGTCCGTCCGTTTTCGTACGTTGATGACGGCATCATTCCATTTTATACCATTACTTCACGATGTACCTTACAACGTATTTAATTGTCGCATTTTATCTCCCCCTTCATTTCTTTTAATCTCTTCACGATTCTTTTTCAATCTTTTCCTCCCCAATTCCCCTCCCTACACAGAGTATCTTGCATGCCAACGAAATTTAAACGCCGGATAAAATCTCAGCTCTTCATTAAAGGGTCTCTCTTTCTCTCCGGGCAGCTCAAGATTTACAGACCTGCACAGATAGCACAACTTCAGCGCGCATGGCTCAGCTTATGCCTTTTGCTGCTATGATATTAACGATACCAGGAATGTGAAACTTAATACCCGTTCAGGCAAATAGCATCCTCGGTTACTTCATTTCAAACATAGCATTATTATCAATTATCCTTTAATCATAATATACTTATTTATGCGGTTTATTTGTATGTCTAAGGATGGAAAAGTTTCTCTTTATGTCTATTTTGATTGCTTAATTTGAGAGTCGAGAAATCCAGAGCTAATGTGCTTAAATAAACGCACAGATATATTGTCGAATGATGATGGTCATAGCAGACGAATGGGATCACCGATTGCTCTCAACGAACAGAAAGCTAATGAAAGTTGGCGCATGCTCGCAACATCACAATCTGTGCACGCCATGTAGTTCAGTAGGTCTTGGTGCAGTTATTACTGAGAAATGATACCTTCGAGTGGGAAGTAAGGACTGCTTGTTTATGAACTTATGGGGAAGGCTCATTGAAACCCCTGCCATGGAATAGTTATAATTTATTCCCGTTCACTTGTACAGTGGTAGATAGACAGCCTTCTAAAGCACTGTGCTCATTGTTTTAGGGTTTCAGTGTGGCCAGCGGACTTAGAGTATTGTCCAGACAGTGTCATCATTTAAAGATAGGCGGCGATATATTCGCCCTTTACACTTGGAGTAATGCGTACTCCAAAATGTGGCGGCACCAACGGCCTTCTCGGTATAGATGTCACTTTCTAGTGTACGAATTCTAGAGCACCCAAATTCTACGCAAAAGTGAAAAATGGATAAGAAATGCGGTTTCCGTCCCGGAAGCATAAAATTCTCCGCCAGGACCACGCCATTGTTCGAGCTCCCAGTTCGCGTGCTTTGGCAAACATAACTTGTGCTTTAGTTTTGTACGTTGAGACTCGAATTATTACGGATGCGTTCGTAGCAAAGTCGCGGACAAGAATTCCTCATTTCCAGAGAGAGTTCTTTCTTTCTATTTTCGGTAGTCATATGTGCCTTGAGAATTAGAGTTTAAACACTTTCGTTCTTATAACTTAATTATCTTTGCGTCAACGGATATTAACGGCAATCATAATTGTACGATCTTCTTTGAGAATAAGAGAGAACGAGAGAGAGAAAGGGAAGCTAATGAAAAAGCTTCTACGAAGTAAGGGCTTAAACTGCTTGATCTTTCACGCTTTGCGTAGCGGCAAAGGTTGTCAACACCGTATAATACAGGGGGCTGCACTAAGCACTGGCGGAGCAAGCCAAATCCGATTGGTTGGCTGCACAATTGCAGTGCGTTCTGCGATAATAAATTTCAATGGCTATGACTGCATGCGTCACATGGATAGAGCCACTTCGAAGCGGACGCTACTCAGTGTGACCGTTTACTCTCTGCCATAGATATGCAGTTTGCTGAAATTCCGCGTACGAAGTCCACTGAGCACTCCGAAAAAAGGGGGTAGTAAAAATGGCCTCCTAAGAAAGACTTTTGAAGAATATTATATCAATTGCGCATTCATCATGAGCGGTTAGGCTGCAAAAAACCACGGTGGCAAAAACTACCTTGGCCTCTGGCTGTTGGCCACGGGCAGGGTACAGTCGATCTCGGCCGTCACACACACACACACACACACACACACACACACACACACACACACACACACACACACACACACACACACACACACACACACACACACACACACACACACACACACACACACACACACACACACACACACACACACACACACACACACACACACACACACACACACACACACACACACACACACACACACACACACACACACACACACACACACACACACACACACACACACACACACACACACACACACACACACACACACACACACACACACACACACACACACACACACACACACACACACACACACACACACACACACACACACACACACACACACACACACACACACACACACACACACACACACACACACACACACACACACACACACACACACACACACACACACACACACACACACACACACACACACACACACACACACACACACACACACACACACACACACACACACACACACACACACACACACACACACACACACACACACACACACACACACACACACACACACACACACACACACACACACACACACACACACACACACACACACACACACACACACACACACACACACACACACACACACACACACACACACACACACACACACACACACACACACACACACACACACACACACACACACACACACACACACACACACACACACACACACACACACACACACACACACACACACACACACACACACACACACACACACACACACACACACACACACACACACACACACACACACACACACACACACACACACACACACACACACACACACACACACACACACACACACACACACACACACACACACACACACACACACACACACACACACACACACACACACACACACACACACACACACACACACACACACACACACACACACACAACACACACACACACACACACACACACTGTTTTCTTTGCACTAAAGAAAAGACATCGCCCTCCTGTCCTTGGAACAAGAGAAAATCGAATCTAGAGCTAGAGAGTACGAGAACATTTTGTGTCCGCTCAAGGCTCGGGCCACTGTTACACGGTCCCTCCTATATTCGGTGCTTACCTGTCGCCGCCGTAACATTTCTGTCAGCACGGATGAAGCTCTGCCTAGAGCGGATCATTTTCCGTGTCTTGTGGGATGGAGTTCCGGACAAGGTAGCCTGTGATAAAACTGCGAAGTGATAGGGAAGGAGGCATCCCTGACTTGGGAATCGTAGTCTAGGTCTTGCACGTCAGGTTGATCCCAAGTAGCACTAAGATCGGATATGCCTCACTCTCAAAGCCTTACTTCGTATTTTCTGAGCACTTGACTCTGTCTCTTCGCCCAGAGCACGTATTCTCATTGCGTACCACGGTCGGGCTCTCCATCGTCCTTTTACGCCCAGGCTGTCACTTGCTTTAAGCATCTCCGTAAAGCGGAGGCGGACATCATGTGGTTTCGTCTCCTCTCAAGAAATTGGTTAGGCTTCTGATTCCAAGTCTTCATTCTCACCTCCGCCTGTATGATCTTGTTAATGTTAGCCTTAGCTGGCGTGACGTCATGGAGGACTATTTGAAAGCTAGCAGAGCGTCATTCATGTAGTAACGCCTTGCCCAGGGAGTACCCCCCTTTAAGGCTCCGACGTTCACACGGACCAGCTTGTGACCAACTTATCCGTTTTGTGGCGATAGAGAGGACGCTGTGCACATGTTTTCGCTAGTTCTTGCAGTGTATTTTTCCTGAAGCGCATCTCCGTCGTGTAGCTGACTTGTTCAATCTTCTGGGTATACCGTATCAGACGGTACGACACCTGGATCGGTTGCCAGGCGAAGCCGTCAACTAGTTCGTCCTCCTGCCCGTGAAGTGCACGCACGAAGTGTGGTCGGCACGCTGGGCAGCCGCATACTGCAGCAGGGTTCCGGCCTCCGTAAAGTAACTACAAAGATAAGGAAAGAGGTCTGGTTCCACTTGCAGAGGGAACGCCTCATCCTTGGCGAGCGGAGGTTCTCGGAGATTTGGTGTCGGCCATCTGTGATTTTCTCGGTTACTGGTGGAACTTTTTCTGTTTCGATATGATTCTATCGGAGCGAACTGTAGCCCTTGGTGACACCTGTTTTGTAGTCATGAAGTCCAACGCCTCGTTGGCTCAATGCCACGACGGCGTGGCAGGCCGTCTTCGCGCTTGATGCTGCCAAATCTCGTGGTGGCATCGCGCGGTGGCCCCTTTGTTCAGGCAGGGCCCTCCCTCGTGTCCAAAACCCTGAAGGGGGGGGGGGGGGGGGAGGCGGGGCGCGACACTTTCGGGTGTCAAGTACCCCTCCCCACTTGACAACGGTGGCAGTGCCTTTCAGGATTTAGCGCCCTCCCAGGTTATATAGCCAAGGGGCCCTCTCAATCCTCAGTGCTTACACTCGTCTGATCTTACATCCATGGACATATTGTTCGTCAGAATCGGTGCGGATACGTGCATGTTTGGAGTCGTCTGCCCACATAGTATCTGTAAGTGCTGGATCTCCAAATATCGGGCTCATATATACCTCCACCCCTTTTAAATCAATAAACGTTTGTCACCACCACCACTACGACTGCCTCTATATTATTTGACGGGTCTGAGGGGGGAGGGGGGGGGGGGGGGGGTACCAGTCTATGTTTCAATCTGCAATGCTGAATGATTTCCCCATATTTTACCATGCGTTCCACGCTGCTTTGCTCGAGGGGGTCATCACTAGCCCAGTGGTATAAACCTCGAGCTAGCTCGTTAGCCCCCTCGTTGCCGGGGACGGCGGCATGTGCTGGTGAACAGATCAATGTAATTTTCTTCGAAATTGGTACCTGGTCTAGAATTTTCGCCACCGCAAGAGAGGTTGTGCCCATACCAAAATTTTGGATGGCAGTTTTAGTGTCACTTATGATGAAATTTGCTTCCGTGCCGACTAAAGCACCGATATCAATAAGAAAATTGAAATTGGTGTGAGCAGAGGAAAGACTTTAAAAGCATTTTTTTTTTTTTTTTGCTGCGCGTTGTAACCATAAGCCATTCCCACAGTCGTTTCGCAATTAAAAGGTGTACCCAAGAAAGCTGGAATTGCAATTTTTTGGCGTACACTTCAACCGTATCGCGAAGGAATTGATGAGGAATGGAAAAAAAAAAGAAAGAATAGAAAGATGGACTGTATGTAATGGAGTGCTCCGGTTGAATTTCGGCTACTCGCGTATGTCTAACATGCACCTCTACAATTAGAGACACACTATGTACGCGCAGTACGGTCCAAACGCACCTGCATGTAAAAGTATAGCCATGCACTCGGAACCTTGAAGTAACTGAGGGCGTCGTAGCCTCGCTGGAGTGTTGCTTGGATATTGTATAATGCATTATTAATTCGTTAGTTTGCTCCACGTTTTAGTTACATATTTCATGCCAACACCCCTCCCCAGCAGTTATCTGTAGGTCGCCGAAATTACGCGACTTTACACAGCATCGCCAGATGGTCCATTGTTTTCGCCCACGTTAATGATTCCCGTAATCCCGTAATTGCGGTTATGTTTTTATCAATGGGTAATATCTCACGTGTCTTATGCAAGTAGTTACGTGACCTTCGTCCGATTGAACTCTCAAATTTGCAGGGTAGACTCTGAGCGCGCCCTGCTCGAGAAGTGCGTGGAATCGCAGTTCAGTGGAGTGTGCGCCAGCGTTCGCGTCGACCCGGCTGGCGTCCACAAGGGCGTCAACTACACCTGCTACATCGGCGGACACCTCGAGCCACCCGCGTTGCGGTCGCGGAGGTTAGGCTACGCCCTCCGACCGTCGCCCACCGAAGGTGAGCGTTCGCTCTTTATGCGACCAATATTTCCACACGCGTGGCGGGGAAAAGTTAAGGAAGCTTGGTGCGACGTAATCGCCGTAAACTGAGAACAATAACAAAGTGTGCAAGGTCGAACACAAGTATTGTTTTTATTGCGAAAACAATATACCACGACAGACATAGCCAGACCTGATTGATTGATTGATTTATAGAAAGGGTAAGGCGCGGTAACTGTCTCACTTGTTTTCTGTGGACACCTCAACCGCGCCGTAAGGGAAGGAAGGAAGGTGGGAGTGAAAGTGGAAAGAGAGAAAGAGGAGCCGTAGTGGAGGGCTACGGAGCAATTTCGACCACCTGGGTATCTTTGCGCTGACATCGCACAGCACACGGACGCCTCTTCCTTTTGCCTCCATCGAAACGCAGCCGCCGAGGTGGGGTTCGAACCCGGGTACTCCGGCACAGTAGTCGGCGTCTTACCACTGCACCACCCTGGCGGGGTCAAAGCGAGACCTAGTGTAGCCGCAGCTACGCCGTGAAGAGGCGTAGCTACGGTCTCTTAAAAAAAAAAAATCAACCTGCCATGACACTTGAATTCACATTACCCCTATGCCATGGGCAAGAGCTGCCAACTCGGGTCGCTCTTTTCATATGGGCGGGTGATATCAGATTCAGCCTGCCAGGACCGTTTGCATTCTCGTTACCCCTACGACACGCAGGCACGTCCATACGGCTTGGTTGACGCGTGACTTTATATGTGTCCTCGTAGCTTACGCTCTCGCGTCATACTCTTAAAGGATGAGCTTAAGTGTCCTCAATAATGTAGCACTTTAGACTGATAGGGCGTGACCGGGGAATGATGTGGCAGGCAAAAGAAGTTTCCGCCGTTGCTTTCGCAATTTTGAAAAGAACTTATTTTCAGTAATTTACAGGAAATACAGGAGCTCTGGTTAACAAGGGTTAACCAGAGCTAAACCACAACTATTTTTTTTTATTAACTGCGTGCGACAGAAAAATAAACAGTCAGATGAGTAAGCAACCTCGCAATAGTTGCGATTACATGCTGCACGGTCACGTGCCTCCCCTGTCAGCGAACAGTTTCCAGCGCTCGTTCTGATGCCCCTTCACAAAATGGTAGCGGGCATTGTTATTCGCCTTGTTTTGTTCAAAACCTCGAGGTTCTGTGATCAAGTGAGCCCGCCATTTTCATTAATCGCGCTCGATCTGGTGGGCAGCGACTATAGGCTTTCTGAAATCTTGATTGCACCATCATTCTTTTCTGGATCACGGCTGTCACGTGCTCGTACGGAGCTCATTCCGGTATAGATTCTAGAAGTGATTCTGTTGGCCACGTTTTCGCAAGTGTAGATAAATGCGGTGAGCTACCGCTTCCCGTGAATAGAGCTGTTTGAGCTGCGAACATGAAAGAACGGGAGAGAAACAAAACGCCATACAAGGGGCCATAAATGCGTGTGAGCGTTATTGTCGCGCATAATATTTACTCCAACTGCGTGCGTGGTTGTATCTCTATGCAGGCGTCATTTCCAGGTGCCAGAATTTGATCGAAGGGGCCTTCCTGACGTCTCACTCCAAAAACATGCCATTTGTCGAGGTAAGCGCGAATTTCGTATAACCAGAAGTTGCTTAGTGCCGTTCTGTGCTGAACATTTCTAACGGGACACATACGGCATTCACTAGCTCCTCTTCCTAAGTACAGTTCTACTTCAATATTTGCCGCTTTTATAGTATTTTAGTAGTGGCAATGTAGACCATTTTTCAGAAATAAATAGCGTACGCAACTGAAATGCAGTCCCGCCGTGATGGCTTATTAGTTATAGCACTCTACTGCTGAACTCCAGGATGCGGGATCGAGTCCAGGTCGCGGAAGCTGCTTTTCAATGTAGGCGAAAAGCAAGGCGTCCGTGTGCTGTACGATGTCAATGCAAGTTAAAGAACCCCAGGTGGTTGAAATTTCCAAAGTCCCAGAATTCCAGAAATTTCGAGAAATTTCGCCGTTTCTCGGGCTATGAGAAACGGCATAGTGGAGGGCTCTGGATATTTCGACCACCTGGGGTTCTTTAGTGCACCGATATCGCACAGCACACGGGCGCCGTGCTGCTCGCCTCCACCGAAAAGCGAGCGCCGCGGCCGGGATTTTATCCCACATCCTTGGGTTCAGTAGTCGAGTGCCATATCGACTGAGCCACCGCGGTGGTGTGCTGGCAATTATTTGGTCGCAACGATTAAGAAAAATGCCGAAGCGTGGCGCAGCGACAGCACAGCGAAGAATTTTAGACCTAGACTCAGTGTTTATTGAACGGCTATTAGAGACACAATTCGAAAATTCACAATTTTTATGAAAAGAGTCAATTCTATATCATGTTGCTCACGACTGCTTACATTCTGGCAGTTAAAGAGCGACGGCCGCGCGCCAAAGAGAGCGTTTTATGCTTCCACAGCAGCACGGATGACTCTCGTTCGACCGCCGACCACTGGCGTTCACTCACAGTTTCCCCGAAGTTTATTAATAATCAAAGCCGTACCAGCAGTCTAACACGGTTGTATACTGACTTAACAGTTACAGCAGCAGTTAATTTATTAAGGTGAAAGCCTTTAATGGCTCATGCTGTCGTGAACAAAGCTTGTCCTGCTTTTGCGGCGTCCTGATTGGCCGAGGCGGAATGCGTCCCTGCCATCTGCAATGCCACACTTGAAAGCGCGCCAAGGAACGCCACTCGACAGGAGCGATGGTGTACTGTCCAAACACACTTGCCGGAGAAAGTGTGATACTGCGCCTTTCCTTTCCTGTAAACAAATTATAATTATGACAAGAGGCTAACTATGAGAGGCAAATTATAGGATAGGAAGGGTTCGCTTTCAGAGACCCTCTAATTTTAAGGCGAAAGCCTTTAATGGCTCATACCGTCGTGGACAGTGTGTCCCGCTTTTGCGGCGGCTGTCTCATGGCGTTCCTTGGCGCGCGTTCAAGTGCGGGATTGCAGATGGCAGGAAATGAGGCTCCTGAGGCTTTCGCCTTTCAATACTTTAGTTGCTAAAGTCCCTGGTAATTTTTCTTGCTCCTATAGTCGAAATATGCTCTTGTGTTTTCAAGTTAAGGTTATATTGTTCAGATGTCTGCCTTGAAAAGGTTTGTAGAAGGTTGTTCCACTTAGGTGACGACGTTTTGCAAGGCGCTGGAAAGGCGCTTCGTGAGCGCTTCGAAGCAATTAGTGATATAACATGGGCAGAGAGACAGCTCTGAGTATGTGTTGAGGCCTTGAATGTGAACTCGCAATTTAGCGACAGCAGTACTAGTAGCGTTGGCGATGGTTCCACACACGACAATTTATTGATCTTGATTTGGTATCTAGGCGCACTAAAGCACATTGATCCTGGTCTTTTGGTTCTAGGTTTTTGTGTTTTGGATTTTAAACAGGCGCTGGAAACAAACTGAAGTTGGTTGTTTGGATAGGCTCCCACGCTAAACACAAAAAATTCCGAAATGAAGTGGCGTCCATGTGCTGTGCGATGTCAGCGCACGATAAAGATCCCCAGGTGGTCGAAATTACTCCGTAGCCATCCACTACGACTCCCCTTTCTCTCTTTCCACTGTCACTCTCACCTTCCTCCCTTCTCTTACGGCGTGGTTCAGGTGTCCACAGATTGAGTGTGACAGATACTGCACCTTTCCCTCCCTGTGAACCAATAATTATTATTTATTAAAAGAAGACTAATTTGGAAAACTCTGTAAATGAAGCATAAGTGTAGCCATTACGATCGGTTATCGCAATCAAACTGTAGTGACGTAACGACAGGGTTTTCGAGCGCAAATCCCTAATGCTGAAGCATATTCACACTCCCATTTACTTCTAAACAGCGATCACTTCGTATTGACGTCATGAAATGAAATCAAGTGTCTATAGAAGAATGCCGTGTGTTTACCAGTAAATCTAATTTTAACCTACGAGTCTTTCGTCGCTGAACAAGCATAACCAGAAAAAGCCTTCCTTGTTTTCGTCTTCTCTTAATGTTTGCCCCGCTGGGGTGGTGCAGTGGCAAGACGCCCGTCTACTGTGCCGGAGTTCCCGGGTTCGAATCCCACTGCGGCGGCTGCGTTTCGATGGAGGCGAAACGAAGAGGCGCCCGCGTGCTGTGCGATGTCAGCGTGCTTAAAGATCCCCAGGTGGTCGAAATTACTCCGTAGTCCTCCACTGCGGCTCCTCTTCTCACTTTCCACCTTCACTCCCACCTTCCTCACTTCCCTTACGGCGCGGTTCAGGTGTCCACAGAGCAAGTGTGACAGATACTCCGTCTTTCCCTTCCTGTGAACCAATTATCATTATTATTATTATCTTAATGTTCATGCTTTGCCCCTATGCAGCGTGAGCTTTGTTTACCTCTCAAAGAAAGAACTATTGATGCAGAGGCTAATCCGCCGGCGCCCGAGAGATATGCCGTTGCTTGCAGTCCAACGTTCCTCCGCTCGAGCTTGATATTGCAAAGGCCAGCGAGTGCAGTGGTGATTTCATGAACCTGAGAGAGGAGAGTTGAGTCGAGTCACTATAGGGGTTCGTGTAAACGCCACTTTGAGATCGGGGAGTTGACTGGACTCGGCCTTTGACTCGCGTATGAATCGCAGCTCGCTCCGTAAATTACGCTTAATCCACTTGCACGCTTGAAGAAACCTTGCACAGATCGACTCCGCAACTCAACCTGCCGCTGTCGGGTTCATGTGAACGTGGCTATGGGCCACCGCGGCCGGGATCGAACCCGCGACATTAAGATCAGCCGCCGATAGCCCAAAACCACTGAGCCACTGCGGTGGTTTCCTTACAGGTCATCTCGCAGCAGTTTCCCATCCCACGCTACCCTGCACCTCCGCATATGGACAACGTGATGGCCAGTGTATGCTTCCTGCTCACCTACATGATGCCGTTCAGCCGCTCAGTGTGGACCATCGTGGAGGAGAATAGCTCAGGCATGGCGGTATGTGGATGGTCTTCGATGGCACTCGCATAGCTGCGACCTATTAATGCATAAGCATTATATGGCTATGTAGGCCGGTTTTGCATGGGCGTGACCTTATTGGAGCTGTAAAAGAGGAACTATAATTGAAATATCGGAAAAAGAATGGTACGATCGGATTGAGCGTATAGGAAAGGTGTGCAAATGACAAAATGGTTGGTGAGATTAATTAGGTAAATAATTAGAGCCAATTAAGTGTGTAATTTAGAGCAAAAATGGCTACCAGCCAACTTCCGGTTTCGGTTCTCAGCTTCCGGTCACGTGTCTCAGTGCGGGAATGCGAAAGCCTGAGCGTTGTGCTGCACATGGTACATCGCGCGCTCCTTGGACACAACTATAGTGAACTAAAATACAACCAACGTTCGTTGAACGCTTTCAAGTTCATGCGCTCTAAAACACCACATACAGAAAGAGCCCAGTACAGCAGGCATATCAGCGGCGTTTCAAGTTTGTTTACAGGAAAGAAAATTTGCCGATGATTACGTTACTTCCTAATGCGAAATTTGTGCGCAGCTCATTAGCTGTTCCACCTTTCGATAGATTGAGGCAAAGATTTTGAGCAAGACATGTATGTACAATTACAGGCAACTTTAATTTTTCACACATTTTTCTTCAAGAAACACTCCACTAACAGTTCTTGACTGTCATGAAAACAGCTTTGTGGTCGTCCGAAGCCTTTCACTACCGATACCCTTTTCTCTCTTTTTTCATTGCCACCTTTCTCTTCGTTACAGTTCGGTTAAGTAGTCCGCGCAGAATTGTGACAGATACTGCGCCTTTTCTTGCTGTAAACCAATTTTAAACGCCGCTGACGCCTGTTGTTGTTGTGGCTGTAGGAACAAAGAAAAGAAAATGCACGGGCCTGCTACTGGCTCTGTAGCTGAGCCACCTCCGCTGCCTCGTGCAAATAGAAGAGAATATATATAAGAAAGAAAAGGAAGAGAGAAAGAAAGACGCGCGCCGCAACAACGGCCGTCGTCCACCACCAGCGGTGGCGTGTGCAATGGCGGCCTAGAACGATAAAAATTCGGTGCCAGGCTAGCCCCCGCCGCAAGCGGCGGTGACCCACCTGTACCAGCCCCATCAGGGGAGACAACTCTTCCGCTGACGCCTGCTGTACCAGCGCCATGCTGTACTGCGTCAATTTCTATATTCTCTGTGGTGCGGCGTTCGAGGAAGCGCCAAATGAAAGGCGCCGCGGGACGCCTGGATCGAACGCCCAGCGGGTTCAGCTTCGTATAGGCGTGAATCTCCTGGTGACGTAATCACCAGTCATGAGGTCATGATCTGATGTGACGTCATTATCACTTCCGGTTATTAGACATGGCTGGATGTGACATCAATTTTCCACACATATTCCTTCAAGAAACACTCCACTAACAGTTCTTGACCGTCATAACGGAAGCTTTTGTGGTCGTCCGAAGCCTTCCACTGGTTGGTTGGTTGGTTAACCAACCAACCTTCCACTACCGACACCTCTTTCTCTCTTTTCTCACTGCCACCTTTCTTTTTTTCTTTACAGCCTGGTTAAGGTGTCCGCGTAGAATTGTGACAGATACTGCGCCTTTTCTTTGCTGTAAACCAATTTTAAACGCCGCTGATGCCTGCTGTACTGCGTCTATTTCTCTGTGGTGCGGCGTTCGAGGAAGTGCCAAATTGAAAGGCGCCGCACGGATGCTTGGATTGAACTCCCGGCGGGTTCAGCTTCGTATATGCTTGAATCTCCTGGAGACATCACCAGTAATGACGTTATGACCGGATGTGACGTCCTTATCACTTCTGGTTATGACATCTCCGGATGTGACATCATGATGACATCATATCCGGTCATGACGTCACTTCAAATGACGTCACCACGTGATGGCGTCATAGTCATATGTCATTACTCATGACTACTTAGTCATGACGAATGACTAATTAAAAGTAGTTAGACTAGTTAATCATTGGTTAGTACTGGTTAGGGATTAGTTAGCCATTAGTATTGGTTAGTGCCACGGAGGAAGAGGGGCTGAGCTGGGGGCTGAGAGGGGGGCGGAGCTGGTACGAGGCTGACGGCGACGCCAACGGCGACGGCGGTGGTGGTGGTGGTGAAAAACGTTTAATCACTTAAAAGGGGTGGAGGTATGGATGAGCCGGATCTTTGAATATACTAGGTGGGGTCCCTAGTACGGGACCCCAGTGGCGTCGGCCGCTGCCCGGGCGCGCTCGACCAAGGCCTTTTGGGCCTGCAGGTCATAACTGCCGAGCAGGGTCGCCTCCCAGTCGCGAAACGCAGGAACTGACGCCAAAGACCTGCGCTCTAAAATAATAATTGGTTCAAGGAAAGAAAAGGCGCAGTATCTGTCACATTCGTGTCTGTGGACTGATTTACTGATTTATTTATAGGAAAAGAAAGGGACATCTTAACCACGCCGTAAGGGAAGGCAGGAAGGTGGGAGTGAAAGTGGAGGGAGAGAAAGAGAAGCCGTTGTGGAGGGCTGCTTAGTAATTTCGACTACTTGGGGACCTTTAACATGCACTGTTGTAGGCTGTCATTGCACCCGCCACCGCTTAGGTAGTGGACGACGGCTCTTGCGGCGCGCGTCTTTCTCTCCCTGTTCTTTTTCTTTCTTTTCTACTTTCTCTCTTCTGTTGTTGTTGCCCCGCTGTGGTGGTGCAGGGGTAAGACGCCTGACTACTGTGCCGGAGTATCCGGGTTCGATCCCGACCTCGGCGGCTTCGTTTCGATGGAGGCGAAACGAAGAGGAGGAGGAGGAAGAACATTTATTTCCGCCGAATATGGTGCAGCAGCCACCTACGAGTCCGCACGCAGGCGTCCGGGGAGGCAGTCTGTCACACCGCGGCCAGAGGACACCCGGCCTCGTCTAGGAGAAGAGGTCTTCAGCCTCGGCCGCCAGGCGGACGGCGAATCGCTGTGTTTTTTCGTCGGACCTTCTTAGCGTGGTCTCCCATTCATCGCTAGTTTTAATCGCGTTGCGCCCTGGGGCACGAACGCATCTCCATATTATATGATCTAATGTTGCCACGTGGCCGCAAAATTTACAAATTTCGGTTTCTGCACAGTCCCTCTTCCGCCCTCTGGCACCCGTCCAACTCCTCCACAGGGGCGAAAAGAAATTTCGAGCTTGGAGTCTTCTCCAGTCGTACGATTCCTTTTTACTCAGGGATCTAACCGGTGGCGGATATATCCTCCGGTCTTTCTTCAAGTTGTCGGTTACATCCCTAAAGGTACCTATACCGCAGCACCCCGAGGTAGCGAGGAGCGGGCGAGCATGTGGGCAGCCTCGTTGCCGGCGAGACCGGCGTGTGCTGGGGTCCAGATTATGGTCACGCTTTCGGCGAGAGACGACTCGTTCAGAAGTTTTGCAGCACGATTGCTGACTCTACCCTTGCTAAAATTTCTAACCGCCGCTTTGCTATCACTGATGACGTGTTTCACGCCTGGTCGTGCAATGGCAATGGCTATTGCAATCTCCTCCGCCTCTACCGGCGGTAGATCTCGATTTCTTTCTATTCCTATGGCGATCCCAGTGTCCAATTGGGCGACCGAGGTTACGTCGCCTTCTTTCCCGATCGCTGCATCGGTGTAGGCGACCGATCCCGGCGGGAGTTTGTCCAATTTGTTAGCGAGGTGCTTAGCTCTGCTTTTTCTCCTCCCCTCGTCGTGTACGGGGTGCATGTTCTTCGGTATGGGCGAGACGTATAGATGCTTTCTGATTTCTCGATCTATGCTTTCTCTGACACTTTCGCCTTCCCCGGGCGCTAGTAGGTTTACCCAATCGAGGATTTGCCTACCCGCCGCCGTTCCTGCGAGTCGCTCTCTCTGGGACAGCCTGACCGCGGCAGCCAGCTCTTTCCACTCATTATGCAACCCCATTTTCTCTAGAATGTCGTTAGAAGTAGTTATGGGGAGTCCTAGAGCGCACTTCGTGCATCTCCTAATTATGGTGTTTAATTTGTGTTCTTCGCTGTTGTTGATATTTAGGAGTGGAGTCGCGTAGCACATTCTGCTCGTGACAAAAGCTTGTACGAGTCTGAGTCTACTAGCCTCCGTGAGACCACTCCTTCTGTTGGACGTCTTCTTAAATACTCTGACTACGAGCTCCGCCTGATCTTTTAATTTCTTAATCAGGCTTTTGTTACTACCCCTGCGGTTGATAATCATACCTAATATTCTAATTTCATCTACTTTCCGGACTTCGTTTCCGTTGACTTTAATTTTGATATCTGGAGTTATCTTCCCACTACTGCTGGTCATTACCAGGAGCTCCGATTTTTCTGGCGAACAGCATAGACCTACGTCCTCTGCGTGATAGCTGATTATATTTGCTGCCTCTTGGAGCCTGGATGTGATGTGCGAGTCGTTCCCTTCGCACATCCAGACGGTCACATCGTCCGCGTAGATGCTTATTTTTATGTCATCGAGATGGCCAAGCTTACTGGGGAGCTTCCTCATTACGATGTTAAAAAGGAAAGGTGAGAGCACAGCCCCCTGCGGAGTGCCTCTGTTACCCAGCGGGAACTCCTCCGAACATAAGCCCTGAAAGCTGATGATCGCCGTCCTGTCTCGCAGGAATGATCTAATATAGTTGTAGGTTCTTTCGCCTACTCTAAGCTCAGCGAGCCCGTCGAGAATGGCGTCGTGACTGACGTTGTCAAAAGCTTTCTTAAGGTCTAAGCCTAGAATAGCTTTCGTATTTTTTTTCCTGAAGTCTCTGACAACATCGTTATGTAGTCTGAGCATGGTATCTTGCGTACAAAGGCCGGGCCTGAATCCGACCAATTCAGCCGGCCACGCATCATTCTCTTCGGTGTATTTGGTTAGCCTCCTCTGAATAACTTTCTCAAGTAGTTTGCCTACGCAGGATGTTAGTGATATTGGGCGGAGATTCTCCAAGCCCGGTGGTTTTCCCTGCTTGTGGATTAGGGTGATCTTAGCCCTCTTCCACTCTTGGGGTACTTGACCACTCTCCCACACCTGATTTAAATATTTGGTTAGGGCATTGATCGATTCGTCGTCCAGGTTTGCGAGCATCTTGTTATTAACGAGGTCCGGCCCGGGGGCCGAGCGTCTTTTTAGGCCGTGCAGCTCCGCTCTGACTTCTGCCACTGTTATGGACGCGTCAAGCTCGCTGTTCGCCGGTCCGTTGTAATCTCTGTAATGCGCTGTGGCGGGGGGAGCTACGTACATGGACTTGAGCTTGTCAATGAGCTGTTTGTCCGCACCCTTAAAGTTATACCTCGCCTTGACCTGTTCTATATTGGCGACCGTTTTGGACTTAGTCGGGTCTATCAGGAACCTGAGCAGTTGCCACGTCTTGGCCCCATTCATGGTGCCCTCCATATCGTCGCATTTGTTATCCCAACGTTGCGACTCGAGTTTCCGGGCGTATTTTTCTATTTCGACGTTGTGTCTGGCTATCTCTCTCCTGAGATTGCGGTTCCACTTTTGCTTTTTGAGCTTCTTCGTTAGCTCTTCTTTCTTTTTGAACATGCCGAATAGCCTGCTATCCATCGCCTCAGGCAGAGCTTCGCCTTTAATTTCTTCGGTGGCCTCGTTTACATGGGTAATTAATTGGGCGGCCCAATTTTGAATGCACTCTATATCTCCAATTTCTTCCCGTTCTCTGATCTGTCTGAATTTATCCCAATCCACTTGGGTTTCCGTCCGACACACAGCGGGCTTAACGCTCACTTTCCTGCTGAGTTCTACCTCTAGCACGTAGTGGTCGCTACCTAGATCCTGATGCTTGTTCGTCCACTTGACTATGCCAGTTCTATGGCAGAGAGTCAAGTCCGGGTTTGTGTCCGCTGACACACTGTTGCCCACCCTCGTCGGGCATCTAATGTCGTTAGCGATGTAGAGGTTTGACTCAGTGATATCTTCCAACAGCGTTTGACCCTTCGGGCTGCTGGTCGTGTAACCCCCTTCTCGATGTCTGGCATTAAAATCGCCGGCTATTATTAGTGGGTTCTTACCTGCCAGGCTAATTGCTCTCTTAAATATCGGGCCAAACCTCGCCTTCGTGCACTTCGGGGAGCTGTACACATTGAGTAGAAATATGCTGCCTCTGTTCTTTTTACCGGTCAGGATTTCCACAAAGACCGTTTCGGTCTCCCTGTTACCTACTTCGTGCTGGACGACGGCGACGTTGTTTTTGACGTACGTCACGACCTGTGTTTTACTTCCCTTCCCGCTATCGTAGCTTTTGTACCCCGAAAGCTTCCATACACCTCGCGTTTCCTGCAGAGCCATTGCCAAAGGCTGTGTGTTCTGGCTAGCTACGTACTGTTGCAAGAGCCATCGCTTCATTGACAACGACCGGCAATTCCATTGCCAAATTTTAGACGTTTTGGGATCCATTATGATTTTGATATTGTATACCCGATGCGTTGCAAAGGGCTTGAAGCATCTTTTCTAGCACTCCAAATCTCGCCTCAAGTTTCTTATTCAGGTTCAATTCGAAGTCTATGATTTCATCCTTGACTAATTTTCTAAAAGCCACGTGCTTTCTGGCTTGTCCAATTACACTAGTGTCGTCTGATTTACGTTTCGCAGGTCTAGCCTGATCGATATTCATTTCATCTGAGTCGTCACTGTCCCTGCCACAATTGCTCTCGCTTGCCCCACCGGGGCCCCGTATGACGGGCGGCCTGAGCATCGGAGGTGCCGGTGCAGGTGTAGCTTTTGCCTCTTTTAACTCTTTAATTACCTCGACTAGGGATTTGAGGGTTTCTTTAATCTCTTTGATGTCTTCTTTAATGATTCTGATTTCTTTGGTATGCTCGGCTTGAGTCTGTTGTAATTCCGAAAGTTCCAAGTTTTTTTCTTTGGAGACCCAGCTGGCGAAGCTGACCGACTTACCGCCTGCGTTAACTTCTTCATTCGTCTTTGCTTGTCCGGCCGGCGTCTCCCCGGGCTTCGGCCAATGGTTCTTGTCGTCCTTGGGTGGCGGTGGTTGTGGCGGCCCCCTGTTCTTGCTCTTGGATCTGGGCTCATCTCTGGTGACGGATGCGCTGGAGTCTCTCGCACGGCCCGTTGTGCCCGCGGCGTCGCCTCTTCCTCTCGATCTGCCCCGGGTTTTCGTTGGCTCTTGCTGCTTGTTTTGAGCCTGGGTGGCTTCTTTCTCTGCTTGTCGGACTTTGAGAATGTGCGGGGTCCGGTACATGCTTCTGCAGCGGTTGTGCACCAGGGGGTGGCAGCCGCCGCACAGTAGGCATTGCGGCTCGCAATTTTGTTCGTGCCCCTCCGGTGGATTAAGCATTCTGCACCCTCGGCATCGAGGGCTGGTGGGGTCCGGGCAGACGTCCGACCGATGTCCTAGGTTGCCGCATGCGTAGCACACATCGAATTTCTTTTTGTAGAGGTTGCACCGGTATAGCAATCCGTTGAACCACACCTCTCGCGGGACTTCTTGGTCTTCGAAAATGATGAGCACAGTTTTAGACTTTTTCCCGAGCCTCCTCGCTCCAATGTAGCCAGGGTTATCTCTGAGTCCCTGCCAAATTTCCTCCTCCGTGACGTCCAGCGGAACGTCGTATATGACGCCCTTGCCGCCCTCCGGCATGGCCGCGTGAGCAGTTGCGTCTATCTCAACTGGCCCGATTTTTATGGTCGTAATTTGCTCGTACCGCTTTGCCCTGCCGAGCTCCGGGGTCATAATTAGTAGGGACTGATTCTTCGGGTTGGCGATGAATCTGTCTTCCCCGTTCAGGTTGAGGCCTGCAGCCGTAACCAGGACTTGGCGCAGCTTCGGTCCCGCTTTCCTTGTCAGCTGATCGGCGCCGCCGTGCGGTCGCAGCACTACGCGGAACATCTCCTTCGGTATTTTCGATCTGACCGTGCCTACGGATCTCTCGGCGAGTGACCTTCCTATCGCTTTTTGCCGCGATTTGGCGGCCTCGGTCCCTTCGCTCCCCTTCACGGGTGCCTCCTTCTTCGCTTGGGACGCTGCGTCGCATTCCTTCACATATCTGCCTCCTTGTCGGCGGAACCATGAATTTTCTTCTAAGGCCTCAGCCGCCTCCATATTTCCGTCCTTACTAGTGTCAGAGTTCGGCTGGTAGCTCTGATTTTCCTCGCCCTGCCAGTCCATGCCGTCCACGCTCCGAGGGTCTTCCCTCGAGGGCGGCTAGGCCGGACGCTAGGCTCGGACGCTAGGCTTAACTTGGCGGCGTTGTTGCTCCGAACTTCAAAGTATCGTAAAGACCAAATTGGTGATCCCACCTTTTAGAGAGTTGGTTCCACTTGATCCTCGGGACTTCCGAAAATCGGTCCGAAGTGAGATGTTGCTGGGTGCACCCAAAAGCCGCCGAAAAAGGCCATTAACAGCAGAGCTCGACGTGGCAGCGTCTTCACTCCTCGGCGCCCCCTGGCGGCAAAAAACGAAACGAAGAGGTGTCCGTGTGCTGTGCGATGTCAGCGCACGTTAAAGATCCCCAGTGGTCGAAATTACTCCGTAGCCCTCCACTACGGCTCCTCTTTCTCTCTTTCCACTTTCACTCCCACCTTCCTCCCTTCCCTTACGCCACGGTTGAGGTGTCCACAGCAAACAAGTGAGACAGTTACCTCGCCTTTTCCTTCCTATAAATCAATCTTTAAAAAAAAATCTGTAGTGGCTGTAAGAGGAAGGAAAAGAAAATACATGAGCCTGCTACTGGCTCTGTTGCTGAGCCATATCCGCTGCCTCGTGTCACAGAAGAGAAAATAGAGAAGAAAGAGAATGGGAGAAAGACGCGCGTCGCAACAGCCATCGTGGGTGCAATGATGGCCTACAACAGATAAAAATTTCAGTGGAAGCTAGGCTAGCCCCCGTCGTAAGCGGCGTTGACCTACCCGTCCCAGCCCCGTAGGGCCAGGAACAGCCACCCTTCACCACCTCCCGGGCAGCGGAGGTGACTGAGCTACAGAGCCAGTAGCAGGCCCGTGCATTTTCTTTTCCTTCTTCCTACAGTCACAACAACATCGCCCAGCACACGGATGCCTCTCCGTTTCGCCTCCATCGAAACGCAGCCGCCGGCGGTCGGGATCGAACCCGGGAACTCCGATACAGTAGTCAGGCATCTTAACCATTGCACCACCGCGGCGGAGCGTTCATGCGTTCTATAATTTGTTTTCATGAAAGGAAAGGCGCTGCATCTGTCACTCGCGGAATCCCGCTGACACATCTCGCGGACAACACAGCAACGCTCAGGCGTACGCATTTCTCCAGTGCAGATTCTGCAGTGATCTCGGAACTTTTTTTACACATGCTGCAAGATAATTCTAACCGAACCCTTGAACTGCATGACTGCTTAATGGCGATCGCAGGAAGAGGCCATTAGCAAAAGGTAGCGTGGTAGCTGCCTCACTCTTGTGCACACATGAGCCACATATAATGAGAAAAGGAGATGAGTGGGGAAGTAAAGGTCATAATCGGGAGGTTGCAGCTGGTGAACACTCTCAATGTTAGGTTAGACGCGGCATAAGTACCAGAGAAAGAGCGGATCGTTAAACAGCGGTTGCCGTTGCTCGGTGGTAGAGCACCGGACTCGAAATTGGGCTCTGATCCCACCGGCGACATGTGATTGTTTTTTATTCTTAAATACGCTCAATTATCACCACGTTTAATTATGCTTGATATTGATTAAAACATCCCCTAAGCTTTTCTTTGTCAGTGGCTGTCCCCTCCTTCTTATGCATGTCATAACGGTCTTCATTTTCCTTGCATTTGTTTGCTTACAAATACCACAACTGTCATACAGTATTATATATTATCATATAACGTATTTCATTTGTAGGGGAAGTCTGTATGAGGTTATTTCATTATTTTTTTTTTCAGCAGGATGTCCCAGTTCACACTGAAGATAGAAGTTGTAGCTGGATGAATTGCAATTTGTTGGATTTCTTGTTGAACCAGAGTGCGTCGCATTCAACATGCGCAGATGATGCTCCGTGCCATGGGCACCAGTAGCCTGTTGTACTGGCTAGGGCACTTCGTCTCCATCTTCGTGCACGTGTCCATCTACTCGTGCGTCACGTACGTCATGATGGTGTACAACACGTACCCGGCTCCGCTCGAAGGCTCCAGCTTCGAAGACTTCCAGCATAGCCTGGATTACGCTCCCTACCTGGACAAGAACGCGTGCCGCACCGACCTGATCCTCGCCGTGTTCACGCTGTTCGGAATCCAGACGTCCCTGCACGCCATGCTCTTCTCGTGCATCACGGCCAGGCGTAAGCGCTAGGCGCCAAGAATTGCGCAGCATTTTATTTTACCAATGTATCGTATCAAAAACTATGCAAAATGCCTATTTTGTTGAGCAAGTACGTGCTGAACAGGTACGTCGGTACGTGGGTAGATATGTCGGTACGTCGGTAGGTATGTCGGCACGTGGTGAATAGGCAGTGCGAGGGACAGGACAGCCGGGACTTATACCGTCCTGAATTAATAAAGCTGTGACTTTTAGCTTTCCGAATACTCCTCTGGCAGCTGGTAGTTTCCAGCTGGCCGCGATTGGTCGTTCGGTTGTTTGACGTCATGAGACCATGTGACATATGGTCGCATTGGGAGGTGCTGCCAACTCGGGCTTTCCCTTTGATATGGGAGGATGAAGGGAACCGAACCTTCCAGTACCCATATGGGTCCCGCATCAGACATATTACCCCTTGGCCTTACAGACACATTCGTACGGGTTCGTTGTAACGGAACTTTGTCTACGTTGGTTGTTATTCCACATAACGTGGTAGCTTATACAAATGTATGTAATTGAGTATTTGAGAGGTAATGGACACGCATATTTATCATTAGTGATTAAGCATGTAGAAAACGGTACTTAGGCGAACTAGGACACGCAAGGAAAGACGCGGACGGGAGCCATTAACACTGTCGCGTCGTACCAGTGCTCCCTTGAGTTATCCGTGCATGCAGCGTTGGGGGTGTTGCCACTCGTCAAACCCTCTCCAGCGGAGCAGCTGCTTGCAGACAACTTCCGTGCGGTTTCTAACGTCTGCTAAAGACGTGCGTGTAAATGTGCTGGGCCTACACCAATGGTAATAAAAACAAATTTTAGCAATATTATTAACCAATAGTAACGCTAAAAGTGATATATAATGTATAACTATACGGACATCATCTGGCTATCACATCGATGCACCGAGACGGGAGCAACCACCTCGAGTGAGGAGCAATTAATATGGGCGCATTTTATTTTTTTCCCGCCGAAGGCAACTGCAGCGGCGTGCCAAGCCTGATAAGAATATTCCTCGGCCGCCCCTTAAGCGTTCAAGTGCGATTGACCCATGCTGTATATACATGGCCAATAAAGAAAAGCATTCATATGTGTTGTTTAATGCACAGCATGATAATCGGCACACCTGCTCAAAAGAAAATTAAACTGGCACGGAGTGTATACATATGTGAGAGCGCATGGACAATTTGGAAATCATTTGATTTTCATGGGGAAGCTTCAACCAGTGTCATTTGGGTAATGTAGCTCGTTGAACTGCAGCCTCAAGAGATGTCTGTACACTGTGTTCATTTTGCATTAGTCAGCTGCTCGGTTATTGATTAAATCAATCGCGTTCTATAGTCACGTGCTTGTTCATTTTGCACTCAACGCACAATGGACCGTGAACTTCCAGGCCGATGCGATCAGCCAATGAGTTACGAAGCATAATTTTAATGATCTTGAAGATCTTTCAAACCAACAGAAAATAACAAAGGGCTATGCACACTAAAGCGCGCCCGCAAATGTTTTGCGCGTGCATGCATTGGTACAGGGCGTAACACTAGCGCCACCACACGATCTCTCAGTGAAACAGAACGGCAATCTCAATACTGTGGAGATAGGCGCGACGCTGCAGGCACTGTTCTCTGTGAGACACTGGTCGTACATTAAAGACGGAGCATGCCCCCCCCCCCCCCCCCTAGTTTCATTGTGTAAGTGCTGCAGATTCTCTCTTACAGCTTTGAACAGCTTTGAACAGATTATATCAAAGCAGGTGAACATATTGGCTTATTGAGTTGTACAATTTATAGGTGATCCCTTATTACAGGGGTTAATGAGAACTCCAGGTGACTGAAAGTAATCCGGAGTCTTTGCTATGGCGTCTGTCAAAGTTTATGTGAAGAACTGAGACATTAGAACTGCATACCATACCCATGACAGGCTTTATGAGATGGTTACCTGCTTACTTTTAGGCTCAGCGCTGTCTTTCTAACCCGGCCGCAGTGGCCTCGTTTCGACTGAAGAAAAACGCAGGATACTTGTGTAAAGAACCCCAGGTAATCGGAATTTTCCAGAGACCTCCCATATAACGTCTGTCACAGCTTTAATCACTTTGGGAACTAAGCCCCATAAACTAAACCAAGCCATACTTTCGCATCCCCGTGGAAATTAAGCGGCATGGCAAATTTCAGCACAGCTTACGGCTCGCTTTCACTGCAGCCCTCTTGGCGACGGTGTTCTCTGCCTTCTATTGGGCAGCGATGTTCGCCATGAGCAAGCCGTGGACGACGTTGGAGGACTACCTATTCGACGACCGCTACCCAAAGTACCTGGCGGCCATGTTCCCTGTCAACATGCTCTACCTCAACTTCTTTCAAATACGCTGGACAATCTACTTCGGCTGTAAGTGACGGCTTGAACCCGGTTTTTGTGAAGAAGTTCGCTCTGCAGACGTGCCACGTTTGTCACGAAGCCTGCGGGCGCAAAGTATGCTAAGCCGGGAATATCTTGTACTCGCTTAGAACGAGCAACCAATTAGTATGGGAACTATAGCTGTGCCACGGACACGGGCACGCTCCTCTCTCTTTACAATAATGACCGTTGATTTCACCTGAATATGTTTCATGAATAAACGACGCTTTCGGAGTTGAAACTCTTCCCTTGCATCGTCTGTTATTGTTGCAGCCAATTGCTGTTGCTCTAGCTGCTCATCACCATTATAATCACCCCGCCGGGGTGGCGCAGCGGTTACGGCGCTCGCTCTACTGTGCCCAAAGAAGTGGGATCGAATCCTGGCCTCGGCGGCTGCGTTTCGATGGAGGCGAAACGGAGTGGCGTCCTTGTGCTGTGCGATGTCAGTGCACGTTAAAGAACCCCAGGTGGTCGAAATTTCCGGAGTCCTTCACTACGGCGTCTCTCATATCCTGAGTCGCTTTAGGACTTTAAACCCCACAAACCAAACCAACCATTATAATCCAGGCTAAATACATTGCACCCCTTTAGGTCTCAAACCAGTCATGTCTTGCACCAGCTATACTTCCTATGAAATCACAGCTGTCAGGAAGCTATGTCACTTGCCCACTTTTTATATCGATGTCGGGCAAAGTGACCTAAAGTACCGTAACAATAATTACTGAAAGGTAGCAACTGATGTGGCGAAGGTTGAATAAAGTAGAATTTCACGACAAATGCTGGTTACCGGAGACGAGCTAAGGGGCAGCGCAACGACTACGGTTACAAATTTAACGTCAATTCCAGCGAGCAACATTGACTACTAAAACCTTTCGAACGCCATTGCACGCTAAAAGCTCATGGCATTCGCTGTAAGCGATGCTCGCTATCGAATAAGCAAGGCAAGTTACTGCACTCGTTTAGGCATTGGATGAGTTGTAACAAAACCTACACACACAAAAAAACAAACTGCAGTTGGAAAATAAAAATAAAAGTATACCAACTCAGTGCAAAACGCATCAGAATCAAATCAAACGTGTACCCTCTCCAATAGGAACTTTTTATTTTCGAGCTGATCTCAATCGCCTTGATGTTCCCGTCATCATAACAAACAACAACCCGATTCCACAATGCACGTTGCGGAAGATACTCTGCTCGTTTTAGTCATAACAAGCATCCCTTTCATTACACCAATGCGCAGTGAGTGGATAAAGTACTCCCCTGATGGGGCTGGGACAGGTAGGTCACCGCCGCTTGCGGCGGAGGCTTTCCTGCCACCGAAATTTTATCTGTTGTAGGCCGTCATAGCACTCGCCACCGCTTCGGTGGTGGACGACGGCTGTTGTTGCGGCGCGCGTCTTTCTTCCCTGTTCTTTTTCTTTCTTCTCTATTTTCTGTTCTGTCTGCACGAGGCAGCGCAGGGGGCTCAGCTACAGAGCCAGCAGTAGGCCCGTGCATTTTCTTTTCATTCTTCCTACAGCCACAGCAACAATGCGCACAGAGACGCTTCGCGAGCTCAGGTCGGAGCGGCTGCTTACATAACTGCGCGTGAAAATCATATTGTGACAGATGGCTTAGGTCCTTAGACCGATCTGCCTTATACCGCTGCCATTGAGATCCTCCCCAGTAATCGCCTGTGCATTGTACCCCTTTCAAGTACCTCTTATCCCCTCCGGTTGTACGCTATGCACTGTTTCGATGCATGATGCATGCGCAACTCGTTGCAGGGTGTTTCAGGTATATTGGATTCAGAACAGAAAAAAAAAAAATATTCGCAGGAACAAGCTTTCTGCCGCGGCGCCCAGACAGGCAGCTATTTAACTGAAATCTGCACGTTAGCCTTTCAGTTAACGCATTTCGGTAGGCAGATCGGATTCAGTTTTTGAAAGGAAAAACGCTTTTTCTAAAGCCTTTCAGCATGAGGGAATCTGACTTTAATCAGAGCCTGGTCATTACCAATCCCCCTTGTGGTTATGCGCCATTTTTATTAGGGCGACAACAACAAACATGATGTCTATGATTGGTGTATGAAATGGGATATGCAAATTAACCCAGTGAAATCTATTGCCACGACCATAGCCAGTAAGAAATCTCCCCTACAGTTTCCATATAGTATAAACAGCATTCCGATTCAAAGGTGTAACCAACTAACACATTTAGGCATCACAATTATTGAAACTTTAAATTGGGGCGTACACATTGATCAGATATGTGCTTCAGCTCAACGAAAACTTGGATTCCTAAAACGTGAACTGAAACATTTTTGCGGTTTTATCCAGATGCTTTTTCGCCGGATATGAATTGAGTTTTGACGGGCGCGACAGGCATTCATATAGATCGACGACCGCTGAGCACGATTGTTGTTATCGTCGACGCCGATTGCTTAGTTCTTTTGCGGGCGCTTGTCAGCCCAATAAAGAGTCGATTCCTGTGAAGATCAAGTCTTCTTAGTTGTCAACGGCATTGTCACCACCACGTGACAATATATAACGTGTCATTTTAAACAAGAAGCGAACAAGCATGCTCCTCTAAGTTCGCACCCTGTGCCCGTCATTTCATCAATGGCCTTTGACACTCCCCCAAATGCCGAAATAGCCCCAAACTCTGTCTTGAACATTTCCTGCGCTCCTACGCTGTTGCCACTGTTATCCCCCATTGCCCATACTCCTCTCCCCTAAAATGGTGGGCTTGCCTGCCCTCGGGCCTCCTGACAGATTAGTTGGCTTGTGTGATCCTGGATCAAGGCTTCCTCAGCGCTTAATGCTGCGCTGTAATTCAGCTCTTTGAATCTCTCTAATGCCTCGCGACGTAAGCAGAACTTAACTGCTGTTTGGTGCGAATGAAATGCTTATTCGTTCCGCATCATGAAGGATATTGCTTGGAAAGCAAATTTAAATTCATTTCAGAAATGAGTCTTTACATGTAACCACGCTCTTTCAACGTTCGGCATAGGCGATTGACAGTAATCTAGTTTTTACATTTGACACCTCCCAAGCTTGTTTCTTTCTAGGGATTGTATTGGCTTCTGCTTGTTCAAGTCAACTTTAAAAGAAAATTTAGTGGGTTTATGGAAATGATCGATTGCGAGGGTTACATAAAGATTACATTCCCTTCCCGCAATCAATATACCCTGTAGTTAACTTCGTAATCATTATAGGGTACTCAGCTCTGGGTGGAGAGAGTAACGCTGCTTCTTAGCGGGTCTTAATATGCAAGAATTCAAGTGAGCGACCTAGTTAGACTGCGTTTTTTCCTCCCTGTGTGCAGACCCGGTCAACTGGGAAATACTGACGCGACAGGCCTTCCACGTCGACAACGTGACCCTCAGGGGCGCGTGGCAAGCGTCCATCCTCATGTGCTTCTTCCTGATCGCAGTCATCTGGTACCTGACGCACGTGCTTCCATCTGTGTGCGAGCACCCTTTGGCCCCAGGGTTCGTTTTCTCGGTACGTGTATCACGTACCAGCGGATGGAGATAATGCGAGGAGCTACAGTTTAGCTGATCCATTAAATGAACAGCCTTCTTACTGATCGATGACTGCTTCTTAGCTAGTAAGCCAATTGATTTCACGCACGCCGAATGAGCCAGCTGCGATCACTTAGTAAATATCCAGAAGCTGGGCAGCGTTCAGCTGCGTTCAAGCTCCAAGAGCATAATTTTCTGTTCTTTAAAGCTGCCTCGATGACCAGTGCCGAAGCACCCTGAACTTCATTGTCTTGGGGGTCATCTGGCGACCTGGTGACGCTAGATGTCAACATTAACCAGCTGAGCTTAAAAAAAAAAAGGAAACGATGAAGGGGTGGCATTCCAAGATACTCTCTGAAGGAATTGATCGCCTTTTATGGTAGAATATATTTTATGAAAGAATATATATTTGTCTACCTGCTTCCGCAGAAACAAAAGTATAGCTAATAGAATTCATGGGTTTTTGTAGAAATATCGGCTGTTATATGCCGTTTTTTTTTTTTTTTTTTTTTTTTTAGAATCCAAAATAAGAAAGCTAACTTGCTTGAGGTCTGGGACACCATGCATGGGATAGATTCACCTGAATTCACCGTTTATTTTCTCATTTTTGTTTTCGGGAGCATGCTGTATTTGTAGAATTAAAAAGCGCCCTCCAAATAATGCGAAAGAGAACATTTTATTGTGGGACGTCTAAACTCCGCCTTTAAGGGTATTGTTATGGGGTCTACCACGCGATAGTCTCGGCTACCAGCCAGCATATATAAAGCCCCGCTTTAACCAAGCAGTATGACCGTCCCTGCAAGCCTAGAGATAAAGTGAATACAAGGCGCCTGGCAGCACGATTCTGATATCATCCTCGCATATGAAAAGTGAGGCCTGACTTGGTCCAGTTAGTGCTACCAGCTACCGCCAGGCAACGCCTTGCTCGTGATTTTTGCCTTACAAAGGTAACGCCGGCGGACGGTGACCGACGCCGCGACGTAAGATTTTCGGCGAACGGTTAACTCATTCGCGGTAAAAATCTGCAGTGCGCGTTACGAGAGGCGCAGATGTAACCTTGACAGGTGGCCTCGTACACTGATATCGTGGCAGCGCGCGTCTCATGTAGATCGCTCCTACCAGTGATTTCGCTACGTTGCTGGCGGCAACTGAGGCTCAAACGGCTGCGGCGGTTCATTGACATTTTCGCCTCGGCTGCGACTTGGCTCTTTGCCGCTTTGTCAGTACCCAATGCGCCCAGTCATTACACCTTGAAATTCGGTGTCAAAGCGGCGAGGTGGAGTTTTTTACGCAGACGCACTCGCTGACGCTGTAGCCGCCTGTCAAGCTGTCGTCTGCATGCCTCATGCGCCTCGTAACGTGTGCCACAAATTTCTTATCGTAATAATCTCGGCTGTACTGTATAGAGGAGTCTCCCCAATTCAGCAAATATAACGTCACCAAAAACAAAATTAGAAAATGCAATTAACGTGTATAGTTATTTAGCGAAGTAATTAAAGCAATCTGCATCTTTCCCGTTGCCCGCCGTATACAGCCGCAATACAGCTCAAGGGGTAAAATGTATCTGAAGAAAGCTTTCATTTTTATAAAAATTTTGACCCCCCTTCTCCCCGAATCCCCCCCCCCCCAAAAAAAAAAAACAGGAAAAAAAGAACATCCAGCATCTTTCACTGTGTTTCGCAAAAATGAAGATAGCCTCTGTGAACGTGGAACTCATAGGCTTCTCAAGGAAACCCGGTGGTGCTGTTGCTGCCGTCTCACCCGTTTGATTCCTGACGCTTGAAAATGCACACACAAACAATAGAGACGGATTTGGGCTTTACTACAAAATGTGCAGTTTTGTACTCCTTTTCGGCGAGCGGGGGAGATTAGTCGATTAATTTGCGCTTATTTCGCGCGGTAACGCAATGGTCCAATGTAGAAAACCCGGCATCACCACCGTCGGCGTAGTTGGCAGTGAACGAAAACTTCTGATTGGTCGAGATGATGATGTCGCTGTCACGTGGCCTCACGTGAGGGTTACAGAACCCACATCACTCGCGTTAAGCTAATACCACGCGTGGAAGTAAAGCGATTAAAACGTGACATGCAATTCTAATTAAAAGCTGCTGCATGCATGGGATTAAAATTTATAGAGAATATCATTCTTCCAAAAAATTTCGGTTTTGGCGGAGCTCGAAATTACTACCGTTCCTTTGTGAGACAGACACGTAACCGACTAAGCACGTATGCTTGCATGGTCCGGAAATAAGTGGTATTAATATATGCATGCCGGGTGATTTTCATGTATAGCAGTGTATTACGAGTGTGTGCTAATGACTTAAGTGTTTTGTTCGAGATGACCACTGGCCACCACCGTGTCATGTTTTTAAAGCAGAGCGTATCTGTCTTGCTATTTTTTGCACGATTAACTGATTGGTCTGTGCGGTTGACGGTTGCCAGATGGCATTTTGGGGCCGCAAGCGGCCCGAAGTCGTGGAAGTACATTCGCCGGAGAAGATGCCGAGTGAACAAGAAGAGCTTCCCGAAGGCGTGAGTGTTGTCATCCTGGCCGACAGCCTCACCAAGGTACGAGAAAAACTCTTAAGACCACTCTCTTCGCCGCCATTAAAGATTCGGCAGAGGGTTATAAGCGCGAAGAAGGCCGAACGCACGGGCAGGCTTGAGTTCACAGCGCGCGCTAGGTGCACTCTTTGTCGAATGCTTCGTGCCATGCAGTTTTTGAATGGCGCTTTGCAGTATGGGACAGATTTGTTTCTTATTTTTGTGCCACAGCGCTTAGTGTAATCGCTTCTTTTCTGGAAGCCTTGAAACCTAATGTGACTTTGAACGCTTGCTTCGACCCGTAATAGGACCAGATGCTCATAGCTGTAATATAAATGGTAAATATAAGAATTCAGTTAGTAGAAGTGTCCCAAGTTAACACGAATCACAGGCTTTCTGTCATCTGCCATCGTTGACATTTCTATGTTGCAACAGCCGTCTTTTAAATCTCAAAAAGCCCGTGTTAAAAATTACTAGATGGCTCTGCTGAAAGATGCTGTGCATATATCAGTTTCTTGAGCTGCTGCAACAGTTTATGGTCTCACGAGGTGGAAATGACTATGTTTGTGACCTTGACAGCAGCATTATTGCATAAACAACTTTTATTTTAGTCCAAATGCACTATATCAAGAGGTCAAAACGGGCCTTCTGGATGTGCGCGAGATTTTGCGCCTTTCATTTCCTGTAAACCAATTAATAATTAAAACATTAGTGGGTATATGTAAAAAATATAAATAGTGATGATGGTATATAATAACAAATACTAATAAATGATAATTCGTGATAATTAGTGGGATAACAGAATAAAATAAGAACTAAAATAACAAGTTCAATATATGAAATAATATTTTGCTGCGCGCCATGGTTGCCTGCATAGGCGCACTGCGCAATTGCTACTGCACGTCAGACAATGCCAGGATGGCAAGTATGTCTCTTCTACTGTCTCAGCCGAAGAAACGCGACGTGTCCAGCGGGCTGAGTTGGAGAGGGAGAGAAGACCCCGTAAACGTGAACATGTTAATGTGTGTGTATTCTAATGTGTGTATATCCTAGAGCGAAACCACATAGAAACTTAGAGCAAAGAAAAAAATGCTGACCAGCAGCTAAACCGAATTTAAACCGTACTTTCGGAAGTCTAATCCTTTTTTTTTTTTTTTTGATGTCCCGGTGATGGGGTTCTTTTCGGGATGGAGAGCAGGAATCACACACGAAACCAGTAACAGATTTAATCAGAGCTGGATGCCCCCACTTACCCGACGGTCTTGAGGCTGCGTCTGGACGCCACTGCGGTGATTCGGTGCTTGAGATGGGAGATGATCATAGTTGCTGTGAGCGCTGATGATGAGTTTACAGGGCGAGCTCAGTATACGCGCCGGCAGGACAAACGAGCCCGTCTTCGTATTTTCAGGCAGTCGTCCTTCGGGAGACGAGGCTGGGTCAACCTGCCCTCGCGTGTCTCTCGTTCCTCTCTGTCCCGCCGTCCTTCTGTCGCTTTCCTTGTCACTTCGGGTCCTTTCTTCCCGTTCTCAGAACCTTCGCCATCCTCGCAACAGCGTCCGTGTAGCCGTCATTAGCACGTTGTCCCCGCATTCCAGCGTGTCGTTCAGCGACCCTTCTTCGCATCCGGTTTTCGTACAACGGATGACACGAGCAGGCAAAATTGTGCAGAGGTCGGTGGCTCTCGGATCACCGCGAAACCCGGATCCCAAGTTCCGGCACATGCCATCACAGTTTAAACTTAGTTGAATCCTTGCTAATGTTCGATGTAAAGCTGATTTTAGACTCGCAACGCATAGTAACGAAATGCCACTACAATTCCTTACCCCGACGGAAAAGCGAAATTATCCAGGTGTCATAGGGCGATGCTGAGGAATCCTGGCAATCAACGTTGGATTGGGTCACTGGCGTGAAAGTAGGCAATTAACATGTGTCATGTTTATATCTAAAACATTGTTAAGAGCAGACGAGGCTTCATGCGAGTGCGCATGCTGTCAACGTCACGAAAAGGAGTGTACAGCCTGCCAATTTTTTAACAGTATCGCGCGACTGTCGATTGTCCGATGCAGTGGCGACGAGCCGAAGCAAAGAGGGAATCGAGAGAGGGAACGATCGGGGGGGGGGGGGGGGGGGGGGGGGCGTAATCATGCTGCTTGCGGGCGTGTCGTCTGCTTGGCTGTTCCGCTCCGTCGGAAGCAACCCCTTCTAACACTGTGCCCTTGAATTAAATTTCATGTCCGAGTTCTGAGGGCGCTTGTTATATGCCTGCTCCAGTACTTGTGGTTCTGACTGCAAACTTGTAACGTTTCAGGTACTACACTTGTCCCCGCTTCCATTTGTGGGTATTGCCTCGAGGAGGTTTCTCTCGGAAGTAATCAATGCGCCAATATTTAAATACCCTCGACAATAGTTTGTTCCGGAAGTAACGATTACTAATAGTTACTGGGCTTGTTAAGTTATTTATTACAAATAAGTGCTATCTGTAAGTATCATTCGCGCTATATACAGCAGATAAAAACTAGCAGTGGCAGCTTCTTCGGGCACCGAAGCCTGCCAGCTGATGGTGACAGGGGTTGCTTCGCACTAATCGGAACATCCTAACAGACGAGGCTCACTGCAGCAGCAGGAATTGTGGGCATTCCTTTGTCCTCACTTGCTTTGTCATCTCTTGCATCTTCGGCGCTGCAGCGCCGGGCAGTCGGTGGTCACGCGTTACTGTTAAAGAATTGGCAGGCTGTACATAGCAAGCATCTAAAATTTTGCGTTAAATTCCTCTTTAGTTGTAAGCAGTGCTATGTCGTCACGCATTAGTGCATTGAACGCTGAAATTTTAGTGTCCTTGAATGGGCACGTCGAACCATTCGATACTGGCAACTTTCAGCAGATATTTTCGCAAAGGTTCGCATAGTTTGCAAGTTCCATCGCATATTTTGCTGCACACACGAAGAATGCATAGGTGTCCAGCGAAAAATGCCTAAGTGTTGTCACTTTGGTTTCCTCTCCTCTGTAGGAATACGCGAAGATCAAGGCCATCACTAAAGTTAGCCTCAAGGTCCTCGATAACCAAATCACGGTCATTTTGGCTGCAGACGGCTCAGGGAAGACTACACTACTAAGACTTCTTTCAGGTATGCTTTCGCCACAAACGTTTTCCTATTAATACTCTAAATATATGCTGCTGCACTATACCAATGCGTTGTGCGAGAAAATAGTTGCTGTCGGTTCATGAGCACATAATTCATATATATATTGTTACTGGAGAAAATTCCACCTTGTCAAATTTATGTAGCGGTAAAGGACGCAGAAAATTTTCAGACGTCAAGACATTGACAAAAGAAGCTTCGCGAATATGCGATAAGTAATTTAGTGCTACACGAAATGCCATTTATTACTAAAGAAGAAAAATAACAAAGACGAAACCTCATGCTGCTTGCAGGTGTTCGTGGAAAAGTAAAATTTATTGTCAGAGCCGCTTGCAGAGTGATCAGATGTTAGCAAAGGAAATATACGACTGCCTTAAATTAGGCTTTCTCGATTTATCAGTTTAAACCTGCGTTCTTTTGTGTGTGTGTGTGTGTGTGTGTGTGTGTGTGTGTGTGTGTGTGTGTGTGTGTGTGTGTGTGTGTGTGTGTGTGTGTGTGTGTGTGTGTGTGTGTGTGTGTGTGTGTGTGTGTGTGTGTGTGTGTGTGTGTGTGTGTGTGTGTGTGTGTGTGTGTGTGTGTGTGTGTGTGTGTGTGTGTCTGTGTGTGTGCGTGTGCGTGTGCGTGTGCGTGTGCGTGTGTGTGTTGGTAATATCAGTAGTAGTAGTAGTAGTAGTAGTTGTAAACGTTATTTAGGATTCAAGCGTCCAATAGGTTGGCTGTGTTGTACCAAGGATATTGGCCTTTCGGTGAGTATTCCAGCCAGGCACGCCAGCAGACAGGTGGCGGTAGGGATATAGTGTGAAGATTGTATGGCGGAAAAACAGAGGAAAATACAATGTACAAGGTTCACGTAGATGGAGGAGGAGTTAGAGCACGAGGGGTCAGCTCGCATGTGATAAAGGTAGAGGCGCGCCGGGGTAGTAAGGGCGTTTGATTGAATTTTACGAATCCCATGCTCGACTCCATTCAGCACACCAACTGCGGACACAACACGTATACTTATCCCCGTAACTTTTTACGGGGCAGGACGGCCCAGCTTCAACTACGAGATGCTCTTACTGAACCAATCGCCCTAACACGTGGCACTCCTAAGGTGCCGTGCTCTCCGCCAACCTCTTAAACATCGGCATGACCGCTCTAGCCAGAAGGCTCGCCTCCATCACCAATCGGCATCATATATTTTACGCAGATAACATCACACTCTGGTACACCCGCGGTTCCCCCGGAGATGTCGAGAGCAGGCTTAAGCAAGGCCTTGACCTCATCTCCTCTTTTTTCTCTCACACCGAACTTCAACTAGCACCGTAAAAATCCGAACTCCTTCTCTTCACGTACGCACAATACCAATGCTCAACCCAGTCATTCATATCACTACACATCGATAAGCAACCAATGCCACGAGTCAATTAATGCGGGTTTTCGGCATACACCTTAACACGAAACAAAGCATGTCCACCGTTCAACAAGCCATTATTACATGTCATCAAGCTACTCACTTGGTTCGGGGGGTAATTAGGTGTCATTCTGGACTAAATGAGTCATATTCCACGCAGTTAGTACATGCCTTAGCCCTAAACAAAATCCTTACTACGTACTTACACTTACACAGCAACACCTTGCCAAACTCAGTGCCGCACTCAACACACTATACAAAGCTGCACCGCATCTCCCAGTTCACACGTCCAACCGACGCCTCAACGAAACAGGACGTTTTCTACCTCTTCCTGCGCACATTAACCTCCATCGGGAGCACCAGCTAGCACGCTTGTCCGGCACGCATCAGTGTCAATGGATTCTGCGGGAGGCTGAAATTCCCCCACTTGATCTTCCTCTCCACATACCCGGTCATGCATTCTCTTCTAACCTCCGCATTGCGCCCATCCCTAGGCACATTCAACCGGGGCTTCATGTAGGTCGTCGACAGGCCCAAGCTGCCCACCCCAACCCTCCTTTATCCACTCATACGGTGGCGTAAACGGACGCCTCCCGCTTTTCAGACACTGGCACCGGCGTTTATGTTATCTATTCTCCGCATCTTCCAGACCCTATATGCCACACCCGCAGACCTTTAAGCAGCCCTGCCTGCTCACCCTCGCTTGAAATCACGCCCATCGTGCACGCCGCTCAGACATTCGTGCACATATGCCCTCCACAAATAACTACATTATATGCGCGCACTCACAAAACGCTCTTCGATCCATCCAAAACCGCACCATACCCATTGACCTACGAAGGAGTCTCGATGAGGCCCCTTTTGCCTTACGCTCAGCCACTGTCACTCTAAAGCGGATCCCTGGTCATTTAGGGATCTCCGGAAATAAGCTGTGTAATCAGATTGTCCGCGATTTCCATAACCGGGCTCCGGTGATCCCCTGGGTCAGCCCACCGACAAGTGACGAGGAACATGCTCTAAAACACACCCTGAAACAGCACTATACGCAGATAAAGGAAGATTGTGCCCGTCTACCTGCGCCCCACCCAGCCCTCACTAATCTCCCAAGCTAGAGTCCTCCGTAAAATGCTATCAAATGTGTGTGTGTGTGTGTGTGTGTGTGTGTGTGTGTGTGTGTGTGTGTGTGTGTGTGTGTGTGTGTGTGTGTGTGTGTGTGTGTGTGTGTGTGTGTGTGTGTGTGTGTGTGTGTGTGTGTGTGTGTGTGTGTGTGTGTGTGTGTGTGTGTGTGTGTGTGTGTGTGTGTGTGTGTGTGTGTGTGTGTGTGTGTGTGTGTGTGTGTGTGTGTGTGTGTGGCGCCCTACTCGACTAACAAACAGCGAAAGCTTTATCGACACAAGCTTTTACGAATTTCGAAATAAGTGTTTTAGAATGTAATTAGCCCCTACTTTCCCTGTAAAATTACTGCCAGAAAGTTATTACTTTAAAAAATATGCAACAGAGCGGGAGAGGAATTCATGACGGGTTCGAACCCGACCGCCGGCGGCTCCGTTTTGATGGAGGCGAAACGAAGAGCGTCCGTGTGCTGTGCGATGTCAGTGTGCGCGTTATGAAATCCCAGATGGAGGAGGTGGAGGTGGTGAAGAGTGGCTGTTCCTGGCCTTACGGGATTGGGACGGGTAGGTCAGCGCCGCTTGCGGCGGGGCTAGCCTGCCACTGAATTTTTATCTGTTGTAGGCCGTCATTGCACCCTCCACCGCTTCTCTTGTGGACGACGGCTGTTGCGACGCACGTTTTTCCCCCCTTATTTTTCTTTCTTCTCTATTTTCTCTTCTGTCCGCACGTGGAAGCGGATGTGGCTCAGCAACAGAGCCAGTAGCAGGCCCGTGCATTTTCTTTTCCTTCTTCCTACAGTCACAACAACTACAACTCCAGATGGTCTAAATTACTCCGTAGACCTCCACTACGGTTCCGCTGTCTGCCTTTCCACTTTCATTTCCACTTTCTTCCCTTCCCTTACGGCGTGGTCAGGTGCCCACAGAAACAAGTGACAGATACTGCGCCTTTCACTTCCTGTGAACTAATTATTGTTATATTAATATTACGTACAATAATATAAGTAAAAGGTAATTGAACTGCTAATAATTGCATTACAGCAATTTCATTCTTGCCTTGTCAGCTAGGTAGCAGGTGAGACCCACCCTCCGAGCAGAAGCTTAGCGGTGGTGGATCGTCGTGGGCGCAAACTAGCCGTAGCAGACTAGATGTCCTGAGACACCCACCTTACAGCACCTGTATTGAAATATAACCCTCTGATAGGTGCCCTGTACAGCTCAAAGATGAAGCTACCCTCCTATCATCACGAGAAAAGATACTGAGCGTGAACAGAGAGGGTATATTCGTAGTTCATGACGACGAAGAGACGCCACTTAAGCTTGTTTCATAGACTCTGATCGGGAGGTTGGTAACTGGCACGGATGTTTAAAGAGCCTATTTACTATAAAGGGTACTATTTTCACAGAAGAATGCCTTTGTTTTCTCGACAGGAAACTTAATGCCCACGTCGGGTCGCGTATCGGTCTGCGGTTTCGACACGGTGCTGTCCAAGGCCGATGTTAGCAGCTTGGTCTCCTTCTGCCCCCGGCTGGCTACTTTCGGCATCGACATGACTGTCTGGGAGCACCTTTTGCTCTACGCCGTGGTAACATCCTGCACGGCTCTGCTTTCTCGTGTCTACACATGCCTAGACATTCCGACCGTGATAGAAGCAGGATAACGTTTTGTTTACTTGACTATCCTCATAAGAGAATCGTCAAAGAGAGAGAGCAAGCGAGAGAGAGCAAGCGAGAGAAAAAGAGAGAGAGAGAGACTTTATTGTGCATCTTGTGTACTAGCTGCCTAGAGGGTTACCTGGGGAGGGACAGCTTGTCCATGGCGATCCGTGCACTCCACGTATTAGGGGGTGAGTAGTGTCTGTGGCATGATCTTTATATAACAATGGGCATTCGAAAGACAGTGGGAGAAGGGGTGCAGACATGCCATACCTGGAGGTACAGATATGTCATACCTAGTGTGTACAGGGCGTTAAGCAAAACTTTTGTAACAAACAAATGATATGGCTAGTTTGAAGTGGAGCTTTTATCACTGGACCTCTGCGTTTAGTGGATCTGAATGAAATCACAGGCGCGAACGAGATTTCATTTTATTCGTTATACCTTAAAGGCCCCTAGTATGAGGCATTACATATGACGGAAGTATGGGACACAACAGTCCATTTTAAGGATGTACCTTTTGCCCGTACAACAATGATGAGATAAATAGTACGTTCTCGGACACAACGAGTGAATAGGTAGTCACTGGTCTTGGCTGCCGTCTTCTGTATGCATATGTTCAAAGTTTGTGACCGCTTTCCTAAGTTATTCGAATTTCATGAGCGGTGGCTGGTACGTAAACATTCAGCGTTTACTTATCGCGAAGTCAATTCTTGCACTTACAAAGTTCCGTATACTGCTAGGGGTTCCGGCGATTGAGTTGCAGTGCACACATTACCGGCAATTCGTCATGCCGATAAATATGTAACCATGTGTTCTCTGATATTTCAATTTTCGCTAGTCCTTATGTCTATCGCACACGAACGCACACACGCATAGTCTGTGGACAACTGGTCGCTTACATGACTGCCCCACAAAGGCAGCGCAGAAAAAACAAACCAGAAAGAAAATGCGGGCATTAAATAGCGTTAAACTGAACAACAGCATTATATCTGTGAAACAGGACATATTGAAAGAAAAAGTTTGTCCAGAAGGGGACGTCATCACAATAAGGTAAACGCTTAACAGGCAAGTATGCACCGCTGTAGAGTTGATTTCACGTTGCACCTTTGTTGTCGAAACACTTCCGAAGTCGAATATGAAAGTGCCAAATTTTGTCAACCTCCTTTATAGGCAAGACAACCGTCTCTGTGGTATAACGGGTATACGCTCGAAACCAGCTGAGCGTTGGTCGCTGTTCATCTTCTTTTGTTCCTAGATAAGAGGTGTCCCGCTGAGCGAAATAAAGACGCGAGCCAGGGAAGTGCTGTCCGAGACCGATTTCACCGAGAATCTGCGCTCTTACCCCCACCTCCTCGCCGAAAGTTCCAAGCAGAGACTGCATCTAGCCATCGCGCTACTCGGCATGCCAAAGGTGAGTGAGGGGATCCTCTAGAAAGTGCACATCTGTCTAGATCCGTGTCTGAGCAACTGAGAGCTAAGAACTACGACATTTTTGAAACAGCACTGCATAGTTCAGGACATGTTTTTGCTGAGGGTTACAAACTGGATTGCAAGGGAGGGATAGGCGTAGCAGGGGGCGGAAGAAAATTGGGTGGCCGGATGAGGTTAAGTTCGAAGGAGTCAAGTGGATGCAGCTAGCACAAGACCGGATTAATTGGAGGAATATGGGATAGGCATTCACACTACAGTGGGCATAGTTCGCCTGATGATGATGAGTGTATGGTGGTCAGCTCCGGACTTTCATGTGTAAAATAGTTTCAGGGTGCTTGACCGTATATCACGAGCTCACTGAAAATTGCACTGCGCACACAGGGGTGTCTTCTCAAATTGCGCCGCTTCATGACTTCACCGCACTACAATGGCAAGCGCCGTGAAATGATGCGCGCAGGTGGACGTACTTTACATGGGATGTAAGCACGCGACTTTGGAAATGCGCTGGAGATGACCAAAAATTATTAAGGCACAACGCCGGGAGTGACTGTGATTTCGAAATTCTGAAAACTAATGCGCGTATTATTGATGACCAGCAGAAAACGTCTGCTAGGGGCTATCGTATTAACTGTACAGTTAACGAATATAGTTTATTTCAGTGCACCTAACCTAGTGTATCTAATCTGGTAGGTTTGGTTTGTAGGGTTTAACGTCCCAAAACAACTCAGGCTGTAGCGAAGGGCTCTGGAAACTTCGACGACCTGGGGTTATTTAATGTGCACTGACATCGCACAGCACACGGGTGCAGCTCCGTCTCGCCTCCGGCCTCGGCGGCCGCTTTTCGGTAGAGGCGAAAAGCGAGGTGACCGTGTGCTGTGCGATGTCAGTGCACGTTAAAGAACCCCAGGTGGTCGAAATTTTCGGAGTCCTCCACTACGGCGTCTCTCATAACCTGAGTCGATTTGGGACGTTAAACACCACAAACCAACCAACCAAGCTTAATAGCTGCGAAGAATAAGCAGCGCCATCAAGGAGCTACTGGCAATAGAACGCAAATACTGTACTGACCAGGTGCCAACTGCCAATGATGAAATTGAATAGGTTTTTGAGCAAATTAAAGGCGCAGTAACTGTCTCACTTCTCAGCGAACCACTGAACAACGTTTTTCAATTTCGTGCTTGCGTTTTAGTTATCAAATGGTGGTTCAATCCGGACTGATTTCATGTCGCTTACCTTAGGCACTAGACAGGTATCCCTTGCTATGATTCTCGTTGGAATAATGCAGGCATAAATTCAACGCTGACGAACAGGGGAAAAAAGCTGCTCATGGCGCGATACTTCTACGCTCTTCCTTGTCTTTCCGTGGTAAAGCTCATTAAATGTGCTATGTGTCCCAGCTAAATGTACAGGGGAAACAGACTTTAGTGTCATCGCCATCTTTATCATCTTCGCAGTGTCTGCAGTGTTTCGCTACGTGGCCTGTAATTGCTACATGACACGAAAAACTTCGTGCTCCTTTAACCTTTTGTTAACACATCGGCCAGTTTGGCCGATGTAGCACTTGCATAACATTGGCAGAGAGTAAATAACTCCTTCTTTGCAGGGCACGAATTGTTTCGCGTGCCTTATCGAGACCTGCGTGGTTCTTTTTTCATCGAATTCCCTTTTTTCACCAGGCCAGACAGTCGCTTTGGCGCCAAAAAGACGACTTCGACACCAGCACGTTTCCCAATTCTTTTCAAGTCGTGCAAAACGTGATGCAGATACGGTACCACGGCGATCTTCCTTTTGCTTTCCTCTTTCCTTGCTTCACCCGCCCTATTAAGTATTAACCTTTTCTTGCAGTTTTTCTGCAACGGAACATAAAACATCTGGAGGGTAGCCAGCCATTGTCAGACGGTTTACTTAGTTGTAGAGGCTGTGCTCCAAACTTATGGTTATGGTACAGAAGGCACCTGCAGAAAGTGTGCAGAAAGTGTCAGTCCGCACGCCCAAAGTTAGCCCTCCCGACTCTGGCTGGCGGTTAACTGGCAGGCTGCGGGGCCGTGCACTGACTGGCCTACTGGCCTTCAGGTTGCGCGACGTCATTAGACTACATGACATGGTTGAAATGACAGGCGCTGCCAACTCGTGCATCTCATTTCGAATGGGGAGGGGGGGGGGGGGAGATAAGAAACGAAACGTCCAGGACTCTTGGGACTTGCAGGTACGTCCGACCGGATTTTTTGAAGCTGCCACTTATAGAAATGTTTTTTTTTTCCTTTCACGTAGCAGGAGAAGGGTAGCAGGTGCCCACAGAAAGTGTGTGCAGAAAGTGGTTTGTCCGCGCCCCCAGAACTGGGCCTATTGGCCCCCGGAATACGATCTTTGACGAACAGGCTGAAGGACTTTCGTTTCCTGAATTTTACCTTAGGGATGCTCGAAAAATCAAGCAAGAGGCAAAGCAGCTGGAGGTAGTGACAAGAAGTGAGTGTATGCAAAGGACGAGAAAGAAGGAAGGTATACACCTAAAGGGACGTTCTCTGGGCAGGTGACAGCACACGCCCTCGGCGACGCGTCTCAAAATGAATGGCCAACTCACAGGTGACTTCAATATTTAGGTGGGCCTCCCCAAAATTTGTCATGCTTACGCATTCTCCTCGCGTTGAAAGCTACGTGCACCCTTCGAATTTTTCGGCCCTTAAAAAAAGCCCCGCCCTGCCGCTTTGGCTCAGCAGTTAGGGGGCTAGAATGCTGTACCCAAGGACTCAAGATCGAATGTCGACCACGGCGGCCGCTTTTGACGGAGGCGAAAAGCAAAGCACCCTTGTGCTGTGCGATGTCAGTGAACGTTAAAGAACCCCAGTTCGTCGAAGTTTCCGAAGCTGTCCGCTGTGGCGTCTCTTTTGGCCTCAGTCACTTTGGGCCGTTAAACCCCGCAAAACAAACCAAACCAAACCAAACCATCTCTGCCCAGTGCGCGCACAGAACTTCATCGAGAAGAGCGCGCCCCGGAGAAAATTGGATTGTATTTCTGCGACGCATCTCAGAACACTGAAATGGCCGTGTTCTGAAAATCTTTTTCGCGATAGCCCATGCAACTCGTTTCGCCGAAAAGCGCCGCCGTAGACGACGATTGGGAAATATGGGGTGGACACTCATCTCAGCTTTTGATTGTTTGGTTTGGTTGGTTTGTGGGGTTTAACGTCCCAAAGCGACTCAGGCTATGAGAGACGCCGTAGTGGAGGACTCTGGAAATTTCGACCACCTGGGGTTCTTTAACGTGCACTGACATCGCACAGCACACGGGCGCCTTGCTTTTCGCCTCCATCGAAAAGCGGCCGCCGAAGCCGGGATTCGATCCCGCATCCTTGGGAACAGTAGTCGAGCGCCGTGACCTGCGCCACCCCGGCGGGGTCTCTCAGCTTTTGATGGGACATCGTTAACTGTTCCCGTTTCCCTGGTGTTAAAATGTAAATTGCGTACGTGCACTTTTCTACTCGCTAGTAAATTCGTCATTGTGGTTCGAACCCAGGCATTCTGCAGGCGCCAGGCGGGCACGCAACGCACGTAGGCCATCAAGTGTCGTTGATACCAGCTTTTCCAAGGGAGTTAGATGCGCACCTAGTGAACGCTTTGTGGTGCGTGTGACTTACGCGTGTTTGTAATGTGTACTGGTGTTACAACGATAGTAGTTCTAAAGCTGAAATAATTTTTTTTTTAATTTGGTGGAATAAAAAGGCTGTGTTAAAATCGCTATTCAGTCTACCCTTAAGACGAACCTTAAGCGTCCTTCTAACTTTCTTATAGCGGGAGTTATCGTTTGAGGCCGGTAAAAATAAAAAAAAAACTTGTTTAAAGGCTAGGTGGTACATACATTTCGGTCAGCTGTTTTCGAAGACGATCCCGAATATTTGTATTACATTTTGTTCCTAAAGCCAATAATTATAAAGTTAATTACTTTTACTAACATGTTTAATGAAACAGTAAATGCTAGTCTACTTGACTCTCAACAGCCTTCAATTAGTTTCATTGGCCTAAGACACACAGCCGTTTGTTAAAGCATTGGAAATTTTGGTTGGGATGCGCATTATAACGCATATGCGCATTATAACAGTGTACTTTTAGGTATGAAATGCTTTTAGCTTCCTTGTCGGTGACCTTAAGATGAATTAAACACAAAACCAAAAGCCGTCATCAGGGTACCGAAACGGGAACGGGAACGGGCACTAAACGAGAGTTCACGAGATCTAACGAGAGTTGTTCTCCGCCTTCGCCCAGGAGCGGAGCGGTATACAAACGCTGGGTGTTCCTAAACTAGCTAGAAAAGACTGTTTCCGATTTCTTCTCAACGTTCGTTGAGATATCACTCAAGGTGGGCATTTAAAATATGCGTCCTTTTAATACGTATGTGGTTTTTATAACTACGCCGTGCGAAAACTACATACATGCCACCGAACATACACATTTCCTTATCAGCCCCGCCTTGGTGGTGCAGTGGTTAGGGCGCCGACTGCTGCGCCCAAGGATGCGGGATCGAATCCCGGCCACGACGGCCACTTTTCGATGGAGGCGAAAAGAAAGGCTCCCGTGTGCTGTGCGATGTCAGTGCAAGTAAAGTACCCCACGTAGTCGAAATTTCTGAAGTCCTCTGCTACGACGTCTCGCGTAGCCAGGGTCGTTTTGGGATGTTAAGCCCCATAAACCAACAAACTTATAATTATCGTCCGCTGCTGTCAGGGGCCATTGGGAGAGGGTCGCACCGGAGTGAGATGTTCGCACCGGGCTGAGAGTGGAGCTGCGCGGAAGAACAGTTTCCGCGCCGTCCCCACAAATGGCTCTACAGATACAAGCTCGTAACCATATCATGCTAACACCAACTCTAGATTACGGAAGAGAGTAATTTTTAGACTTCATAGTTTCTGTGACATAGGACGCGCCATCTGGTGGTGACCACGTTTGTGATCACTAGGTTCTGTGTCTCGACGAGCCGACATGGAAGCTGGATGAGGAAGCACGCCGCGAAGTGTGGACGCTTCTGGAACGCATCCGTGCCAAGTGCGCTATAGTGATGTCCACCTCGCTGACCGAGGAGGCGGACATGTTGGGGGACAGGGTGGCCATCTTGTCCCACGGCCGCATAAGCTGCTGCGGAACGCCCACATTCCTCAAGCAGGCGCATGGTGAGTGTCTGTTCTGCTCTCTCTCTTGCCCTCTGCGAATACATTGTCGTTGTCCTTATAATCACCAGACGCATTACGTCGAGCTCAAAGCGAAGTTTGCACTGGAGCATTAAATGTCCGTTTTTCGTGTCCTTGTATTCCACCTTTTAACGCCAGTTCCCTACTTCTGCTTTTAAACATCACGTGCTCAGCTATTCCGGATGCTCGGCAACTGGCGGCATCTGTTAGCCGCCATAGCAAATACCATGTAACCGAATTACTGTCGCGAGAAAAAGTGGTATGCAACACACAGCCGGTGGCGAAGCTCGGGAAAAGCGCATTTTATCGCCATCTAGCAACAGCTATCTGGGATTGAGACAATTGTGGCTGTAGCTCATTTTATTGACATGCATGTGTCGCTGTCGCTAGACAGCGTTTCGGTGCAGTTTTTCACCCGTTACAAAGGGACTAGCTAACACTATCATCATCATCATCATCTGAACTCCAACACCGGCTAAGTGTTATATACCGCTTTTGCTCACAACTGTACATAATTTAATCTATTTTGTTGTTTTTAATTTAATCATTTTTGTAGCTGTTCTTCATAATGAAAGCTTCCGAATAAAATATAACCACACTCAATTTCAGTTTCTTTTAGATGGATCGCATGGCCAGTTCTACTTCCATACAAAGGAGACATTTCAGTCTTTAATCAGTTTATTCGGAGAAAACAGCGGCTAGAGCAGCAGCCGGTTTGCTATTTTGCTCAGTGCACCAGCTTTGTGTTGATTGCTTGAATGTCTGACTGAGTCCATAGGGGGCTCATTGATTCAGCGAAAATAAGTAACGGGCAGAGTTGACACGCAGGAACGGGCTACGAGATCCGGTTCCCGAGGACCGACAATGTGCTCGCCGTGGAAGAAGACGTGCTGTCCATCGTGCGTGAGCGGACTGCGCAGGCGCGTGTGTCGCGTACGCGACGCAACATGATCATCTCGTTGGGCACTACTGACACGCGCGGCTTCACCGAAATGTTTTCCCGGTTGGAGGAACTGTGCAAGGAGAAAGAGCTGCCGGGCATGGGCGTGACCTTCTCCACCCTTGAAGACGTCTTCATCAAGTACGAATGCCTTTTTTCTACATCTCGTTGTTTGTAAATAACGCAAGGGTAGGCAGGGCAGGACTTTGCATGGCACAGCAGGGCAGGACAGAAATCAATTCTCTCTGGCCAAACGGACCAGCCGACCAGACTGATCAGAATGCAGTAAACTAGTTCAAAGAATAACGGCACAAGTGAGACGGGAACGACGGGTGGGCAGAACAGCCCGCATCAAACAGTGGGCACCTGGAAGTAGCCAGTCATAGACATATTAGCGTTCCCATTCTGGGATCTATAGTGCAGACATGGTTATCGAAATGGGGGAAAATGACACCGGCATAGCTGCGCACAGTTGTATAATATCGTTGGAGAACACCCGAAAAAAGTACTAGTATAAGTACATCCATTATTCGATGCGTGTACTAACCTATTCAGTTACGTTTAAGGAAGGCTGAGGCATGTCACGCAGCGCGGCAGTCTATAGTATTATAAATATTATTTGGCGACAGATGAGAGTGTGCTTATTACTTACACCGTAGTTTATTGTTAGACGGGCGCCTACTGAACCTACGAAGAAGATTCACCAAAGAATGAGATGATATTTTGAGGTGTCTATATCAGCGTGTTCTTGTTGCCGTGGTTGCCGATTGAAATAGTGCGCATGAGCGTAGGATCGCATACGCCGAGAGCAGGATGCGCTATCCTGTAAACGTATCGAAGTACCCTCAGTGTGTCTCCAATGAAGAAATGTGTCGAACTTATGTTACAGTTAAGGCATTCATATGTGTCTGTTCTTATCTTTCAGGCAGTCAACCGAACCGGAGGTTACAGAGTCGAAGCTTACCACTGAACAGGAGAGTAAGATATACCAAAGCACATAGCCCTTTTTTCCTAGCGTTGCCTTTCTTCCTAGAGTTAAACTTCCTAGAGTTAGAGTTAAAAAATCACGCAAATTAAGTTCTCGCCTAAGGGACAGAAACGAGAAAATTGACGAAAATGGCTCAGTGCAATGCAGCGAGATATGGGAAGAAAATTACGAGAGCAACGCCGAAGGACATGATGCAGAGTAGGTCAGTGACCAAATACGAATTTACGATATTGTCAATGAGGTCAAGAACGAGAAATGAGCAGGAGCAGGGCACGTAGTGTGAAAGCGTGATAACCTATTGTTAAGGGTTAAAAAAAATGGATTCCAACAGAAGAGAAGTGTATCAGAGGACAAAAAAAAAAGTCAGGAGGGTGGATTAAATGAAGTTTGCGGCAGCGAACACCGAGTCGTTTTAGTTAGGGGGATATGGCAGAGTACTTTGCCTTGATGAGGATAGGGGGATATGGCAGAGTATCTTGCCCTGATGAGGACGAAGGTTCCAGGAGCACTTCGAGTAAAGCGAGCATTTTTCCTCTTCTGTTGATGTGCCCTCTGTCCTTTGTCTGCAGCGGCCTCCAAACATTGGGCTATATGTGGCATGATAGAAAAGACCGCATGGAGTGTAGTGGAAAACGCTTAGGCCTTATTTTCCAGAATGGTGTTGGAGTCTGTGTCGGCGTAGGAAGCTAGAAATTACGAACACACCTTTGGCAGGTGGCATGGCTGGCAGCTGACTGGATGGCGGGTTGTATGACATCATGAGACCCCATAATAAGGCAGGCGCTGCTAACTTGGTTTAGATATGAGATGAGAACCAAATGCACTGCTACTCCTATATGTCACGTCGGTCGGTCCGTGCGACTTGACTAAGCGGCTATTTATATCCCACGTCGAGCGTTCTTTCACATAACATGATAGCTTATGACAGCATGCTAATGAGCGCGTAGGGGTAATACAAGTATAAATTACGGGATTAGGGACCGAGTGAGTAGCAAAGTGCATGTACGTCAATGAGAATCCGCAAGGGGGGTGTGCAGACGGAGTTTACGGATGCTGTCGTGTCATAACCTTAAAAGCAACGCATATGTATCCCCTCAAGTTTTATTGCGAAAGCAATACTACGACAGCCAAAACGAGACCTCGGGTGGCCGCAGTAACTACGGCCTCCTAAAAAAAAATAAAAACCAGCCTGCTATAACATTTGAATTCACCTTACCCCTATGCCACGGGCAGGAGCTGCCAACTCGGGTCGCTCCTTTCATATGGGAGGGTGATATCAGAATCAGCCTGCCAGAACTGTTTGCATTCTCGTTATCCCTACTACACGCAGGCACGTCCATACATCCTGGTTGAAGCACGACTCCATAGGTGGGCTGGTATAGCATACGCTCTCGCGCCATACCCTAAAGAGCTTAAGCGTCCCCAATAATGTAGCACGTCTTACACTGATAGGGCGTGATAGGGGAATAATGTAGCAGGCAAAACAAGCTTCTGCCATTGCTTTCGCAATTCGACTAGGGCTAACCAAAGCTAAATCACAACTCATTTTTGGTTGGAGAGGCGAGTGTGGCTGCAAATCAGTTGTGGCCCTCGATCGGTGTTCCAGTGGCTTATGCTGTACGAGTCGCTCGGTTGTTTAGTTGTAGCTCGCCTTCTCATGACGAGCTAGTCAGCGTGGAGAACGAAATCGAGTTTTTGTTCGCTAATAGAGGCACTGTGCACGGGCTTGACTCTGATCTATCGGCATATCAATATGCATGTGATCAGGCGTGAACTCTCTCGACATGGATCTGGCTTTGCTACGCCTCTGTGCCGCCGCTAGCGAGGAGTTTACGAAGCAGGATTCTTGCGATAATGTCACTCCAACCCCCCCCCCCCTCTCTTTCCTCGTGTTCTCCGGTTGCTGCGCGCGATCCTGCCCAAATGTTCGCCGGTGAGTGTACCCCCCCCCCCTCTTCCTGCGAGGCTCCGGTTGCCGAAGCGCCGGCTCGAACTGGGAGGATGAAAGGGGGGCGGAGCTGGTTACGAGGCCGACGAGGCCGACGAGGCCGACGAGGCCGACGAGGCCGACGCCGACGACGACACGAATCCCAGGAACGGGCGCCAAGGAGCTGCGCTCTAAAATACCAAATGTAAAAGGCTTCGCAAGTCAACTGAGATGCGTCAAACGCCGCCCATCACCGTGCATTTCATAACGGGAATCTCGCAGTGGTTTTTAGTGCAGGCGCGACGAATTTAACTCCAATGAGAGGAAAATTTCTTAAATGCAAGTTTGCGAGCAGTTAGTGCCTCTTTTCCTTTTAAAACTAAACTTCAACATAGCCGGAAAGAGCAACAGAGACATTGTTGCCGATAACAAAATGAGTTGAAATATTCGTGCAGCCGCGATATCGTTGTTTATGGACTTTGATACGTACAGGAAAATCCAGTGACAAACCAAAAATTCTAATAATTTTATTACACCCAAATTAGGTCTAATAGATCACGACTCTACTGAGACCTAACGTGTATTATAACCGCACCGCAACAAAATCCTGAGTAGTCACTCAAGTCCACTCACAAAATTTTGGTCAACCTACGGACTTACTGAGACTCTAACGCCCTCGGGCTCCGGAAACTCGTAAATCAAACTCAGACTGACAATTCACTCGCACTCACTTCTCTAGAGTCACTCATCTAGAGTCAACCTCTTATTGCGACTCACGACTCACTTCGACTTATGATCATTTGTGCTCACCTGCTCATCTCAAATCCAACTAATCTAGACTCACCCATTTCGACTCACGACTATCCTGGGCTCTGTCAATCATTTCGTCTGACAGCTCATCTGGACTCACTCATCTCTGCTCACTTATTTCGACTCGTGTCATTCAGACTCGCTCACTCACTGAGCTAAGCAATTTCTTTAGCCCAAGTGGCCCTGACAAAGGAAATTATTTATATGTAGGGGGCTTCGTTTTTTGTGATTTGGTTTGATTTATTGTTTTAATGTGGGTTAAGAGCCACGTGTGATTTTCACTTTCTTATAAGTAAAAGTAAAGGTTTGATATTTACGCTGTCACCAATTGTAAAGAAAATCTCTTGAAGGCGCAAAATTCAACGTGTGCAGAAAGCACAAAATACGCCAGAGAGTGCACGCTGGGGCTACATTCCACAGATTTCTTCCGGATCGCGAGAGGCTTTGCCGAACCACCCCGCCCGCAAGCGTTCTTTGCTGCGGCAATAAATCTCTCTTTTTTTCCGCTATCAGTATATGAGAAATAAATAACGTCGACTGTGGTTACGAAAACATCAATCATGATTTGAGCCACAGCCTGGGCTCACAGCTCACAATTCTCAGTGCGAGTCCGAACTCACTCGCGACTCAGATCTTGATCTGCACGTGAGTCCTGGATCATAACTCAGATCATCAAATAAACGTGAGTGTGGAGTCAATCTTGACTCGGATCACGATCTGAATGCGACAACGAGTGAGCCCGAGCGAGCCCATCTGACATCACTTATAAGCTTCGGAAAATCATAAGTCGATCGTAACTGTTGCAGCTTATCCCAGTATGAACGCAAGCGTCAAACGCAAATCTTGAAACCAGTGGCTTTCGACGATATTTACACCGTCGTCGAAACGATGTCCCTCCCCATCGCAGCCAGCTTAATGCAGGCAGCGAGCGAAGATATCGAGGTGGCCCCATCTATCGGCGGTCAGTTGACAGCGCTGCTGGCAAAGCGGCAAGCGCTGCTTGCTGCCAGCAGGGCGTCTGCGCTGGTGCTCTACCTGCTCTTTGTCGTCACGGTGTTCCTCATGGAGTACGTGCAGTCGGGCCCCTCCTGGATGGTCTTCCTCTTCCCGGAAGCGGTGACTGCGCTGCGCCGCAAGACCGGCGCCTTCGGTAGTAACTGATTTCTGTGCAGCAGTGTCGGATACAGCATGCCTGCAATGACGTGTCACCTACACCCATGTCCGCTGTATAGAATTTATCCGCGATAATAAGAAAAGTAGTACGTTGGTGACCTAAACAATTTCAGGAGCATCGCACTTTAGCAGTAAAGTGCGATGAGGCGAAAGCCTTTCTAGCGCGGTGGTCCGTAGCCCTCCACTACGGCCCCTCTTTCTCTCTTCTTTCTCTCTTCTTTCACTCCCACCTTCTTCCTTTTCCTTACAGCTCGGTTCAGGAGTCTGTGGCCACCACAACCGTGCCGTAAGGGAAGGGAGGAAGGTGGGAGTGAAAGTGGAAAAAAAGAAAGAGGAGCCGTAGCCCTCCACTACGGCTCCTCTTTCTCTCTTTCCACTTTCACTCCCACCTTCCTCCCTTTCCTTACGGCGCGGTTGCGGTGTCCACAGAAAACAAGTGCTTTCCCTTCCTATAAATAAATAAATCAGGTGTCCGTGGAGAATTGATAGATACTGCACCTTTTCAAATTGGCAATTTGAAACGCCGCTAATGCGTAAATCAGGTGTACGGGATGAACGAACATCAGCCTAGCTGACTTTCTTTAGTACTGATTTGTGGACTCGTGCACCTCAGAACAGGATACAACTAAGACACGAGGGACAACATTTTGAGGGGTAGCGAGAATATGAAAGCTGAGATGAAAGAAGTTATATCGCCGTTTCTTTTTCTACCGTCATCCTATCTAAGCAGAAACTGAGCAGACGAGAAGCAGAAGCCATCATCAGAATAACCTTTTCATAAGTCGTACCGCGCTTCACACACACTATACGCAACAACTAATGAGAATAAGCACTAGGCTGGACATTTCAGCTCGAGTTGAGTGGCCCAAACGCTGCCTATATGACGACGCGAAGTCAGCTTTCCCTGAACCATTCATGCGGCAAGGTTTGCGTTGGCATTAATGTTTTCCAGGACGGAGCAGGCGTTGGTGATGACGCGTTCAGCACATGCGGACCACATCCCTACTGTTCCGGCAAAATGGCTTGTTGGGCGAGTTGTTTGGATATTATGTTAAAACAGCACTAGAAACACGGACAGATAGCAATGTGTGCTTGTCTTTCTATCTTTCCGTGTTTCTAGCGCTACTGTTCCGGCTAAGTTCAGCAGGCAGCGGATAAACCCTACCCGCTGTCACTACACTTCCACTTTGATTGACGACTGACTGCGATCTTCCTCTCCCAGCTGTCTCCTCCAAACTTCTGCTCTTTTTCCCCTCCACTTTCCCTCGCCTTTTCTGAAATTGAGGAGGGGAATTTTCATCTCTGAATTTCTCTATTGCGCACCAAGGCTTCACACGCCACGTCTAACACCGTACACTTTTTGTGATATGAGCATTATAATGTTAACGTATTGTTAAAATATTTCGGTTTGTTTAGTTATTTAAACTAGGGAGCGGAATCGGCCCCAGCCGCGGCTGCTGCATTCAATTAAAAAAATTAAAGAGCACTACAGAATCTGCATTGGAGTGATGCGAAAGTACGGATGCTGCTCTTGGTTGCTTCTGGTTGCTTCTAGTTGTTTAATTCACTTCTTGTTTGCCCATTTTAGTCTTTGGTACTTTCAAATTGTGCGCCAATCCCTTCCTATCCCCTTTTTGGGCTCTAATTCCGGTTGCGTGACGTCACATCCTTTACTTCATTAATTCACTTCTTGTTTATCGATTGTAGTCCTTGGTACGTACTTTCAAATTGCGCGCCAATCTTTTTTTTGGCTCTAATTCCGGTTGCGTGACGTCATATCCACTACGGCACCCCTTTCTTTCTTTCCACTTTCACTCCCACCTTCCTCCCTTCCCTTACGACGCGGTTCAGGTATCCACAGCGTGCACGAATGCATGCCTCCATCGAAAGTGGCCGCCAAAACGAATTTGAAAAAATTAGGTCTCTTAGATGTCTCTTAAGAGAATGACAAAAACCTACCCTTCCTCTCTTATAATTTGCCTCTAATTGTTTGCCTTTTACCGGCGTTCGTTGCAGTGCTACATATAATTATAATTGGTGTACAGGAAAGGAAAGGCGCAGTATCTGTCACACTACTTCCGACAAGTGTGCGTTTGGACGGTACACCATCGCTCTTGTCGCGTGGCGTTCCTTAGCGCACGTTCAAGTGTGGGATTGCAGATGGCAGGAAGGCTAGACAACATGAGACTTCTGATTGGTCGCTTCAAATTTGGCGGCTGGTGACGTCACTTTTCTGTCGACGAATCAGGTGCGCCGGTCGCGCGGACAGCTTTTGCCAACGACAGTATGAGCCAGCCATTAAAGGCTTTCGCCTTATTACATGCTTTCTGGTGAGGCTCTACCATGACCTTGCTTCGTCATTAAACGTGTTTCACCCATTTCTACGCCTTCGAAACGTAGTTTCTTAGTACTTTTTAGTAGTTTCTTGAAAGCACTTCATTCGCTAGGGAATGCCGGGAAGATGTTTCTAATAGAGTTGGTTGGTTGGTTGGTTCATAGGAAGGGAAAGGCGCAGTATCTGTCACACTTGCTCTGTGGACACCTGAATCGCGCCGTAAGGGAAGGGATGAAGGTGGGAGTGAAAGTGGATAGAGAGAAAGGGGGGCCGTAGTGGAGGGCTACGGAGTGATTTCGACCACCTGGGGATCTTTAACGTGCGCTGACATCGCACAGCACACGGACGCCACTTCGTTTCGCCTCCATGGAAACGCAGCCGCCGAGGCCGGGATTCGATCCCGGGAACTCCGGCACAGTAGTCGGGCGTCTTACCACTGCACCACCCCGGCGGGGTTTCTAATAGGGCTTGGCTAATCTTGGAAAGAAAACTTCGATTCTTCCTTGGAATCGATGGCTGCGCTGCTATGCTCTCCACTGTGTGCAGGTTAATTTCGGTAGTACGTTTCTCACTTCAATAAATTTAACGCTAGGGTCGGGCTGATGTGGAAAATTTATCAGCATTTCATCGAGATTTGCCTAGAGAATAGTCGTAATGTTAGGACTGATTTTCTGTTTTATGCCAAACAATAGCCAAGCCAAATACAAAACCTCATCTTCCTAGCATTCCTGTGCATCTCGTATGTTAACTCTATGCCACAAAGGATAAAGTGCAGCGCCATTAGCTTTCCCTCTAGGCAGCATTCGAAATATAAGCTTCGAAGAACTTGAGACGTCGAATGTCACGACACCGTCCTTCCGATATGCCGTAACGTTCTTCCCTTGTAGAGCGCGCCACGTTTCATGATCTATAGTTATTGCACGGCCTCGATTCCGATTCGACGATGACACGACTTCTCATGTGAGCCTCTCGGGTCTAAATCATTCCTACACGCAGACCGCAGCGCGGAGGTCGACCTGGGGGCGATGTACCCGAGCACCGTGACTTTCGTGCGTGGTGCGTCGTCCCCGCTGGCTGCCAGACACTACCTGCCACTCATCAAGGACGTCACCTCCATCTGGAGCATAGACGTGCCGCCTAGCAAAGCACTGGAAGAACTCGGCGCTAAAAAGTTCCTCTCTTATTCCCGTCAATACGTCATTGGGGCTGACTTCGACGAACCCAGAAGGTGCCTTTCTATACGGCCCTGAGAAAGAAGCGGGCCGTGCACTAGTACATATGCGCACATCAGAAGCATGCTGGGAACAGCGCGAACATATTGTCTGATTCGAAGGGCATTTTTGTGTCGTAAAGGAGAGGAATTCTTAATGAAAAATTACTTTCGCGCACGCTCAATAAGCGATGTTTTAACAGATAAATAAGCAGGAAAAAATGTTAATACAGCGAACGCCTTTATGTGTACTTTTCACAGATTACTGAACACGTTTTGATCTGGTCAAAGCACCATCACACATGCTATGAATGAGCAAACACAGAGTGGAAAAGGCACGGTATGTGGGCTGACTGCCAACCGAAAGGGCATTTTTGTGTCGTAAAGGAGAGGAATTCTTAATGAAAAATTACCATCGCGCACGCTCAATAAGCGATGTGAGATGTGGATTTAATAGTTCGTTTGAACGTCTAGCGCTGCCAGTAATTCGGGCAGAGCAGGGTCGAATTGCCAGCCGCAGGGCACAGCTTCAGCACGAGAGATGGGCGCCAGAGCCAAGCGATGGTGATGGCGATGCCGCAGCATTTTCCGTTCTTTGTCTTCTTTACATTTCCCCCACGTGAAGAAGTCGCCATCCTGGCGACTCAGGGAGAAGAGACGACCAGAGGGTTGTAATATGGCTTGAGGCGGCTAACGTGGACAATCTCGCGGCCGCGACGGCGGTGGTCGGAAGAAGGGGTGACTGGCTCGATGACGTAGTTCACAGGGGATGTGCGTTCCAAGACGCGATAAGGTCCGTGGTATTTGGTGTCTAGTTTGTTGGTGGCAGGAACGCATAGCCAAACGAAGCTGTCGGCCTGGAACGTGGGAGCAGGAGTATCGGTATCATGCTGATCTTTGCGATAGCCTTGAGTGTTGGAGGTAAACGTGCGAGCTAGCTGACGGCATTCCTCGGCCTTCTGTACAATGTCTGACAAAGCACTGTACTCAGAGGCATCTGGATGGTATGGCAAAATTGTGTCCAGAGTACATGATGGTTCACGGCCGTATAAGAGGAAGAAGGGCGAAAAACCAGTTGTTGCTTGGGTGGCAGTGTTGTACGCGAACGTTACGAATGGCAGTACTTGGTCCCAGTTCGAGCTTCCAGATTCAGATGTAACATACATTGCGAGCATGTCCCCAAGCGTACGGTTGAAGCGCTCCGTGAGGCCATTTGTTTGCGGGTGGTACGCAGTTGTAGCTCGATGTATCGATTTACAAGACGACAGGAGCTCTTGGACTACTTCGGAAAGAAAGACACGACCTCTATCACTCAGTAGCTCGCGGGGGGCGCCGTGTCGAAGAATGAAGTGGTGCAGAAGAAAATGGGCTACCTCCCGAGCTGTCGCCGCGGGAAGTGCAGCAGTCTCGGCGTAACGGGTCAGGTGGTCGACGGCGACGATGACCCATCGATTACCAGCGGCACTGCATGGTAGCGGACCATAGAGGTCGATTCCCACGCGATCAAACGGGCGAGCTGGACACGGTAAAGGCTGAAGAGGGCCAGCAGGGTGGCGAGAAATCTTGCGTTGTTGACAGGCGGTACAAGAGCGAATGTAGCGACGTACGAAATTGTACATTCCCCGCCAGTAGTACCTATGACGAATTCGATCATATGTTTTGAGGACGCCGGCATGAGCGCTTTGCGGGTCACTATGATGGTGGGCACAAACCTTGGAGCGGAGGTGGCGCGGAATGACAAGAAGCCACGTTCTGCCGTCTGAGTTGTAGTTCCTTCGGTAGAGAAGGCCTTCCCGAATGGCGAAATGGGAGGCCTGTCGGCGGAGTGCCCGAGGATGCGTAGCCGCGGAAGTAGTGCCAAGGATATCTAGCAGGTTAGAAACCCAAGGATCTTGTCGTTGCTCGAAAGGCATATCCTCAATGGTGAGTGCTGACAAGAGTGTTTGAGGAGGGGACGATGAGTTAGGCGAGCACACCGGTGACCGAGAAAGAGCGTCGGCGTCAGAGTGCTTGCGGCCAGAGCGGTACACTACACGGATGTCGTATTCCTGAAGCCTGAGAGCCCAGCGCCCGAGACGGCCAGACGGATCCTTGAGAGACGCGAGCCAGCAGAGAGCGTGATGATCTGTAACTACCTCGAAGGAGTGGCCGTATAAGTAAGGGCGGAACTTCGTTACAGCCCACACGATTGCTAAGCACTCCTTTTCGGTAACGGAGTAGTTGGACTCGGCTTTGGTGAGAGCACGGCTGGCGTAGGCGACAACGTATTCGGAGAAGCCAGGCTTGCGCTGGGCGAGGACGGCGCCGAGGCCGACACCACTGGCATCGGTGTGAAGTTCTGTAGGTGCAGTAGGGTCGTAATGGAGAAGGATTGGCGGTGACGTTAGAACATTGCGCAGTGTCGCGAATGCATCATCGCAGGCTGGCGACCAAGAGGAGAGGTTAGGGGTGCCTTTCAAGAGCTGTGTAAGGGGGGCTATAATGGTTGCGAAATTCCGAACAAAACGACGAAAGTACGAGCAGAGGCCCACGAAGCTTCGCAGTTGTTTCAAAGTGGTCGGTTTCGGAAAGTCAGCGACGGCGCGCAGCTTCTCAGGATCAGGCAGAACTCCATCTTTACACACAACATGTCCGAGTATTGTGAGCTGGCGGGCACCAAAGCGGCACTTTTTGAGGTTCAGTTGAAGACCGGCGCGGGTTAGGCAGGTGAAGACCTGGCGAAGTCGAGTCAGGTGGGTCGGGAAGTCGGTTGAAAAGACGACGATATCATCAAGGTAGCATAAACAGATGTTCCATTTCAGGCCGCGCAGTACAGTGTCCATCATTCTTTCAAATGTGGCTGGGGCGTTACAGAGTCCGAATGGCATAACATTAAATTCGTATAGTCCGTCTGGAGTAATAAAGGCGGTCTTAGGACGATCCGCCTCTGCCATGGGCACCTGCCAATACCCGGAGCGTAAATCGAGTGAGGAAAAGAATTCTGCGCCTTGCAAGCAGTCTAGGGCATTGTCGATTCGTGGGAGGGGGTACACATCACGACGAGTGATTTTGTTGAGACGGCGATAATCAACACAAAATCGTATGGAGCCATCCTTCTTTTTAACTAGGACCACAGGTGACGACCATGGGCTACAGGATTCTGTAATTATTCCGCGTTGGAGCATGTCATCGACTTGTTGGGCAATAACACGGCGCTCAGTCGGCGACACACGATACGGCCGCTGATGGAGAGGTGGATGAGCGCCAGTGTCGATGAGGTGGGAAATGGTCGTCGTGCGGCCCAAGGAAGATTGCGGGATGTCGAAGGAGGAGCGGAATTGGTGTAGAAGGTCAAGAAGTTGCTCGCGGTGGCGCGGCTCTAGAGCGCTGTCCACAGAATGGTCAAAAAGGTCCCGCTGTAGCGGATCGGAAGCCACACGAGTTGGGGTCAAGGCGTCAACTTGGCAAACAGGGAATGACACGTCATCAAAGGCGAACAGAAGGTCCACGGGCTCGATGCGGCCAAGGCACTCCCCTTCGATCAACATAGCGGGAGACGCAAGAGGATTGGCTACCAGAAGTGTGCTAGCGCCGTTGTTCATGTCAAGGACGGCAAACGGCAGCGGTAAGTGGCGGCGGCGGCAGACAACGTTAGAGGGCACAAAGAGGACTGTCGCGGCGGTGGTAAAAGAGGCAGTGAGGGGAACCAGAACAGCGCTTCCGGGTGGGATGGTTGTGTCATGAGCTACGAGGAGTTTGGTCGCAAAACGAGGACACGGCTCGTGGAACAGGGCATCAGACGGTGCATCACTCGATTCAATGAGCTCTACTTGAGGACTGGCGCAGTCAATGATAGCATGATGCTGGGACAGGAAATCCCAGCCGAGAATGACGTCATGAGAACATGTGGGGAGAACGACGAATTCGATGATGTACAAGGCTGCAGCAATGACGACGCGAGCAGTGCAGATAGCTGTCGGCTGTATACTGTGAGCGGATGCGGTACGAAGCGATAGTCCCTCGAGAGGCGTAGTCACTTTTCGGAGGGAGCGGCAGAGTTTTTGGCTGATAACTGATACAGCGGCACCGGTGTCGACGAGCGCAAGAGTATGAACACCTTCAACGATGACAGCAGTAACATTCGCGGGATTAAGACGAGGACTTTGAAATTCTGTCGAATACGCAGTTCGTGCCTCGCGAACTGCGGCGTTTAGTTTTCCGGCTGAGTAGCGGGTCGTCGGCGCATTGGCGAAATGGAGCGGCGACGTGGTGATGGCGAACGACGAGGCAGGAAGTCCGGAGGGTCAGGGGATGCTGTTGGAGGACCCGATGGGACGGGGAATTGGGGGGCCAAATAAGGTGGCGCAGGCCGCGCAGCAAAGGCCATATTTATTCGGCGCCGGCAGTAGCGTGTAGTGTGCCCAGGGATGCCGCAGTGGTAGCAAATAGGCCTGTTGTCTGCAGTGCGCCATGAAGATGGTGTCTGACGCAAGGGGGGAGCAAACGCTGTTGGTGCCGAACGCATAGGGGGCGAAGCATAGGCATATGCTGGCTCAGGAGGTGGACTTGAAGTAACTTCGGCATATGAGCGACGCAATACCTGGGGAGGAGCCGGCGCGAATGCTGGAGCATAGCTCAGTGGCGCAACGCCGGACGATGAAATTGTGGGCGTGGGGAACGGCATTGAGGGTGCGACCGGAGGTGATTGAGGAACAGAATTAGGGAGGACTTCAGATACATGCTGTTGGATTGCACGGCGAAGCTCCGGAACAAGGCCAGTTGGTGACGGCTCCTTAACATATGGCTGCAGGGACAGTTGTCGTGCGACCTCCTGACGTACAAAAGCCTTGATGTTTTCAGAGAGGCTAGATGACTCTCTCTCCGCGGCTAGTCCAGCAAGTGATGCTTGAGGCTGGCGAATCAAAACACGCTCCTTGCGGAGTTCGTCGTAGCTTTGACATAGGTCGTAGATTTCCTTGACCGTCGTGGGGCCTTTGGCGACGAGCATGTTGAAAGCGCCGTCATCAATTCCTATGAGGACATGACGTATCTTAACGGCCTCGGTCATGGTCGGGTCAACGCGACGACACATATCAACAATGTCCTCAATGTAACTGGTGAACGTTTCACCGGGTAGCTGCAGTCGCGACCGAAGACGCTGTTCCGCGCGGAGTTTTCGGACGGCGGGGCGGCCAAAGACATCAGAAAATTTCGTCTTGAAACTCGCCCAGGTAGTAAAGTCCGACTCGTGGTTTCTAAACCACAGATTAGCGACGTCGCTCAAGTAAAAGATGACATTGGTGAGCTTACGGTTGTCGTCCCAGTTATTGTGACGGCTGACCCGTTCGTAAGTGGTCAGCCAATCGTCGACGTCGTCATCGCTGCTTCCACTGAAGGTAGCGGGGTCCCGTTGACGAATCGCACCTGTGCAGGTGACGGGCGGAGGTAGGTGCAATGAAGTCGGCTCCGTCATTGGTGTAGTCAACGTTCTGCTGCGAAGTTCCAGGGCGAGATGGGTACAGGGAACCTCAGATTGACCTCCACCAAGTGAGATGTGGATTTAATAGTTCGTTTGAACGTCTAGCGCTGCCAGTAATTCGGGCAGAGCAGGGTCGAATTGCCAGCCGCAGGGCACAGCTTCAGCACGAGAGATGGGCGCCAGAGCCAAGCGATGGTGATGGCGATGCCGCAGCATTTTCCGTTCTTTGTCTTCTTTACAGATGTTTTAACAGATAAATAAGGAGGAAAAAATGTTAATACAGCGAACGCCTTTATGTGTACTTTTCACAGATTACTGAACACGTTTTGATCTGGTCAAAGCACCATCACACATGCTATGAATGAGCAAACACAGAGTGGAAAAGGCACGCTATGTGGGCTGACTGCCAACCGAAAGGGCATTTTTGTGTCGTAAAGTAGAGGAATTCTTAATGAAAAATTACCTTCGCGCACGCTCAATAAGCGATGTTTTAACAGATAAATAAGGAGGAAAAAATGTTAATGCAGCGAACGCCTTTATGTGTACTTTTCACAGATTACTGAACATGTTTTGATCTGGTCAAAGCACCATCACACATGCTATGAATGAGCAAACACAGAGTAGAAAAGGCACGCTATGTGGGCTGACTGCCAACCGACCACAGTACTTAGATAGATAGAAGATCACCTAGACATATGGGCCTCAAATGTCACCTGTAAAGACTTCCATTGTTATTTCGTGTTGCGAACGCCTTGTGAGAGCATGCAGACTGCGAGAGACGGTGTAGTAGAACGCTCCGGGTTAATTTAGATATCTGGGGGCCTTTTTCGCTCACTGAATTAAAAAAAAACGTATAATCGAATGCGGAGATATTGAAGAACATATTAGCAGTTTGAGATTTTATCATGACCTATCTTGCTGAGAAATTCAGTGCATGAATTTTCGAAATGGCAAACGGATGAAAACCAAAACGAATTGCAAAAAAAAATATAGAGTTACCCCGCGAAGAACTTCAGGATCATATTGGTCATTCTGGTGAATAGCCAACAGTCTGCGATTAGTACAATGAGGTATACTGGATGAGTTATTTCGCGTAGATGCGAGAAAAAGTTAGAAAAAAGAAGACTGAGGCTTAACCCTGCTTAACCTAGTTAGACGAATCGAAAGCGTTTTCTTTGCTTGGTTTTGCTTCGGTTAGGCTTAAGTTTAGACATAGGCGGACATGGTTTGTTCAGCGATTAAATTGCCGAGACTATAGAAACGAGGACGCCGCGTCAACTACAAGAGGGAACAGGTGATGCTGCATCTTGCCGTCAGAGGACAAGGGACGCCACACCACCACATCATGGTTAAGCTACGTCGCCACACTGCGGTCTCTGGATCGTTGAAGGTCAACCAGATTGCCAGGTTGATCTTGGCTGATACATGTCGTAGTGAAGCTTTCGCTTCAAAATGCTAGTGCCTGTGCGTGTATATATAATTGTAAACTCGTCCTCGAGGTAACTGTTGTGTTCTCTGTACCGGGGCTGTCTGTTCCAGGTGGCAGGCGTGGTGGAATCCTTACATCCCTTACAGCAAGAGCATCTCCACGTCGCTCATAAACAGCGCGCTTCTCCGGTACCACACGGGGGACACCGGAGCTCAGTTCCGGGTCCAGCTGCTGGCCTTCGCCAAAGTAAGCGACCGCCCCACAGCATGGCTATAAGCATCGTTTTGTTCCCGCCTTTTGTGCAACTAGTATACTTCGCCTACTTCTGAACTAAGGTGAATATTTAGATAATTTGAGGACATAAGTTTCAGAATTTGAAGCCTTAGAAAAAACATAGCCGAATAACGACGAAAGCCCGATACGCACAAAGAATGGCCATACAGCATCTGATTTCCAAATTTTGTATAGTAGAGATACCCCTCAGGGTACTAAAGAAGCTGAAATGCCCCCGGGCCCTGGAGGAGTTGTGTGCTGTGTAAGCACTAATTAAACAACAGGATAACTGTGGCGTAAAAATTGACGGACCGCTACCCAACCAGTTAAGCTTGAGTGATATTAGCGCGTGGTTGTACGTGACTAACGCTGATCGCATCATAGGCGTGCACTATATACACCAACTGTAGGTTTGTTAATTGAACTTTTTCAGAGCGCCCTTTTTGCAGAGGTTGAGTTCAAGGCAGCTTCTACTTGCACTGCATGCAGCGTGTTCTACCATTTTTAATGAATGTATTCGATGAGCTGCAAACTCTGTTTTTAGTATTACTATACTACCGGAGCCTTCTGGTATTGGTCGTTCTAGATATTCACCCCTCGCCATCCATTACTTCATTCGGCACGTTGGTGGCTGTTAATTCATTTTATTAGAGAGGTTTAGTTTATCGTGAGCCGCGATCCGCCACCATGACCCTCTACCGCACGTGGGCGGGGCACACAAGCTGATTTGTCCCGACGCGGTAAGTCTATGTGCCGACATTCAGTATGTGGCGCCATCTATCGATGTCAAGGGTATCTGGGCATGCGTAGTAGAACGCGCGGTGGCCGATCACAGTAGCGGATTGCGGATCATAGTAAACTAAATCTTTCTATTATAAAAAATAATCCTTGCCTTCGCCTCACAACTTTTTAGTCCGTAAATATTCGCAGCCATATGCCGTCACTAAAAGCAGATGTAAAAAAAAGTTCACTGTAAAAAAAAAGTGTAGCAGATTTCAGTCCGGCTCATAAGTAATGGCAGGTAGCGGCACTCAAGTCCTGGGGCTTCGGTCATCACCCGCTTTTTTTAGGTTTTCATATCTTTGTCGCAGTCGACTGCCTTCGCCGCTTTTGTTGTGTAAAGGCTCGTGTGTTCTGTTGGCGAGGTGGCGCAAAAAAGTGCTAATAATTTCGGTCGACCGTACGGCTGCTGCCACCATTGCGGTTGCTCCGACGTGGCTGTCGATGAAAAGACGTTCAAGGCGTCGTCCGGACGAGATTGCCCCAGAGTGTCCACATATAGCGCCACCTGCTCCTCTTCGGCGTCACCGCTAACTGGTCACGCTTGTTGGCACAGCCGCTAGCCACTGTGTTCAGCCAACACCACCTAGACTACTACTTAGTCTAGGTGGAGTTCGTTCAGCCGCCTCTTTTATTGCGGCGTGAGCCGTTGTGCGAAACAGTCCGCGTGGATGAAGTCCGTCCAACTTCGCTGATTAAGCAGGAATAAAAGATGGGAAATATAAGGTGGGCGGCGATAAATTAGAAAAGAAAGTAAAAAAAAATGGGAACGCTATTACAGAGAAACAAAAAACAAAACGAACGCAACGGCTCTTCCCGTCATTCGACACAGCGTCGGGGTTCCGCACCACGTTATCTCTAATACGAGTGCCGTCAAACGTTTATTATCCTCGCTGTCTCGCGGTGCAGCTGTGATGCGTAAGCGTTTAGCGTTGGGTAGTTCAGCCAAGATTACCCTTGCGGGTGGCTAGGAAAAAAAAAACGCGCGTGGATAGCGCAGTGCCTGCAGTGCAGCATTCCTACGGTTGCTGGGGAATAAACTCGGAACTCGACGTTGGCTAACCCATTGATGGTACTAAATTGGGCTTGCCGCCGAGCCAGAGGCGTAACGATGGATCAAAAGGCAGAGTTCCAGCGGGCAACGTATAGAACTCGCAGCGGTCAACTGCCACATCCGACAACACATGGAGGGCAGAACAATTTTGGTAACTGCAGTCCCAGACGGAGTGCATGCTAGGAGGGCCTTGCTGGAAAGAAAGAGCAGAGAGCGTTAGCTCGAAGCAGCCGCCACCACCATCTATCCGTTGGCTCAGATAGGTTCTTCAACCGCGTCTCTTCTTACGGCGTGAGGGCCGGCCCTGGTAGCATATAGCGTACCATACCGTATACCACTCTTATTTTATTTCATTTTACGCCTTGTGTTTCCTTACTGATAAATTTCTCCGCGTCCGCGGAACGCACTCGGCAGGGAAGCACGCCCACCGAGTGGATGCACAACTCGCGCTCCGTGCTACGCGACACTTCGGACTTCCTGGAGCGCGGCCTGCAAGCCCTCAGCCCGTGGCGCAAGTTCCTGCTGCCGCCGCTCATGGGTCTGGCCGGCGCCGCGTTCGTTTGGAACCCCGTGGCCGAGGCAGCGGGCGGCTCCAAGCGGCTGCAGCTTATGACCGGCGTGTCAGGACTGGTGTACTGGCTCAGCCACTACCTCTTCGACGCCGTCTACCACGCGCTGCTCTGGGCCACCGCCGGCGCCGTGTTTGCTCTCAACAACAGCGTTCGCGGTGACACGGCAGGTGACTGCACTTGCCGCTATTGACGTTTTTGTAATTTTAAACAGAGGTACACAATGTTTGCATCGTTCACACTTACCCCATGCGGCCCGTTTACGCGTATACTGTCATTTTCAGAAGTCCCTGAAACACTAGGCTTTTTTTCGGGGGCCCGCAGTGTGGCTCGCATAACAATTTTAGAGCTACAGAGCCCCTAGAGATTGCAAGTTTGTTACTCTCAGGACTTCGAAGTATATATTGTTCGGCTTTTTCATTCTTGTTGCCACAGCATTCGCATACGCACCATCTTCTGCATGGTCCCAAGACATTGACTTAGCTTCTGGCTACTGTGCTGCGACTCATGCAATATGCTCGCAGCTACAGATTTGTGGAGAAAAGGAATTTCAGGAATAATTTTTTGTACACCTGTGATGTGAATTGCTCCGTAAAAGGGAATGAGGGAAACTTGAACTGGTAATCAATCGCAGGTTGGTACCAGCGGCTAGTAAGAAAAATTAAAGCAACACACCGCTGGTCACGTCGTGCGCCTTGCTCGCTGTAAGCGACGCCGGACCATGAGCCAGCCAGGAGGCCGAAACAATCGTTTCGCTTTGGTATGGGTCTCTAATGGCTAGGATGACGGAATGTGTCTAATTCAGTTCCTCATATGTTATTGTCGACCGCCATTGTTTGAATGTTTGCGACAGCATACCCTCGCTGGTATTAACCAATTAGTGCGGCTATTGAAATTAAAAGGTTGGAATAATTGTTACATTATATTAGGTTGTGACGGCCCTGACCACTGGAAATCGTACCAGAGGTGTGCGCTCTGGAGGAATTGTTTCGCAGCGAATGACTGGCTGCAGTAATTACTTTCACGAAAATCTGCGGCGCAATCGTCGTGTTGAGATCGTTATTTGTGCATTGCCCTGCATATACTTTTTACAGTAGATAGAATGAATATATTTTGATATGAGGTTGTGCGTCTCTTGAGATATATGCATAGTACCCCACTTAACGTCTTCCATTAAATGTAAATGAAAAATTCTAAGTTCGGCTATTCTGCACGGCAAGAATGATTTAATAATATGCTGCCCTCTTCTAATTTTCAGTGGCCTTGTTATCGCTGGTCCTGGCCAGTTACCCGACGCTCACCGGCATGTCCTACCTGACGTCGTTCATCGCCAAGTCCGTGGGCACCTGGTTCATCCTGTTATTCGTCGCACACACGGCTTTGAGTATGCCCATTCTTCAAGCGTCCCGTATTCCGGGGTCTGAGCGCACAGATCACATTAACTTCAATGCGAGAGCTCTACTCTTCGGGGTATAACTCCCAAGGTCAAGTATGACGCAATTTGACCTTCAACCGTCTGCGGAGCGGAGGTGTGGCTGTGACGTCATAACACGTGACGAAGCATCAGAGGCGCACTCGCGGCGCTCGCTCAAACTTACAGCTCGCTCTCAGCATCGCTACAGTACTAGGAGGGGGGTATAACAACTGCTTCGCTTGCGCTCACTTTTTTATATAGTTTACTCACGAGCCAAGTTATGCCCATCGACCCTCTGGTGTAGGCGACAGGCTGAGTCTGGCGATCCAAATGATATAGGTCTCCGTGATGAAGCGCTGAGAAAGAAGCGCGCTTAATTGGAAGAGAAGTCGGCAAGGGAAGCAATCCATGCATAACCGTGCTTAATAGTTGTATAACTAGGTTTAACCGTGATAACCTCCGCCATTTTTTGCGCTTTCTTAATCCTCTGGTTTGTTCTTAAATGCGATTACAAATGACGGAACAGTCGCAAAGCCACTGGTGGTCGAAATTTCCGGAACCCTCCACTGCGGCGTCTTTCATAGCCTGAGTCGCTTTGGGACTTAAAACTAATAAAGCAAACCAAATCGACATTTGGGAATTATTTTTATCCGTTTAGCTAGTACAATAACAATCGCAAGTCTTTCATCTATCCCTACCCGAGAGGAACGGCGTGTGCCTGGAAATTGATTTTAAGTGAGACTTATGGCGCTTAACTTCAAATAGCAACCCAGGTTGTAAGGGACGCCGTAGTGGAGAGCTCCGGAAAGTTCGGTCAACTGGGACTCTCTAACCTGCGCTAGCATCGTACAGTATTGAGCGAGAAATCACTTTTTTCCACGTGATCTATACTACTCTTTCTGAATGTTGGAGAAGCCATGGTGCCAGGTACTATGTAGAATTGTTGAAGCAACTATCTTAATTTTTATGACGTGTGTGCCCTCCCTTGACGAAAGCAAACGGAACCGCTATCTGGATTAGTAGAAGGATTTATTAGGCTTCGTGGCCTGACAACATAGCTGAGTCGGTTTCCCCGAGTCATTTGTCAACTTCGCTCAAACTGTGGCTGTTTATAGACGTTGACACCACCGTTACAACGGTGCCACTATAGTGCTATGCCGCCAAGGAGATTAACTGACACAAATACCATTGGAAAATTGCAATAACATATTATTGTTTATTATTTTAACACGCATGTACTTGTCGAAGCACGCCGTGTTTGAGGGCTGGGATTTGATTCCGACCGCCAGGAGTTCTTTAATACGTTCAGAAGCATTCATTACCTTGCGAGCATTTAGTATTTCGTTTTAGAAGAAAAATGTCCGCTGCGACCTGAAAAGCAGAAATTTCGGTAACTGTCGCAGTGTGAACGTATGTACCGGACGGCACTCAAGCGTGGACATTTTGTTTAGTTCCTGGAATGGGCTTTGAATGGGCTTTCGCCTTCATAAACGCGAATATGACATGAACAGTAGAATACAGGGGGACCGGAAATTCAATGGAGGCAATACGCGGCAATTCGCCACAAATGGCAAGCGAAGATCGCGTTGTCTTGCTGCTACAGTTAGTGCATTAAACGTTTAATATGTTATTCTCACAACACGACTCCGTCGGCAGCCACGCAGGCAGTGACCCTGAGCACGAGCTACGTTTTGCTGCATTGGCTGTTCACGCTGCTGCCGCCGTTCGCCTTCTCGTCGGGCGTGGTAAAGCTACTGCTTCTCGACTTCGACAACACGCTATGCGATGAGTACGCGTCCACCGCGGTCATGCACGGCGCCAGCGAGGACGACCTGCTCCTGCTAGCCTGCGAGACTACGTGGAAAGACAGGCTCGAGCTCGACCCGGCGGCCATCGATGTATGCTGCGAAAGTACGAGATGTTACTTTGCAGAAGGAAGGGTTCTAAACTTATTCGGTTATGACCTTATTATATTCCTTAAATCTCCATTATCACCTCCAGTAATGCCTAGCTGCGGTGCGCGTTAAAGGTGAAAGCTGCAAAAATGTGCCTTTAATGGACTACTATACGCACAATCATAATATCCGACCGAACGACTACAGGCAGTGACTGCAAACGTACCGGCATAAGAAAAGTGGAAGTTCCATAGCCCTTCCCACCAATTCGTCCTTTATTGCCCCTGAACACCGGTGTACCTGTGCATTTATCAGCGCAAACAGATGAGAGTCGGAATGAGCAAACCAGTACTGGATTGTCGCTTTAAGCCTTAACAAGCTACCGATTCCTACCTTCGTTCGAACCTGATGTTGTGATTTTAATACTGCATGCGGGGCTCGACCAATGAGCGACATGCTGACGTATTAGGTCTGTAGGAAATGGAGTAAAAGTTTTAATTTCAGCCAAATTTTACCTTAAAAAACAGTAGTCTAAGATCAACCATGTACTTAACGCAAAACCGACGGAAAAACATGAATTGGCCAATCTGTATGTGGTTGTGCTGTCTGCTAGGATCCCACCGGTGCGCGAACGATACAGCCTTGGAGACGCTATATACCTACGATTATCCGGTTTGTCGACACCACTGAAAGCGACGCTTGGCTCGCTAGGAGTGCGCTCCGACGTTCAGTCCAATAAATCCCCCCACATCACTCCCATTTCACAGACTTAGTTATTCCGCTACGCTTCAGTGAGCGACAAAATAGAAAACAGCCGTTAAAAGAAACTTTTGACGGCGAACCAATAACTTTTTTAGAGCGGATTCTGGTAGCACAGATTTGTAGCGTGTACTAGAAATAATAAGATTGAAGATCGACTTGTGTTGACGGCACGGCGCAGGGTGAAAAATACAAACCCATGTTATTAAAGAGCACACAAAAAGCGCTGGGAGTTCTGCCAAAATTTAAGCAGTCAGCTTGAAAACAGTTTACACACTGTCTGGACAAAAGTATGCGAGGGAGGTCCTCTGGTGCTCGATGGCTGTCGTTCGCCGATGTGACGCCGACGCAACGATCCCAGCAGTGCCCACGTGTCTGCGTAGACCGCAAGAACTCGCTGCCACCCTTCACCTTGAGCCCGTTCGCCATCCACGATCTGGCCGTGGGCGTCAACCTGGTCGTACTGCTCATCGAGGGATTCCTCATGTTCGTGACAGTCGTCTTCCTTGACTCTGCTATGCTCATCTCCATCAGGAACTCCTTGGTCGAAAGAGTACGTACTGCACCTCCTTATCTCGCTGTTCCTGATATCATGTGAATTGCCTTGCAGCAACCTCGCGCTCTGCTTCTATATGCTTGCTCGCTATGTTCTTTGGTGCTTTCAAGGGGTTTCAGGAGCAACCCTTTGATAATGCGATATGTTGACCTTAAGAGAAGAAGACATTACTTCCCCGCTGTCCTATGCATCGCTTAGGGCATTGTACCATGCATGCCTGAGACGTTTACAGCAGATCAAGCCCTTACGTTGCATGTAACAACTCGCTGGCATCAAATGGAGTGGGGATATGAGAAGCAGTTTTGAAGGCACCATTTTTTTTCTTAACCGTGTTTCTTTCATTATTAAAACGACAAAATGAGCCATTTACTTCTTCCGCGACCCAATCTTCATTCGTTCGTTGGCTCTCGTTCATTGTCGGCTTACATATTCGCTGACATGCCATGGAAACCCTACTGAGCACGCTTAGCTGACGAATTCGACCCATGTTCGAGATCTCTGGTTATGTCAGGTACAGGATTGGCCTCCTGCAGAATAGCAAAGTGCTAAACAGCAGCAGCATCGCCCCCTTACTCTTGCTTAAGGTCCCTCTGCCTAAAGCCAATAGGTGTCAAGATCATGTGGATTACGTCATCACACATGCCAAAAGCGTTATATTGCCTAGACATTACACCCAACAGTATCAATGATGACACTGTAGCTTAAGCCAGCTGCAGGAAATAAACATGGGAAGTACAGGTCATATGCCTTGAATATAAGAAAACGTATACTTGGGTGACATATAGAAACATGATAGGACAGCGTGAACGCGATAGGCGGCACACGGCTACCACGGCTGTAGAGGTGGTCTCGGTCCTGCAGTCTTGTTGTTGTGACAGCAGTGTACTTAGTCCGGGCAGCATTGAGTGAACTCGTTCGTTTTTCTACCGAGCAGCAAATGCGTGTCCTGAACGAGCAGATGGACACAGATGTGGAGAATGAGACACGCGAGGCCCATCGGCTGGCGATGATTCCGGGCATCGAAGGCCGGGCGCTGGTCGTGTGCGACGTTTGGCGGCTGCTGGTCGGCGCCCGCGTACCGCAGCTCAAGTCCATCAACCTGTCGCTTCCCGAGGGCGAGTGCTTCGGCTTGTTAGGCACGCACCACTCGGGTAAAACTCTGCTGCTCGAGGTGCTCTGCGCGCTAGCCCTGCGATCGTCTGGAAACGCCTACAGCCAGAAGTGCTCACTTTCTGCTTCGCCCCGGAAGGTACGTCCATCCATCAGCGGCACGTCGCGAAGATGGAAATCAGTCCTTATATAGGATAAAGGTGCACAAGCAGTGGCGCATTGTGAAGTGTGCGCGTCCAGTTCTGGTCCGCTCACGACATGCAAAAAGCGACATGAAGGATCCACACAGGCTAGATGTACACAATTCGGATGAATGGTGAGAGACCACCCTGCTCAGCTCAGATTTGCAAACAAGAGAAAAATGGTATTCCAGGCAGTGGTCATTGTGATGGTGAAATAACGATTTCATTTGCAGTGCTTCATTTCCTCTTTTTTTCTTTTTGCCAAATAAAGGTTTGCAACAGCAACAACATCCGCACAAGCGAGTAGAACTTGCGATTCGCTTCCAGAATACGGTCCTCTCGACTGTCGCGTCCCCTAGCTGTCCTATAGCGTCTGCTCTCGCGCGATCAGTCCGACCACGTCGTTTTCCCTTCACTAATGGACGGAAAGGAGGACGTGATCGAAAGAGAAGTCACGCTCATGATAATGCGGCTTATTTTCGAAGCTTAGATACCTTCAGCGTAGCAAACCTATACAGTGATGGTGTGCACGCCAAGGTTTGCGGTCACACTAATCAGCTATTACCATGTTTTTACCAACACTGACAACGATTACAAGGCTGCGTGACCTAGGAGCGTGTCTGCGTGGCTTTGGTGTACCATGTCTGACTCGGGGCCCAAGAGTCCCGAAGGGTCGATTCCCATATTTCCATTTCGCCCTCCCATCTTGAAGAGGCTGCCCTATGTCACACAAACCGCCTACCAGTACGTACTGCCGTGTCACCTGCCAATCACGCGGAACCTACTCACGACGACAGGTCTGTGGAAAGAGACGTCTGGAAACGTCTGAAGTGCCGACGAAAACAAGGTTTTGGGGAAGAAGTGGCCTTTAGAACTATCGCGCCATTGTTACATAAGACAGCATTTGTATGCATTCATGGCACGTATGTATATATACTAAGTCTGCCCAAAAGGCAACGGGACTTGATTTTGCTGGCGAAATGAGTACAGTATATTGAGGTCTCCCTAGGCAGTGACGTTGGATAATCGTTCTTGGCATACGACGGCAGCTGGCTCAGTTGCCGCAGAGTCTTTAGTATCAGCAATTATTTTATGGCTGTATCAGGAATTGCAGATGCAGCGCACTATTGAACAGAGGCATGCGCTTAAGTTTTACGCGGCGCACAACAAATTAGAGTGTTGAGCAACTTTCTAACCTAAGGGAAATTTTCCGATAGGGAAGGTGGTATAGAAGTAGGAGGGCAGACACAGGCCGCTTCTGACTGCGTTTAATCCCCGGTTATTCCCCCGGATGACAATGCGGCAACATGGCGCTCTGTCCCATTCGCGCGCGCCATTTCCTGCGTTCGTCTTCCTCGTACCCGTTTCGATTGCAGATTCCTGCACGAATCTGCAACAGGGAGGACGTTGAGGACGAGCAACGAGTGTTCGTCAACGAGCCGAGATGAGGAAAATGCGGCAACAGGGAAAGAACGTTCCCACAATAATTGGCGTGCAATGTGGAAGGGTTTAGTTTGTAGAAACGGTCTGCATCGAAGTGTTTCAGACGATTTGCAGCTGAGCAAAGCGTTCGTCAATTAGGTTCGAGAAGATTTGTCCAGATAACAGATTAAGAGAACCCATCTGTCGAATTTACAGGAACTGCTCGAACGTCTAGAGACTAAGCGTAATTTTGTTTTTCACAATATGATAGCCGTTGATAACATGGGCATTTTAATAAGATCCAGAGATGCAGACAGGTGGCAAATTATTTTAATCTGTATTAGGGGTGAGGGATTAGTGAGATTGCTGGCTGCTCCAGATAACGCCAGATGGCCGCCAGTTGCGTCCTGGCGGTGATCTTATCGGCCCACTCGGTAACCCGGCTCTGGACGTCCGGGTCTGAGCCGTGTAGCATGACCTCCCACTCCTCGTGTAGCATGACCTCCCACTCCTCCAGAAAGGGAGCTGCCAGCCAACCGGAAGGTGACAGAAAAGCCGCATACCCCCTGTAATGTGGTTTAAAGTGGCGTCGGCGCTAAACTGCATTTGGGGTCGGCCTGGTCCTTGAATATAAATGGATTATACCTTGCTGAAGGGGAAGAAGAAGGTTTGTAGCTGGCGCCTGTGTATATTCTGGGCCTTGCTTAATGATTTGTTTGGGGGGAAGAAAGATGCTCCTTTCCAGGCTTAAATGGCCTGTTATATCATGGAATGACAGCAAGCCCTCTCTCGCGCCCACGAGAAACGAGGGACTCGCCAATCTGCCGACGAAAACTCGGACATGTTCGTGAGCCTCCTCGTTCCCGAGATTCCCTGAATGTACCGGAAGCCATAAAAAGACAGCGCAGAGTGGGGCATCAGCACCTTTCCTAAGTTGGAAAAGACCTGCAGGAGGAAATAAAAAGTGAAAGCCGGGCTAATCGCTTTGTTTTATTGAAAGGATGTGGTCTACATGTTTGTAACCGCAGGACAAACAGCGAACCAACTATTTATGTGGAAGCAGTCGAAGAGCAGTTGAGCTTAGGGTCCTGTTGCTTTCAAAGGGAGATCGCCAATGCCGACCATCGGGAGTGAGAACTGCGAAGAATGTAAGCGCGTTTTCAGTCGAAGCTGCCACCTGTTTCTCCTGATCTCCTGTTACTATACTCTGGCACACTAAGTAAACGCCGTGTCTCCAGTGCTGCTGTACGCTAGTGCTCGCTACTGCTACAGAGCACATCACACTTGCATTCATTGGCTCTATATACTCCCCCATACCTCTCATGTGTACACGCGACGCTCGTAACTTACGATGACAGTCAAAAGTAGGTTTTACTCTTATGGATCCTAGCTCCGCGAAGCTTTATTCCGTGACGCAGCCAAACACGGGGCGATGCTCCTTTCCATGCGCAGTGGCAGTCTCAGATCGGCTACTGCCCGGCGACAGGGGGTCTGCTGCCAAAACTCACCGTGGCCGAACACCTGTCCCTGTTCGCACGACTTCGAGGCGTCCCCAAGAAGAGCGAGCGGAGCTACGTTGACAAGCTTCTCCAGTCCTGCAAACTGTACGAGAAGAAGGACGACTGCCCAGACGAGCTCGGGTATGTAGGGTGCATCGATGGTTAACTTATGCCATATAACCACTGCCATTAATTGCGCAAGTGTGACACAAGTCCTTACTTGTGGTAACGGAACGGTACCAAGCGCCGAGTTTTTATAAGATGGTCCCAACGTGCAGCGTATCGGACAAGCGGAAGCTGTCTCTGGCCTTGGCGCTGGTCGGCGCGCCCAGGTTGCTCTTCCTCGACGAGCCGCTGCAGGGCGTCGACACCGGAACGCGCCACAGGTTCTTCGATATTCTCAAGGACATCCGCGACAAGTCCAAAGCGACCATAATATATGCCTCGTTCAGGTGTGTATCCACTTTGAAGATGCGTACATTTTGTACGCTGCCTTCACTTACACGAAAGTTCTTCAAACAGACTCAAATAATCTTGGCGCCACACATAGCGTTGAGCTCGTTGTGCATTGTACTGAGTCCCTGTTGAGAGAAAAGAAAATGATGCTTTTAGGCATTCTTATATGAGCACAGAGACATCCACAAGATATACGGGAATAATACGCAATAGCATTTCAAGGTTTGAGTGATCTGGCCGTGTTAGCCATATTGCCGACTCCCTAAAGGTGTCGGTGACAATATTGTTTTTGGATTCCTCATTAACTGCTCTAACGCCCCATACGTCCGAGCCATCATTATGGACTGGTCATCTACATTAAAGATCGCCAGCATATCATCAGATGTTAATAGTAACTATAGTTGAAAGCCTGATGAATTTCTTCTTGCTTTTTCTACTGTGTTCGTTTATAATGTTATGCATGTCTTTCATCATTTTACCACTTCCACAAATCATCCAGGCATTCATTAGAATGTGTTAAAGTACCCCCAACACTGCCCGCAACGAAACGTATCTATTGGCCCTCCGGTAACTTCAATATCATGACTGACAGCGTGCGAAGAGTGATAACTCAAATAATGAAGTGGTGTCCATTGGTTGCAGCATGCACCAGGTGGAGATGGTGTGCGATCGCTTGGCTATCCTGGTGGACGGGCAGATACAGTGCGTGGGCACCATCGAGCACCTGCGCGAGAAGTTTGGTGAGGGCATGGTGATGAAGATTCAGCTGGCTGACTCCGAGAAGGAACGGAGCCTTGAGGTGCAGCCCGTTATGAGGGCGCTCTTCCCTGACAGCCGCCTCATTTACTACCACCAGGTTAGTGTTCTTCCTGTGCCTACCAGGGAAGCGATACGAAGGGGAACGCCATATTGGTATGAGTCATCATGGAGCATCGAATTTTTTTAAATATTAATGTCCGACACCGACTGTGAATCTCTTTCATGATTTTTCATGCTCCGTCAGAAGTAACAGTTGATTTCGTTTCTTAATGCGCATCTGTGTACGCGCCGTCCAATTAAGTTACTACTAACGGACTAGACGTCGTGCGAGGGCTAAATCTGTTACTGCTCTGATTTTAAGACCACTGGGATTCAGGTGTTGTGCAGATCTCCAGAGGGAGTGAACAGTGTGTGATGTCCTAACGTCACTGGAGGAGTTAGAGGAATGAAAAGCTCCAAACCACCAGAGCCTTCCCCATTGCAGAGACCGATGTGTAAAGTTGAGGACTGCTTTTCGTACTGTAAATACACTTCAGTTCTTGACTACATACATCGTGTAAAGTCTCTTTCAGCAGTTGCGATCAGGCAGGCAGATTTAAGCACTTACCCATCGCCTTTTCCAGTGATGAGGATAATAAGGAATTGCCAGCAGCTAAGACCGTTCGACGAGCTTTTCTGAACTGGCCCGTCTAAATTGGCTGTTTAGATGGCAAGCTGCAGAAAATATTGTGCGCGACAGCACAGGAGCCTTACTGGAGCAGAAATAGAACGTCTTGTGTCGTCACGCTATGACGTCATGAGACCATGTGACGTTTGCGAGCGCTCATTTGTCGACAGGGTGCGGGACGTCATGAGACCACTTGAAGTGTCATAATCGGCAGGTCCCGTCACGGCCGAGCGTGGAGGAGGGCGCAGCGTAAGGTGCCAGCTACGCTTATTTGCATCCTGGTGTGTCTGGATGTGTTTATGCTATCGGCAGCAAACGTTTGAGTAGTGTATTCTTGGAAAAATAAATTATCTCTCTGCCTCGTCTAGTCACGTGATGTCGCTACCATCGGGATCTAAATAGGGAAAAAAAATTATGCTGAGCCACCCTTTTTTACAAAAAAAGTTTAAAATACGTACTTCAGATGAGTCCGTTCCTCCTCCTAACCACGCCCTCCAGAAACGACCCACAAATTCCCCTTTGAAGGACTTTGAAAGTAGGGCGATATGTACGTTCGCAATGTCTAGGTACAGTGTGTGGTAGAGTTCATAAGGCCACAACACGAGCCTCCGTGCTCGTCATTCAGTTCGACAAAACCGCGTGCGATAGCCACTCCCTTCTCGAGCAACTGCGATGGGTAACTGTCCGCAATACCCTCATAGTCGTGAAACGAATCGTTTCTCACTAACACCAGCACACTGGACCGTGGAGACAACACTACGCTGTAAAAAAAATGTGTGTGAAATTGCAGGTATTTTTAAACGAAATTTCTGTCCCCGAACAAAGAGTATCTGTTCTACTCCATTGACCGAAATACGCTCACGAAAAAAGCCCAGTAATTTTCTGTTTTCCAGACGAAACCTTATCTGGAAAGCAAATAATTCGATATATTTTTGTCCTCTGTTCGATTTTCTACCGTAAACTGATTTTTACTTGATTAGTAGGCAAATGCTGAATAGGAAGCGAAATGGTATGACAACCCCGAAGGTGCAGTCCGACGATCGGTTGCGCAACAATTTCGATTCGAAAGAAGATAACCAGTGACGCCACGTTGAGGTCCGTTGTTGGTGACCGTGAGCACACATTAAGCCAAACGAGAAGGGAGGTTGGCTCCCTCCTACAGCGGTATATGTTATACATTTTCCACTTGCCCTTTCGGTGATTAGACAACATCTGTAGCGCGGCCATCTTTGTGGGTGCCATCGAGTATTGCGCCCAGAGGTATTCTCGAGATGGAGTTTGCAAGGCCTTCGCCTTAAAAGTGGTGTTCATTGAAGAAATTGGCGCTTAACGCAGTTTTATTGTTGTTGCGGGCAGAAAAACGTGGAATGAAAGACGAGTAAAAAAATAAATTTCCATCGTTCTTTTAGCTGCGACAGGAAAAAAAAAACAACGGCTAATAAAAGAAACTTTTGTTAATGTACAAAATTTTTCTATCAGTTTTAAACAGAAGAAACTGTAAAATCACTGCCAGAAAATTTCTGTATTTTTCAACACTTTTTTTAACAGTGTACGTTGTCTTCCACAATACTCAGAGCGTTGACTCGTGTATCTCCTGTTTCACTGTGCGTCACTGCTTGCTTCGTCGAAAATGTGACAAGCGCATCGTGTAGAAACCACGCATACCGATTCGGGCTGTGCGCCTTCCGACCGGGCTAGCGAGATGACCTCCAGCCGTGCGAATACTAGGGCCTAACCATGGTGTCAAAACTTTGCTCAGTTCCTGGACGAGGGCGTGGCTCATCACTGAATAGTCGGCACCAGTAGCAAGTAAAGCATGGAGGGGTCGGCAGGCTTGAAGAGGCGCGTCATGTCCTCCACATGCGGACGCTTTCGTTAATCCGCTGGTTACGGAAGTGAAGCGCAGCTTCCGCTTTCTCCCGGCGGTCCATGTTGGGGAATGTAGCTGAGAGATTTCGGCGAAATTTTTCCCATGGGGACATGGTGCTTTAGGGGTTCTCGAATCATGTCCTAGCGGAGTCCTCGAGCGCAAAATACACGTTATGGAGCTTACGGTCGTCGCTCCAATATCACAGCCAGACTACAGGGTGCGACAATTTTCTCTAAAATCACCCTCGTGCCGGCCTTCCATCAGATATACCAATGGCTCTAGAAGACGTTCCAAAGACGACGATAGCAACGCCCTTCGGCCTGTTCAAGTTCCTCCGCATGTAGTTCGGTCTGAAAAACGCCGGAGACATTCCAGCGCTTTAGCACACGCTCGTTCTGCCATGCATACATCGACGACCTACTCATCGCAAGCATTCACCGGACGAGCATGAGGCGCGCTTGTGATCCGCATTTCAGCGCCTGGCTGAGCACGGCATTTTACTGAACACGGCCAAGTGCGAGCTGGGTGTCCAGAGGTTGACCTTTCTTGGCCATGTTGTTTCAAGTTCTGGCATTCAACCCCACCCAGAGCTGTCGAAAAGTTTCCACGACCCACCACTAAGCGCCAGCTCCGCGAGTTTCTAGGTCTCTTAAAGCTATCTGCTGGCGTTTCGTACATCAGTGCGCGGCCATCTGCACCCTCTCAATCTCCTACTTTCGTCTCATGAAGATGATACTAAGGAGCTACTCTGGACGGACGACGCCGAATCGGCTAAGGGATCAAGGAACACCTTGCCAATGCCGCACTTCTCGCCTATACCTGCAACCGGGAGTTCCACAATGCCTCATGGTCGACGCCTCGGACGCAGCTGTCGGTACCCTCTTTCAAAAACTAAGCAAAGGAGTATAGCTACCTATCACTTTTTGTTCTCGGAAACTGACTCCAACCGAACAGCGTTACAGCCCTTTCGGGTAAGAACTGATGGCCATCTACGCAGTAATCCGACACTTTTGTCATTAGTTGGAAGGAACTTAATTTTTTGTCATGATGGATCACAAGCCCCTCACGTACGCTTTACGGTCCCTCAATTCCGATGGTAGCAAACAGCGGCAGATGTCTTACATATCGGAATTCACCACGGACATCCGCCACATGAAGGGAGTCGACAAGTCTGTTGGCGATGCTTTGTCGCGCAGCCCAGTAAATACCATCACTTGCCCCAGGAATAGACCGCGAAAACGTGGCGGCGGCTCAACGCGATGACGACGAATTGAGTCGCTTGCAAGAATTTGACGTCGATCATCTTGCAGTGGTTCCCTGTAGCCTGGAGCAGGACACATTTGTTACGACACGTCTACAGGTAAGCTTCGACCATTATTGCCTGCTTGCCTTCGTGGTGAAGTGTATGCATCGGTATACAAGAGCTTTCACATCTAGAAATTCGGGCAACCCAAAACCTTCTCGTGGCACGTTTCGTATGGCGGGGCATTAACCGCGATTCCCGACAGACACGCGAGTGTCTGGCGTGTCAACGCTCCAAGGTTCAGCGCCGCACTGTGACACCCTTTGAAAAGTCCCCAGGGCCAAATGCTCGATTCGACCTCATTCATGTGGACATGGTCAGGCCGTTAACGCATTGTCAGGGCCAAATATACTGATTTATGGCGACTGTTTCACGAGTTCGGCGAAGGCTATTCTGATACGGATATTACAGCCGAAACTGTTGCTCGCGCCTTCGCAGGCCATTGGCTATGCCGTTTTGGTGTTCCTTCCTCCATTACAACGGACAGAGGACGTCGATCTGAGTCCGTGTTGTTAGCCACTCTGACAAAACTCAACGGCACCTCGCGCATCAGGACCACGGCCTACCACCCAATTAGCAATGGAGAATGATTGAAAAGGTTTCATCGGCAACTGGAAGCACCACTCATGGCAAGTGAGCAGCACTCTTGGATGGAGGCATTGCCCATCGTGCTCTTGAGTCTAAGCCCGGTGTTCAAGGCAGACATCTGCTGCAGCGCTCCGGAACTTGTGTACGGTACGACACTACGTCTGCCTGGTGAGTTGTTTTTGCACCAGGCCTACAACAAGCCCGCATTTCCGCCGGCGACTACGCATCTTGCCTGCGTGATACCACGAACAAGCTCCGAGCTACACCTCCGCGACAGCCCACTGCCAGCAGGACATACGTGAGCAACGAACTGGATTCATGTAGTCATGTGTTTCTACTACTACTACTACAGCCATCGTATGATGGACCATTCAAGATCCTCCATCGTGGGGGGAAAATGCTCACTATTGAAATGCGGGGCCGGCCAGAAGTTGTTTCATTGGACAGAGTGAAACCTGCGCTCGTGGAAACGCCGTCCACAGCAGCCAATTCCACCCCGCCACCTAGCACCAGTGCCGAAGCGCCTCGTCGCATGGTAGCGGATTTTAGCACAACAAAGACCAGCAATTACCACTACAGTGTACTACCACACGAGCAGTGGTAGATGTTTGAACGCGCCAAGCCGCCTAAACCTCTAGGCTTGTTGTTGAGTTTAAGCTCTCACTAAGGAGGGGGGGATGCTGTGGTGAAGCCGAAATACGCCACAGCTAGGCCACGGTGTTGCTAGCGGAACGTAGCCAACCGTAGCCTACCGACGTCGACCAACCGGCTACTCAAGAAGGGGTCGGATCATAAAAGAAAATAGTTCAGTTGGCACCACGCCAAGCCTTCCGCCTCGTCTCTGTGTTCCCTGCGCGTGCCAGCACCTCTATATTATAGGGCCCATGGTTTTTGTTGTCTAGTCACCACCCGGTTGCGCATTCCTTCCCTTTAGCCATTAAGTCTCGAGCTTCCTTTTTCATATCTATAACATTAGTCCCCATCCTGTTTTCGCACTGTCTACTATCGTTCCTGCCACATCAACTGGCAAAAGCGAAGACGCCACGGCAGCACACAGTCACTCTGAGCAATCGGGATAAGAACGGCTTCGGTGCATACACCGATGATAGGAGAAAAACAAAGCTCGGTTCTCTGGCATATTTGCCTCGTCACCTTCTATGATCATCTGTCAGTTTTTCCTTTGACATTGGCAAGGAAAAAATTTTGGTGCGAAATTATATTAGTGTGTATTCGGGTCACAGCTGGATGCGGTTGGCGCAGGACAAGGTGAGAGTAAAGTTAGGCTTAGCTGGAGAAACGCCTGTCCTGGAACTGGACGTATAATCATGATGATGATGATGATAAGACGCGTTAGAATGGCACGCTGAATTTTGGTCGACATGCAGGGGCTGCTGAGCTTCGAGATGTACGAGAAGCGGCCCTGGAGCGAGGTCTTCTCGTGCGTGGACATGCTGACGCAGGGCTTCCGCTGCGAGTACGTGCTCGTCTCCGAGGCCACGCTCGAGCAGGTGTACATGGCGTTCGCCAAATAGCAACACCGTGCTCGAGGCGACGGCGGCGTCATGCAGAGGTCATCATAGACACTATGGGAGGCCGACTGTCGACGGCTGCAGATCGGACCGCTTTCGAGCGTTCATCATCGCAAATATTTTTTAATATTAATTTTATCCCCCCATTCGCAACATCTACATTCTTTTTTAAGCTTTTATTCGTACCCACCGTTTTCTTGATCTGAAATCTTGATGCTTTAGAGAAGCGATCGTGTGTGAATGTGCCTAACAACTCGTCCGCGGATGCGCCGTCGTGCTTTCAATAACCTGGACTGAAAGCGCATGCAGTTGGACGACTTACCTGCAGCAAGAAGTTCAAGTCGAAAGGAAGAACGAACTTCGAAACTGATGTTGGCCACAGTAATCCATGAGCGCTGCGATCGACTATGAACATTGCGACTGACTGCTTCGCTGAACTGGCGCTCCGTCGACCGCTGTGTGCTGAGCGAGAGCGCGGGCTAGGTCGAACTTGGAACTAAGCCTACTGCACGCACAACCTCGTCTGCATGCTTGTCTGCGCCACTTGTTTTGGCGCTTGGTGTGATAAAGGGACACAATCCTATACCCTGTGCAACCAAATGTGGACGGCTGAGTGGCTTTGATGCTGCAGTTTCAATAAAACATGAATAGCGCCCTGCACTATCTAAGCCGAGGAGAATAAATATGAGCATTTCTCGGCACTAACTCTTCTTCCTTCGCCTTCCACGCCTTCGCCTTCGCCCCGCCTTCGCCGGGAGGCATGGCGCATGTACTTAACGTAACGTGAGCCGAAGCTGTTGTGCGTTGCACAATGTACTTAAAATAGTTTATGCTGACGTAACATTGTAAATGCGGATGTACGTGCTACAACGCCACACAATGCCATCAGGATATATTTATAGCAGCGAGGTGACATGAAGGTCACGATGCCCATATGCTGCTCAGTTGCTCTTCCTCCGAGTCTGGGCGCGGCTCCGGCCGCGGCGCGCCTCTATGTACTCGATGTTGACGTCAGCGACCATGGCCATGCAGCTGCTCACTCGTTAAACTACTCCCCACGCCAGCTAACATTTGTCCTGTTCGAATATTGCGAACGCCGATTCTGTGCGTTCGCAATATTTTGCTTTCGTTCTTTTTCATGGTGATTTGGCAGGGTGGCTCCGCCATGGTCGGGATGAACTCGTACGCTATAGAGCTCAGTAGCCAGTATACATATGGGCAATTCTCAATGCAAAAATCATAAGCGTTGCAACAGGATTCTCGCTGAAAGGTGGAAGCAGGCTCGAGCCTTTTGGAGCAGCTCAGAGAGCAGTAATGAAGCCATTTTGAAGCAGCTTTGGAGCGATATGAGTTTTGAACCATTCAAATTCCGTTTTGGGGCATGTTTCTAGGATTACACCTTTTAATTACTGCAATTTTCTTTCCTGACATACAAGAATATATCCAATTTCATTCTTTAACATGCTATGCTTTGCTTTGCTAAGGACACATTAGTCTCTGACAAGACTACTAGCAAAGACATGTATATGTGCTTAAAATAACCCAACTAACATAAGCAACAGTGTGGAGCAGGCTAGCAGCAAGCGGAATGCTTGCTTCTATACTTCATACCTGAACATTCACCAAAAGCGATTGACTGTTTGGACTTGACAGATTCAAACTTGGAACTCTGATGCACTCAAGCACCGCCATTAGTTTGTAGTTCATATCAGTGAGCAGCACATTTCCCTTCCGTACCTTGCACATATTCTCTTTAACCTTACGCCTGTGCTGCTAAATTCCTGGGCACTGGTCGGTAGTGCCTTTAGGGCAGATACCTTTTCCTCCTTAAGGTTCGTTATGGCTTTCTGCCAGTAGCACCTCATGCTTTCGCTTGAGCGCTGCTGGGGGTTTCTTAATTTGAACATGCTAGCAATAGGGCAGACTTTCCAGCATTCTTGACAACATTTTTAGTAATTGGCACTGTCGTGGCACTGCCCCCGTAACATTTCAATATTTTTTTTTTTTTTCTGAGACAGGCTTCACGCGTTACTAACAATGAGACTCAATGGTGAAGTGCACACTTGTTTTCACAGTGTAACCAGTATGTTTTTTAATGGCTCAGGGTAACCCACGGTAACTGCTTAGCTCCCTGATTTCGCCTCTCTCATAACCGGCAATTCAAAATACTTGGGGAAGGTGGTATTTTAAAGGCATGCAACATTTTTTTTCGCAGCTAATTTCCTCCAATTGCTTGCGGATTGTATCAAATTTACCTGTGAACATTTATTACGCTCTATACTTTTTTACTTTATGAAAATTTTACATGTATTAAGCCCAAAGTAAGATGCACAATAACTCTGCCATCATTGTGGTGTCATTGTTTGGACTATGGCCGCCCATTGTACGTATACATGCAAGTCACAGTGTGCCATCACCCTGCTGTGCTTCTCGCAACCACTTGATTGAATTGCATCGGAATCAAAATTTAGGTAAAATAGGCGAAATCACTAATGGCCCACTGCGCGGCAAAGATCGGTGTCCTGCTAAATTTGATGTCAGAACATCGATGCAGCCAGTGTGGAGCAGTTTTAGAGCAATATTGTGTTTTGGAGCAGGATGGAGCAGAATGGAGCATATGGAGCAGCACTTGCACCCCTGTCGCTGACAGCATCCATCTATTGGTCTTCAGTGTTACGAGAATGTTCACACAGGCAAGAAGAGCGTGGTAATTCGAGCAGTGAGACTCACGCACTTTGTGTCAATCAAATTCGCTATCTCAGTGCTCGCACCGTGATTGCAGTCGCATCACATAAAAACTCCAAAGCTCCCATTGAACTTTTCTTGCGGCAAAAAACATCAAACCATCCTGTCTTCCAGGCGGCGATTACGACCCGAACCCGCTCTTTTCGAATCCGCCTCCAGCGGTCAGAAAGCCTCTGGTCAATGCCCAACTCACCGAACCGCTTTTGAGATGAATCCCAGTAAAATTTCACCACCGCCATCATCGCAGCTGCCTTTTAGGACCGTGTTGTTGTACTGAAGTCAAGCATAGCCGCCTGTTTTCTACTTTCGACGTTGCGCAAGCTTTTCAATATTCGCTTTTGCCCTCATTGACGCGACGGAGATCACACTTTTAGCTAAGTTGTCGTAAAAGAAAATACAGATCAGCTGTCGTCGCGCATTTGTCTCGTAGCTCCGCATGTGGGGCTCAAAGCAACTGGCACAGGCCAAAGTGGTTATGTCCTCAGAATTCCGGGTGTAACGATCCTGTCAGGTAGAGCAAATCTGCCTTTTGCCCCATCACCCGAAACAACCTTTCTTTTTGTCTGAATAAAACGTTGAAATAAGTATGGACACACTTGCACAACATGGCCCTACCTTCACCGGCAGGCAATATATATACTGTCTCTTGGGCGAAAATTTCTTAATATTTCTGAAAATGAGTAAGAGCACAAATAACAGCCTCCGATCCCCTTGCTTCTGCGGCGCAATAAATCAGCGTTGCGTTTTTGAGCGTTCAAGTCAGCGGCCCGAGTATTCTCTCAAGCGATTAATTTTCTTGTTTTTTAACAACGCATCAACAGCACGAAAATATTCGTTTTCTTTGAGGTTTGCATTGCACCTTTATTGAGATGCGTCTGGGCCGAAAACGTCGCTTAAACCGTTCACTCTGTCATGTTTGTCCCTTTTTCATGCCCCCCCCCCCCTCTCTTTTTTATTTGTCCCATTTTTACCATTTTGAGATGCTTTGGTGCTGGCAAGAAGGTGAAACTGGAAATTGATGCCACACGGTAGTGCTTGCCCGCACAGAAGATCGCGTGCCAGTAAACGTCAAGGCACAAATAGAGACCTTTAGTTTACCGCTGCCGTTTACCGCGGCCGTCTGCCGCTACAGCGCGCCGTCAGCATAGCATGCGCTGATTGGTCCCTGCGTCTGAAGCGCGCCGGAATTTGACAGGAACGTGGCGCCACCTGTCGCGCACAGGGTGATCTGCGCATGCGTACTGAAGCTCGCGCGGTAGCGCTTTGCCGAGGGCCGCGGCGGCGTCGGCCATGCAGCGAAACAGACCCAGCAGGTTCAAGAGAAGAGGGCAGAACAGTCGTTTATTTCATTTCGCATCTTATGTACACAAAGGAAAGAACGAAACAAAAGAGAACGAGCCAAGAAATAAACAAGGTGCATAGAAGTGTCAAGCCTTGTATATTTTTCTGTTAACCCCCATTGTTCGACGGAAGACAAGCAGGGATCCGCGGATACACATCACCGGATTCTCTAAGTAGGCGATGCTTTTTTTTCGTACAAGAATGCAGCACACCTAGGCTGTCGCACGTCTTACACGGGCAAAGATGCAATGTTCTGCACGATTCATACTCCCGCGTGTAGGCGCACACGCGGGCCAAAACAGAGAATGAAAATATTTATAAGCTTTTTTTTACCTTTTCTTTCCTTTTATTAAGGGAGAGTAAGTAGCACTTCCGTGAAGTTCCGTCTCGGCTCACATTCGTGTAGATTCAAAATCGCAAGCCGTGGGCACAAGGTGCCTGCAGACGCGATCCTGCGGCGGCGGCGGTCAGGCGTATCGCTCATGCTACTGCGGATCCTGTTTTCAGCTTGGGAGACCCGAATGAGAAATAAAGCACCCCAGGAGGTGGGAGATGGAAGTGGAGGGGGGGGGGGTCTAAATTCAAGCCTAAACTTCCTTGAAGCATAGTCATGTTCACTGGACACTGTGGTCTTGTTATGTGACAGTATTCGATGGGTTTAGCCTTATTTTCTTCTTCTTGTGGATTTAAAGAGAACTTTCCTCTTGCTTTCTTTACTACCAGTATTTAAAGATTTGTAGTTAGCCTCAGAGCTGTCCCTCATGCCTCACTCGTCTCGCTCGTACTGCAACAGGCCCAGTTATCTTTCCTCTCCAAATTTTAGTTCGGGATTCATGTTTGGTCCCTGAGAGAAAGCGTGCGACAGCCTTATTGAAAATCATCTCTCGTATGTGTCTCATCTGCTACATTATGTCAGTTACTATGCGAGACTGGCCAAAATGCGGGTGACATATCTTGTGACACACTGGTGAAATGCTGATGACATATATGTTGAATGAGTCTAAACTCGACCCGCTCTCGAGTGTATGGGCCAGACTCTCCACGCACTCGCTAGCTTGTCTTTCTCATTTAGCAAAACACTTATTCTGTGGGATATATATATATACTTCACCCACCCGTACGTCACCCCCCCCCCCCCCCTGCAACTTTATACAACAGAAAAAGGGCGTCAGCTGCTTTGCCCTCCGTACAGAACTTCTACATCCGCATTCAGCAAGAGCGAAGCGCCAGACAGCGCGGGCTTCGTCGCTAATGAAGGCTTGGAGACGTGATTGTTATGTGGGAATTATAACTACGCTTTCAGGCCGCACAAAACCGAGCTACTTCCTCTCCAAAATTCACTATAAGCTTCATGAGAAGTACTGAGGTGTAGCAACAAGCAGCTCGCTTCAACCTGAGCACGTTAAACCGATGCGCTAAGACACGACGTTCGACAATAACTTCAGGCGTCTTTTTCCCGTGCGGCACATGATTCGCACAGGCAACCGCATGAATTCTAAAATTGCAAATAAATGTCAAATAAACAACTGAGGAGAAAGTGCACCGTATTACTACACGCGATGGCCAGGCACGATTTGATCATAATTTCACGATGAAGTCTCTAACATACACAAATCGAGCACTTGTGCTAACAGCAATGGCGAACTGTGGCATTCATACTGGCTGGTTTATTTTATTTGGTATATAATTCTTCTACAGCCGCGGTAAAACAGAACGACAAAGGCAACCTTTTCTAGAAAGATGCGCTGTCTGTTGAACACCTCGACAGCATGATTGACTAGAGCCCTTGGCAAGGAACCTCGCGAAGCAAGATGCGAAACAAAAGAAAAAAAGATTCACAATCAGTGTGCTCTCGCACGGAAGACGTGTTCTCTGGAAACGGATAGAGGCCTTCGGTCTAAATGACGTACGCACGTGACATGTCACCAAAGAACTGTCACATGTACAAACGGTGGTGTTCCACGTCTGTCGTGTACGCATCTCGTTTATTTTTTTTAACATGGTGCGGCAAAGAAAAAAAAAAAAGAAACTCGACCAAAATTTTGGATATCGTACTCACATAGATCCCCCTCAAAATTGGTGTGCCGCAAACGTAATGAAGGAATGACCTTGAGATGCAAGGCAGCAAAAATAAATAAAAAGGAACGCAGTTCAAACGGGCTGACTGCCAAGTGAACAATTCCATGGCAAGACAATAAACTGTCGACGCATTGGCTACGTTATATAGCCAGCTTAATAATAACCATCACCGGCCATCACTCCGAGAGAAAGACTGGGGAAGTGAAAGCGAGAACAGAATCACAGTCAGTATAGCAGAGTGTAGCCCGCGTTACTCGATACGGCTGCTCATTTATCACTAGGGATCTCCTCACGTCTGCTGCAGGTATTACGTACGCACACCAAGATCTCCTTTCGACTAAAACCGGATGCTTTTATTAGAGACACCTGTTCGGACTAGACGAGTGGATAGCTGCATGGAGTCACGAAGAAGGCGAACCATGTAATGTACTCTCGGCTAAGATATCCTTCACTGACATCCTTCACTGACACTGGCAAAAACGTACACCGGAGCTCAATCCCCAATAATGCTCGTTCTTTTTTTTTTTTAATCCACTCCTTCTTCACGTGTTCGACAAGCACGAGAAGTTATTGTTTTGCAGTTCCTAACTATTCCAACAGGTATTTATTGTGCCTTATTATATATACAACTCGAACTCTTCCCTAAACACGATGGATCAGTCCGCAAAGCAAAGCTCACGGTACGCAGCGAGACGCAAATGGTGGCATCACGTCGCGTTCAGTACGTCACACAAGGCGCGCCGCGCCGGTCGTGTAGGTTCTAAGCGACATTTTATACCTGCCCTCAACAGCTCGAACAACGGGCCACTAAGTCGAACACCTTCGTGCACTCGCGAGCACAGATAGTACCAGTTCCCCAAAAAAAGAAAAAAAAAATAGCAGTTGCGAAGTTTTGCACATCAAAAAGACATTTTCAGCTTCTACTCGTAACCAGCAATCCTCAAATTACTCTAGGTACAGCCTCGTCCGAAAGTATTCAAGACGGCTAGCGTGTTGCTGGCACAGAACCAGCAGTTATAGTGTAATTACCACGCTCTGCCTTCTTGCATCGCTCCGCGTGATCCATTTTTGGTTTTTGCAACACACAGTGTCATGTATCGTTAAAAACAAGGACAACCCAAACAAGAAACTCGCAGGAAACGCGCGCAGGCCAACGTTTTTGTGGTCCGAGCGCTAAGTCGGGCGAAAGCACGGGGTATAAGTAATAAGAGCGTTCTAGCAAACCGGAAATAAGCCGGTGAAGGTGCAGAGTAGTGCGCATGCGCACAGCGGCCTGCCAGTGTTCCGCGCATGCGCAATGACACCGAGATCCTATATCGGGCTCCATGCTAAGACCTAACTTATGCTGTACCACACATTTGACCAGCAATGGCTTACCAGGTATAGACTGCGAAACTATACGCGGCGCTCAGCACGAGCAAGGCCGCAGTGCGCATGCTGCAGCTGCACGGAGAGCCCTTGAACGAGCACATACCCGCACGCGGGACTCGTAGTAATGTTACAGGACGCGAGAATGCTGACTTCTGTTACAAAGGGTGAGGAGGTGCCAAGGGCCAGCGGGGAGAGTGTGAGAAATTTCGGCCTCTCACATGGTTCGCTCTCACACTCTTTCTTTTAAGACGCACACGGTACACACACTCGTGCCATCAGAAAGCGGTCGGTAAAAAAAGGAGTTCGTTGCTCTGTGCGCGTTGCTCATTCGTGACCGTCGCCAAATGAACCGGGTTATGCGCGGTAAAAGCTGGTTCGAAAAAGGTTTCTTTTTTTGTCTCGTCTCTACAAGGTATAGGAGCATTTAAGTTCACTTGTAGTAGTTTACACTGACAGCCAGGGGAATGAAATAGCAAAAAACATATTAAACCAAAATAGATGGAAGAGAGGAATTGACTCTACGAGAACCTCTGTAGGAGTTTGATAATTCATAAATGAAAGAAATTCAAGCCCTAAACTTCAGCGAATATTACGCTTTCAGCAGTATGGACCAAAGCCGCAGACGTTATGAGTGCTGGTCAGTACTCGGCTCATGGAAACTTCTTTTTGGTGGCCCAGATAGCTACATACCGAAACCCGTAATAACCCGAAGAGAGTGATAACTAGTCGAGCTAGCGAAAATTCGAACAATACTTATCGCCTCGAAGGGAAACGAACATACCCGAAGGATTTCCCGTCAAAAAGGAACGAACTGTGAAGATTCGATTCCACACTCCACAAATCGCGCGCACGTTGCATTCGTTTATATACTGTACCCATGGCTATTAAATTCGTGTCTACTCAGACGCAGATAGCGTATGTCTGTTAGGGAACTCGGGTTGTGTCTCTCTGTCGATCAGGGTGGCCAGATATGGAGACACTACAGGGAATTAAGAGAAAAAAAAATCCGCGTACAAAAACCAATTAGCGACAATTATGAAACGCAACTAAAAAGCGTATAAAGCGTCATTTTATGAAAAGGAATAAAAGCAAGAAACGCCCTCTCAGTATGTACTAAACACATTTAGCGGGAAGCCGCGTGTGCACACTCCTCCTACAGAGGTTGCTCGTTGTAAATCCGCACATAAGGTGGTCTCACGCACGCCGAATGTTTTACAGCATGCGTCCTGTCTGAACGCTTTGGGGGAACACGCTAATATAGCTAATCTGCTGTCTCTTCGTGTAAGTTCGCGTGTGTCTGCTTGTGAGCGCTTTCAGCGCCCGCTATACTGGTAACAAACACGTGGCAACGAGGGTAAAATCAGACACTGAATTGCACTTTTTTTCTTTAACTCTTCCACAGTCAACTCTCTCTACATGTATATGCCGAAACCAAAGCCCGTACCGACGACCGCACGCGGCCGTGGGAGATGTCACCGTGGGGTACGGGACATGCTCCGCGCACCATCTAAATTTCGTCAATTTCTCGTCACGAAGATATTTTCAAACTCTATTGCTTTATGACAGCGCGTTGTTAGCACGCTCTACTGGGAGCCAAGGCAAGGAATAACGCAAGAACAGTATCGATCTGCGTGCGACCATATACAGCGGAAACCCATCAAGATCCGCAGGCATGCTCGAGTTTGAGATCGCGCTTGCCAAAGCGCTTTCGGGGTGCACAAAAAAAAAAAAAAAACAATAATAATAATACTAATGCTACCTGGTCACCCCAAAACGTTCGCAGCTGTTTCACAATTTAAAAAAAATAATAAAAATTTGTCGCGTAAAAAAAAATAAATAAACGACTAGAACGTATTAAAGTGCTGATTACTACTTGTAGGGCTATTATTAGGTTTATTAAGTAATCGCACTTACAAAGGGGGGCTCCCTCCCTCAAGTGTGACCATCACCCACGGCACGAGCGATGTGGTACTGGCGACGGTTGTAAGATTGCCCTAGTGGTAACAACGAATGTAGCAACATCGTTTGATTGAGTAAAATCCGCTTTCACAAGGCTATCGAGAAACGATGTGAACAGGGAAGATGGGGGAGGGAAGAAAGAAGGCAACCCCTGTCCTGATGACCGGCTGACAGCCTGTACAAAGACGATACCGCGTATGAAGAGAAAACAACCGACGCAGGAACAGTTGCATTTCCTGAAACTCGCTCCCAAAAAATTGAGCTTACCTTCCTTTTTTAACACAGACTACTTCAGAAAACAATCCATGACTATCAATTTTCTCCGTTCAGATGCTAATCGAGAAAAACCGGATTTCTTCCAGGCCACCAGCGGTATAGTCAACCACAGGTCAGGATGTTTTGCTCCTTTTCTGACTCAAAGCGGAGGTGGAGAGGGGACCGAGGGTGAAACGAAGGAAGGGGGGGGGGGGGGGGAATCTCGAAAGTGGAGAGACAGCTCACAGCCGTCGCTGAGGTGGAATGTGGTGGGTACGCGTGTTACGCAAAGTCGAGTACCATAATTATATTATATATTTATATATATATTTATAGACTTCGCGTCGAGTCAGAGAGAAAGAGCGAGAAATAGATTATATATATTTACACAATCGCGAACCTATGTACACAAAGAACCGGCTCTGTCGTATAAGAGACGAACACGCTGACAAGAAGGAGAAAACATTTACAGCACTCTGATGCCGACGAACTGCGCTATTGTGTGCACCTTCCGTATACAACACCCACACGGGCTCTGCAAAAAAAAGAAAGACCAAATGTCGCGCGCCGGCTCCGTTCCCCGCTCTGACAACCGAAAGGACGAGAGGGGAGGGAAGGAGGGGGGGGGGGGTCACATCGAGGAGTTTATGTATAACACAGCTGCCAGAAAAGCGGTTTTGGTACAGAAGGGGGCCCCCATACGCTATGGACATTATTACTTCGTCACCCCTGAATGACCACACACCATCGACCGCATGTATAGCTTGTCGCCCAACTGTCTAAAAGTACGTCGAAATAGCGAAGCATTTAAATTCGTCGGAGACGTTGTGAGATTAATGATTTCCAAGCGCAACGAACAGAACCAGAGACGCTTCGCGTAACGCTGTCTTGCTTGTGCAATCAGACCGTAGCCAAGTGTGAGTCAAGCGTTTAATAGTTATCACCGAAAAGAATTAGCATTAACACCTCTAAACTAAGGCTGAGCCTTCAGAGAAAGAAAAAAAAACAGAAAAAATTTCAGAACGTGCTAAAAAATTGCAAGTCTCTTCCAGGCCTTTTAACTACAGCAAAATAAGTAACAATACTATACTTAGCTTTGCCTGTGGCTCTGTTTTTCCTACTATATCGTTTCCTTTTCACGGTTCTTTTTCAAGATATTGAGGTGCACCAAACAGGCCACTAGAAAGTGCAGTATTGCGAGGGAATGGCTTTATAAACAACGAACTCTTCAAAGGTGTTCAAAAGTTCTTCAATGCACTGGTTATCATCACTACTCCATGCCGTAATTTACCCAGGGTTGGTCGCGCTGAATTTCTAAACATTGCCGCAAACAAAAAGAGGGAAAAGGAGGCGCAGCGGAAGAATATCAAACCATAAAGGAGGCGGAACAGTTCCCGAAAGGCCTTAGCAATGCTCAAATCAATAGTGGTGTTTGAAAGACTTGGTATACATGCGGCTCCCCATCCACTGTGCATCGCTGATTCTGCGCGGCGTCTTTAAATGCAATCGAAGAAAAAGCGATAGTCAAATCACTGGGCGCTCCATAAGATACCGGCGTGCCAACATGTCTACTCGAACCTTGGCAGCTCTACCAGCTCTTTATATGTGCCTCCATGAACCCTGGTGAAGGGTACTGGCTTTATCATCAGGTTAATAATCCTGATAACTTTATAGGTACGGCTCTATTGTATCGAGTTGCTAATCAGGGACCCCCCAAAGTCATCGTGGTTAATTGTTGTTCGCTACAGGCTAGCATTGCCCCTTGCTTCTTAGACCGTACGTTCAACATTCCTTACCTGGAACCAATACTAGTAGAGCAGTAACCGTAGTAGCTTGTGTTGCAACTATAAGAATAAAAAGAACGAATTAGGCTGCAGCTAAATCAAGGAAGAACCTCAGCCTTTGCAGGCGCCGAAGGTTATTTGATTATTTTTCTGTCTCAACCAAGAGCTTTGAGAGGTAAGGGTCAGAGGAAAGGCTGGTGGCGAGGTGGTGGAGAGAGGAGAGGGGGTGGACCATATTGCTTGTGACGCGCCGCTACGTCGTTAAGTGCAGAGCATTCTCCCTCCCACTGCCGGTCACACGAACGCTCCTTTCACTTTTTTTTTTTCATCATACATTATGTATAAGGAGAGTATGTACGTGTATATTCTATGTATATATGTATAATATAGTTGGTATAGAGTACAAGAACGACAACCGAAACACGAGGCAGTCCACTGTGGATAAGACTTGGGCGCCCATAAAGAAAGCTGAGAAGAATCGCGAAACGGAGAACAAGACAGCGCAGTGTCATCGTCAGCAGCAGCAGCAGGCGCGCGGTACGCTCAATCGTCACTCTTAGCACCATGTGGCGACATTAAATAAGAATACGGAAGCGACAATAGACCTGAAATCAAGCAGCATATAGCGAGATGGATTTCATAATAAAGAGAACGAGAATAGGGGGTGGCGAAACACGTACCACTCTAATGTCACGGCAGCACATGAAGCGTGCGTTTCTGTCACATTTCGCGGTATACTCGAGAAGTGTCAGTGGCGGAGACTAGTAAAGTTACTATAGCAGCGTCCGCGTCCCTTGACGAATTCCTTGCGCAGTGTACGGCACTACGGCAGCGGAACAGTTAACGCAGGTTGCACTCCCTGTGCTCTCGCGGGTGTTTCTTTCTAGCAACAAATCTTTACTTCTTAAACGGTTCTCGTAACCAGATCATTCGACGTACTGGTGTGGTCGCAATGTTCCGTAAGCAAGCCATTAATATTTCCAGGTTAAGTTCTGGAATTGCAGGAGTTGTGCGCGCATATCGCCAACAGACTCCGAAATAAACACTAAAGACGTGAATAACTCTGACAGCGTTCGGCGCTTTTATTTGCTTTTTTTTTTTTTCTGTTGTGTATTTCAGCCACTAGCATTTAAAGAAATGGCCAATAGATTTGACAGCGTTCGGTGCTTTTATTTTCTTTTTTTCTGTTGTGTATTTCAGCCACTCGTATTGAAGGAAATGGCCGATAGATTCCGGTAATATTTCTACTTGCTTCCGAGTCAGTGATTTTGATAGCTCAACGAGACGTATGCAAATGAAACACAGCGCGATGCTCAATTAAGATAGTCTCCTCGAGAAGGACCCATCTTTTGGCCCGCCTATAGTTCCTATTTCACCCATCTACTGAGAGGCAGTTCCCGCAACAGGGATCGCATGTGTAACCACAACTGTATTTTAGAAACAGATGGTTATCTCAAATTTAAAAAAAAAAAATCCGGCTTTTATTTTAGTAGTGTGTTCTGAAAGTACACAGCACTGAGCTGATGCGCGAATGTGTCGTAGTGCGACACTTATACAGTCGCGTCCAATGTAATATGGAACACCCAATCCTTCCGCGTGAAATTGGAATTAAAACACGATTTGTTACATGCACTAATTAGTTATAAAGCCTCGGAATGGATATAGGTATACACACCTTTTTTCTTCAGTTTTAACAATGTTCCCGTTATTAATGGAGCTTACTGTACGGCCGCCGAATAGGTACCAGATGCCCAGCCTGCTGAAGCTCTCGTTGAGCTTCACATGAATCGAGCAACCGGAAATATTACAAAGGCTACTCAGGTGCATGAACTGGGGTCACTTATAAATAAAACCAGTGCGTTTCTGTAAGGACTTTTCTGAATGAAGCGCTTCCGAGCCCGATGATGGGTAGTCCGACTATCCTGTGCGCGAGCCGGAAGACGTCGTCGTTTAACCACGGGAACGAGTCACGGTAGCATATTTGTGCGTAAAGTTAATTTACGCAAGTTCGGACGACGCTGAACACGATATCAATGCATTCGATTACACGCATGTTTCCCGACGATTACAGTTCTGCTTGCACCGAGGGCACGCACACGTCGCAAGGAAGCGCGCCCGCGCAGCACATGAGAGAGATTTAGCATACCGTGATCCGCGAACCGCCACCGTAACCCTCTACCGCTCGTGAGCGGGGCGTACAAGCTGATTGGTTGCAATGCGGCAGGTCTATGTGCCGATATCCATTATGTGGCGCCATCTATCGGCATCAAAGTTATCTGGGCATGCGCAGTGGAATGCGCGGTGGCGGATCACAGTAGCGGATCGCGGATCACGGTGTGCAAAATCTCTCTTTTCAGGCACAGGCGACGCAGATGAAAACAAGACGAACACAAACAAGCGAGGAATAAACGGAGAAAGCGTTATGACAGATTAAAAGCGGGCGCACTAGGATAATAATCAAATTTTCCCCCTTCATTTTACTACGACGTCGGGGAAGACGCCGCTGGCAGTTTCGGCTTGTTTTGCTAAGACGACAGCCCGCTCTCGCTTCTCAGCCAGGGCAGGATCGAGGCATGCTCGGTCGGCGATCTTTGCGAGGATTGAACGGCAGGGGGCGGGGCGGAGCGAACACGCGCGCGCGGTTCGCGTTTGTGTGTGGTTTAAAAGGACGCAGCACAAAGGTTACGCGCGGTGAATCCCAGGTAACACGCTGCCCGCGCCATCGACACGTGCGGTGAACATTCTACATTCGCGTCCAGGTCAAGGTTCCGCCTATTAATTTGGCTCTCTCGGCTGGCAGGGAACCATGCCTCTAAGCATCGGGTGCCGCTAATCCTAGTGTCGCCACTGGTCAGACGCGCTCGCCACCGAGATGAGATGCGGCGACATCTTCAAAATGTAACAGGAAGACATCTTGTGCGGAAATTATGACAGCTAGCGATTTGCATTCTTTTTTTTTTTTTCGAATAGCGTACCAATAAAATGGTCTCTTCAAATTATTTTGAGCAATGTGCCAACCAAAATTTCCACTTGTTAAAGTATGTACGTCTTTCTGCTTCTACTGACAAAGAGATAGCTTATTTATACCGTGTTCGTTCCTTATGTACAGAACACAGAGTTTATCCTGTCTATCACCCATTACGCATGCCAAACTTTGCAGGCATTTCCTTTCTCTTGAATCGATTTCAATCAACCGGAATCCAAAAGAATACAGCGACAAACGCCACAATGCCATAAATCCAATAAACGGAGGCTTGAGAGTTTTGAACCTCCAATAACGAGATCAAGACAAAAATAAAAAACAAATGGATCCGGCACATAATCCTGACTACGTAGCGATCAGCGCGGATGGGTCACTGGTTTGTCTGTGGCATCAACAGATGCACCCAGCTAAGCCACTTGTATTGAAACGTCGGTAAGGTACGCGGTGAGGTATCGTCTAAGCTTCGAGTGGCGACGTTGGCATGTAAGAGCATGCGTGTTTCCCGATGCCGCACATTAACGGACACCATTCCATGCTCTGACCACACCAGCGCCTGTCAACGAGAGTTATTAGCCTGAACATAAATAAGCAAACACGTGAAATTAAACCCCAAGCAGTTCACGCTATACTGCATTATACGTCCTCTCGCTTTCGACGAGTTAGGAGCGCTTTCTAGTCAAACATGGTCTACACTTCAAACAAGAGAGCAACGGCTAAAGGTGAAAGGAGTTAGGACAGGCAAACCCTGTCACCATACTGGAGACAGCATACGAGACGGCTTTCCAGCCCTGCCGCGTCCTTTTTCGTTGTCGATCAGCCGGCTAGTATCGTCGGCTAAGGAGGTAAACGATGTTTCAAACCGTGGGAAAACAGAAGACAATTGATCCCGGGATGCTTTCCTGAACGTGTCCCACGAACCAAAGTAGAAAGGATGAGAAGGAATCCTCACGCTGCCAGCAAGAGTTTCGATGCGAGGACGTTGTTCAGCAGACTAACATTTCCTTGCTCTCCTTCCTCACGTTGTGCTGTCAAGGATTCAATATTCCCTGCCATCTATCAACCAAGGACGTCATAGTGCCATATCATGCGGCTGAACAAAAAATGAAGGGTGGAAGAAGCGGGTTGGGGAATGTTGAACAGAGCAAAAAAAAAATGATAATAATTCCCCTTCCCTATTCCTTCTCTTCAGGGGTATTACAGACCACCGACTGCTAGGCACTCTATTTAGCCTGTTCGTGCTTGGCACACGTGCTACCTGGAATTCGCCTTTGCGCAAGCGTAAGACCACGCGCTCATTGCCCGGCCGCGCCGCTGATAAAGAGAGGGAGGGGAGGGTGAGGCGCACACGACGAAAGACAAACGCGTAACACAGACACACGTATAACGCGACACGTCGTCGTGTCACGTGATTGTTGCTGCTGTCCAAAGAACGGTCTCGTCGTCATAGCCCTCGCTCCCTCCTTCGACTGTCCTGCTTCGTTCGGTGTATAGGCAAAATTTGCTGGCAGTCCGTAACTCTTCATTTTCCTTTCTTCTTTTCACCGGCCGCTGTATGTACACACCACCCCGCACGGTGTCGTCACTGTCGCCAGCGCAAACGCTAACTTGGTAGCAGCGGTCTAAGACCGCTGGTGAAGCTACACGACACGATGACTCTAAGGCATGGAGGACCCGCCCAGGAGGGGTCAGCGATGTCTGGCGCCATGCCGTCGCCTGTCCTTTTTGGCATGATGCGAGTCGTTGAAAGAAAGGCGAGCTTTGTTGTTGTTTTGTTTTTCAACATGTTCGCAGAAAACCATTTAAAGTCTGCCAAATATTGGTTATGGTTCCTGTGAAATCAAGAAGGCTTTGGAATTGACTCCCGGGTTCAATCCCATTTCTGCATGTTGAGAAGTGGTAGTGGCGATACAAAATACCTGGAGGACACCACCGCAAAGCTGTCACATATACACATTCAAGCCATAGTGTACGCAGTGGGACGCATGAAGAAGATGGTGGCATTGGTCGTTGTATTGCTTTTTATTTTTGTATTAGAGTAAGCAGGACGAGATGCTTGTTAATTAGCAGTGCCGGACACGGGACACATATGTGTAAAACGGCCTTCCATAGCTCCCAAGAATACTGAGACGGCCTGAAGAGGCCTTTCCACAGTAAGCATGATGGCGCAGAAGAGTTCGAATAATTGAATAGGAGGTTAGTATTCTACAGTGATACGTTTTCATAGGAGTGAGATGCAGTTTCTAACACTGCGCTTTTTTTTTATTTGTTTACCAGCTCTACAGTGTTCTTTCTCAATCCATAATTGCATGTTTTTTCTCGTGCTTTCTCTGTCAAATCGTTTGACTTTCGAGGCGTCTGTAGCGAAGGGAGCAGTAAGGATCGCCTTATTTACCTGACATCACGTGTGTGACGTTTATTACAAAATGACATGATGTCAACACCACGATGCGAAGCACTATGACGTCACCGTCGAGGCTCCACCTTAATGCGGTTACGTCACAAAGTTTTTCACGTCACGCAACTATCACATTAACGCGCAACATCACTAATGAAGCGATACCAAGCCACTGCCACTTCTGTTTCATGCCAAACCGACTAATGCGGAGTCACGTGACGGCCTATATGTTAAGCCGTTTTCTAGTACCATCGTCTAACAAAGCGCCTTTGACCGCACAAAATCTTAGGCTTAGCCTCATACCGCAGCGACGCGCCACAGCACGTGGCGATGGCACGGCGCCAGACTCGTTCACCTTCCCCGAAGACGCGCTGCTCCGGTGCCACACAAAGCTCGCTACGCCTCTACACGAGGAGCCACAGAGAGAAGACCCGTTAACCCGATCACACACACAAACACAAAGACGCGCGCGTGCTTCGTTTCTTGATCGTCCGCGGGTGAACACGCTTATTGCCAGCACTTCAGTGAAAAAATCACAGCGACTGCTATTCACGCCGGTGCCGCAGACCGAGAACGCAACAGCGAAGAGCAGGTGTGTTTTCCTGTATTGTATTATATAGACACATGGTTGGCTTCACGGGAGTGTCTCACAAACCAGGAAGCAAACTGTATGCGAACTGCTCGAGGGCAGAGCGACGTCCTATAATGAAAGGCCAGAAGCTGAACGCTACGAAACCATTCGTTTTTACAATATTTTTGTTTTCTCGTGCCAACAAGCTTCACGCGCTTATGACCAGTCTTTCCTCGTCACATCAGTGACAAGAACGGCACGAACGAAATGTAATCGACTTGTTACAGTGCGCGGACTAGTTAGAATGAGCACGAACATATCTCGCGTAGCCACTCTACGTGGGAGCTCAAGAAGATACCCCCTCTTGAGTCTAAACAATTCCACATACACACACATATAAGCGAGTTCGTCGCTTTTCTTGACAGCCTTTCAGTTCAGATGTGAACTTAAGTTTGGGTGCATAACTGGCCTCGAAAGCAGCGAAGAGAACTATACGGCGATGCTCCAAAGAGGTTCAACAGTACACACACATCTGCGGGTAATGCACAGTAGGCTCAGTGCTGGCTAGTCACATTCAGCGCGGAGATTGGTTCGCTTTTCACGTTTGCTGTTGTTTTTTTCACGCTATCGCCGTCTTCCGCCACACCTAAAAGTGCGAGCGCCTTCATGCAAGAGGCGACCACACATGCACCATGGTGGCGGAAGTGTGCGCCCCACGTAATACAGAGAAAGACAATGCCCATACACGAGATGGCCAGACACGGGGGGACCTGTTCTAATCAACCCGGATATCAGATAGAACCAATCTCCGAGCTTCGTCTCTCTTGTAGAAGGAAATCTTTTTTTTTTTCTTCATCTAAGCAGCACCTCGCGTCATTGAAACGTACAGCTCTTCCGCACCAGAGACAAAAGCAAAGGCAGTAGCAGCCTGCGCACCTCAGCCTCCGTCAAAGCTCACTGCTTGCAAGAAGGAGACGCGTATGCATACTTTACATCGAGCGCTTATGGCAACAGAAGGCCAAAGCTGTGACGAAGGCCGGAGCCAACGCAGCCTTCTGCCGTCCCTTCGGCTGCAGTCCGGAAGAACGTCGAGGAAAAAGATTTTTTAGAGTGCTGCAGCACTCAGTAGTTTCCGCTATCATCGCAGCCAGTTGTAACCGGCGTTTCTGTGTCTACGTTCGTGCCTTATTACAGCTGTATAGTCGGCTTCCCTGTGGCAGCACGCGTCCTGAAAACCACCACAGTTCAGCGCACACTTACAAGCGGAGCCAAAAGGAGTGAGAACACGCGCATCAGCGGAGGAACTCTGTGGTAACTACCGCGTGTGGACAGCAAAGGCGCCGCGGCGCAGGCGTCGTGACTTCGCCGCCTCCTGTCATGGTCGTCGTTGGTGGGGTCTGCGGGTGTCTGTCTGTGGCGGATGTCTCCGGTCGTCACTTTCCTCCTCCTCGTTGGGGATGATGCGCGGGACCCTCTGGGCGGACAGAGCGAGAGCGCAGGAGAAGATGGAGGGGAATTGCGGTGCGCTGTGTCTCAGGGACCGGCCGAGGCATGTCTTTAGGACATGCCCAGCCAGCTGCCGAGTGTGGACACCAAGATGATCACCAGGATTACCACGCAGATCAGGATCATGATCTTCTTCTGCGGAAGGAAAAGAGAGACAATCACAGGGAACTCAGCGCGCAAGGGCCGTTTTATAAACAGAGCTCGTGGCTCTCTCAGACTGACAGCTCAGATGAGTGCTCGGTATTGCGAAATTACAAAAGGCAAGTCTCATGCCTGGAATTTATCACAACACGATGGTGCCTTGCTTTATGCTTATGCAAATTCGGAAGATTTGGTTTACACCGCATTTTCTTTTGTTTCGTTTTTGATGGCGGCACAATGGTCAGCATAACACGAGCACGGCATTCCGAGAACCCTCATGAAACTGAATGGCCATCGCGGCCCCAGATTGCGGCCAAAATCGAGTAATACTTTCCTGCGCACAGAAAGCAATAAGTTTTGCCTCTAGCTAAGGTTGTGCGACTCATCTGCTTTTAGGTCACTGAAGAAGTGCCAGCTACAAAGCCGCGTGAGTGCAGTTATCAACCTTCTAATTTCAACCGAAAAACGCAAGGTAATGTAATGCTTTACGCAAAAACTGCGTGATCATTGTTTATTTTCCTGTCATTTACCGGGCCTGATTCATATGCAGAACTTTTCCAGGAGTCCATGTTGGAGTATACCCCTTACCCGGAATGAAGATACTAGGACTGAACAAGAAACCTGCCCCGTCCTAGTGATTCAGAAGCGCTTGCAGGGCTGATAAATGTAGACAACAATGTTGATCCTGAAAGCGCGAAGAAAGACAAAGACTAAAGCAAGACAGTCATACGAGCGCTAACTTCCAACTTACTTCATTTCACGCAAGAACCAGAATTTTATACTTTTGAAATCATCAGAGGTGACTTCTCTTTTTATATTTCTTCAGGATGTGTTCATACCACAAGGATATAACCAATCCCCAAGCTTCGTCTCTCTTGTAGAAGGAAACGTTTTTTTTTTTTTTTCCTTCATCTAACCTCGCACTGTGCGGAAATTAAGCTTCGCTTGCAGCTCTGCCTGTAGAAGGCAAACGCGCATGCTGTTGTTTTCATCCCTCCACAAACTACTCATTACGGAGAAGACTCTCCAACGGGGCGCCGTAAACGGTGATTGAAAACACAGTTTCAGGAAGTCACGGCTGCTTGAGAAATATTAGAACTCGATCCACCCACTTCAGGTTAGGAAGTAACTGCTTAATTGCTCGAGAAATTTTCCATCGTACGATAAATGCCATACGCGTTGTAATGTTTACCACAGCCGATGTTCAGGCCGGTGGCTATGGCGACACAGAGGAGTTCGTCGAAGTCCCAGCGTTAAATGTCAACCAGAGGGGACCTCTCAAACTGGAACCATTTTTCAAGGTACCGAAGACTTCACTGATGCACTCTTGCTGCATCTGCTGTTGCCTCATGGTCTGTCAATTTTAAAGCCTGGTGTACACTGAAGCCATCCCACACGTCCCAGGCCATGCACATCAGTGCAGAAAGTGGAGCTACTCTCTAGTTTCTCAGTTCATAGAGGAGAACGGGTGAGGGAGAGCACAATCGAAGATGGGGAGGAAGTCGCAGCGCAAGTGCGCTCGGCTTTGCTAGCATCAGCGGGTTAGGGAAAGCACAGCAAAATACGGGAAACTATCAGCGCCGGTGCGCTTGCCTATCCTATAACGAGGGCATTGTGAGGAAAGCATGCTGACTGATAACAAAAGTGAACTGATAGACCCAAAATGCTCGACTCTCCTAGAAGACATGAGAGGACGATGAAATCATGGAGGAAAAGAAGACTAGAGGCGCCTGCTCTTCTATCAGATGTGGGACAGAAAAGCATGGTGAAACAGGAGATAGAGGCGTACTTGCAAAACTAATGCCATCGGGTGTTCTAGAAGGGAGCGAGAGGAAGCGCAGTGGAGCATGACATGGAGGAGTAATCGCGGCGCTAACGCGTCCAGATGTCTCTCAGAAGAGCGTGGGGGAAAACGTGGAATATGCGATGCAAAGATGTAGCACAAGAGCCGACGGTTGTCCTATAGCAAGAGGATGTGAGGGAAAATATCAAACATGAAATGGGTACTCCTGTGCCCTCGGCTGTCCTAAGCAGGAGAGGGTGAAAGAAAGCATGATTGAACACGGGGTGGAGGGTAGCTCGAAGCTCTAGTGCCCCCTTGGCTGCTGTGGATAGAGGGGGTGAGGGAAAGCACGGTAACACATGGGCTGGAGGGGCACTCGGTGCGCCAGAACCCTTGACTATGGTATAGGAGGGGTTGACGGAAAGCGCGGTGCAACATATGGCATGGAGGGGTACTCTCATTCCAGTGCGCTCAGCTGTCGTACAACCGGGGGAGACAGAAAACATGGTGAACCATGAGATGGAGGGCCACTTGCAACGCCAGTGCGCAAGGATGTCGTAGGGGTTATGATAATATGGTGAAACATACGAGATGAAGAGGCACTTGTAGCGCCAGTGCGCTCGGCTCTCGTAGTAATAGAGGGGTGATGGAAAGATCGGTAGAACATGGGATGGAGGGGTCCTCGCAGCTCCAGTGCAATCGGCTGTTATAGTAATAGGGGGTGACGTAAAGAATGGTGGAATATGCCATGAAAGGGTACTCAGTGTCATTGCGCTCTGCTGTTAACAGGGGCTGACGGAAAGCGTGGTGTAACATGGGATGAAGGGGTCCTCACAGCGCCATTGCGCTGAGCTGTTCACTACTTAGGGGTGACGGAAACCATGGTGAAACATGGGATAGAGGGGTACTCGCAGCTCTCGGCTGTCGTAATGGGGGTCGTGGATAAGCTTGATGAAACATGGAATAGAGGGGTGTTTGCAGCGTCAATGCGCTTGACTGTAGTAGTAAGAAGGGGCGACGGAAGCATGGTGGAAAATGGGATAGAGGGGCACTCTCAGCGCCAGTACGCTAGGCTGTTGTAGTATTAGGGAGGTGATGGAAAGCGTGGTAGAACATGGGATGGAGGTGTACTTGCAGCGTTATATATATAGTGCGGTCGGCAGTTGTAATGGGGTGACGGATAGCATGGTGAGACTTAGGATGGAGGGGTACTTGAATCGGCAGTGTGCTCGGCTGTCATAGTAATAGCTAGGGGGTGACGGAAACCATGGTGGAACATGGGATGATAGGGTACTCACAAAACCAGTGTGCTCAGCTGTTGTCGCAATGGGGGATGACGGTAAGAATGGCGGGATGAAGGGGTACTCACAGTTCCACTCCTCTCGGCTTCGAATAATAGGGGCTGACGGAAAGCATGGTGGAACATGAGATGAAGGGATACTGACAGCGCCATTGCGCTAGGTTGTTGAGTAATAGGGGTGACGGATTTGGTTTGCGGGGTTTAACGTACCAAAGCGACTCAGGCTATGAGAGACGCCGTGCACTCGGCTGTGCGTAGGCCTGACAAGATTGTGATTGCCAAAAAGGCGCGATGGTCTTGTTTTCTCATCAGAATAATTAGAACTCGTGCAGTTATTGCAGTTAGACAAGTTTCCCAATGACTCAGTTGTAATAGGAGGCGATCTAAAACGTGGGGGAACATTGGATGAAGGGGTACTCACAGCGTCATTCCGCTAGGCTGTTGAGTAATTGGGGCTGGCGGAAAGTATGGTGGAACATGAGATGAAGGGATACTTGCTCGTTTGACTCCTTTTAGGCTTTCAGGTCGGAGCAGGCGAGTAGGGTCGCCTCCCAGTCCTCCGGGGTGGGGTTTGAGTTTGGTGTAAGGGCAGGGTTGGAGGGGCATGCCCACACCATATAGAAGAAGTCCGAGGACATTTCTGCGGGCACTTCCCGGAGAAGGCAGTGTCAAAGTGTTTAAGTGACGCCGGGCACATCATGGTGTTCGTAAAGGGGCAAAGAAACACGTGTTCCCCCAATCTTAGTCCTTTACACGGGCGGGGGTAAAAACTGCGTCTGTTTTGGTACAGCTGAATAATTTGCCTGCGATTAGGCTGGTGTGAATTCTTCTGAGGAGGAAGGGGACGAGGTTGCCCGGTTAGAAAGCGCGCGGGCGGCGGCATCTGCTGCCTTATTTCCTCTTAGCCCTGAGTGGGCCGGTGCCCAGACTATGAAGCGGCAGGATGGACTACCTACGCACGAGCCGTTTTGCAGTAGTCGGTAGGCCTGGTACGGGACCCAGCCCTGTTGAACGTTCCTACACGCCTCTCGCGAGCGCCATTGCGCTTGGTTGTTGAGTAACAGGGGGTGACGAAAAGCGTAGTGCGACATGGAATGGAGGTATACTTGCAGCGCCAGTGCGGTCGGCAGTTGTAGTAATGGGGTGACAGAAAGCATGGTGGAACATGGGATGGAGCTCGTGCACTCAAAGCGCCAATGCGCTCGGCTGTCAGAGTAATAGATCGAGGTGACGGGAATCGTAAAAAGTGGGATGAAGGGTATTCGCTGCGACAGTTTACCCGACTGTCACAGTTATTGGAGGTGACAGAAAAACGGTGAAATTTAGGATGGAAAGATACTCAGGCCATTGTAGTAATAGGCGGTGACGGCAAACATGGTGGAACTTGGGATGGAGGTGTACTCGCAGTGCCTCAGCTGCCACAATTACTGTATAACGCAAAGCTTGGTGAAATGTGGGATGGAGGCATACTCAGCGCACTCGGCTGTCGTAGTAATAAGGGGTGGCTGAAGGCATGGTGGGACATGAGTGAACAGGTGCTCGCAGCGCCAGTGCATTCGGCTCTCCTAGTAAGATGGGGGATAGAAAACACGAAAAGAATGCTGGGACAAGGAACGACAGGCACTAGTAACGTGCCAGTGCCTTCGACAGTCATAGGAAGATAGGATGGAAAGCATGGTGGAACACAAGATGGATGGGTATTCACGGCTCCAACGCTCTCAGCTGTCACATAGTAATAGTCGGTGACAAAAAGCATGGTGAAACGTATAGTATGAACGGGGACTCGCAGCGCCAGTGCCCTCGGCTGTCGCAGTAGGAGGGCGTGATGGAAAGCATGGTGGAGTATATATGAGATGGAGGGGCATTCACATTAACAGTGTCTTTGGGTGTCACAGCAGGAGAGGGTGGGGGAAAGCATTGTCTGAATCTGCCACACGGGCATTTCCAATGTCCACTGACTCCGTCCATGTCAAACTCGACGAGGATCGTCCTGTGTCACACGGTAGTTTTCAACAACAAATGAATTTGATGGCACTGATTCAACAGAGGTTCGCGAATGCCCATTGAAATCTAAAGGGCCACTGAGCAGCCTCATAAGTTGGAAATACAAGATATCACAAAATGAATGCTTCTGAAACGTCTGACACTGCACACCATTAAACCATCGTCATTTGGCCTGTGCTGCCTTGAGCTATGCCAAAGTTGGAGTAGCCTTCTCCGGTTTCCATTAAGAATAGCACTTTGTCCAATATTAGACTCGTTTTATATGCTGCTTCACTTCGTATCTTTGGGGGCTGAACACTTCAAACCGGAAAGCAGCGGCACACATTACCTAACCAAAAAAATGTTTGCGCATTTTAGTCACCAATCAGCTAGCATCTGGTTGCATTATACTTATTCAGTCTATGTTTCCTATGCTACCTTTAAACCCCAATGTTTTGGCTGAATCTACCCCATTGCTTTGAACATACAGGAAATTATGCGCTCGGTCGTTTCCTGTTCATACTCACCGCATAGAGAGACGACGCACCGCATAGAGAGACGATCTAGGTACTTGGCTCAATACGTATCCTGCAGTACTCCTCTACTAGCCTCGAACAATGAGCTGCCCCTAGAACTATCATAAAAGTGTTCTTTTGCTATTTCGTGCTTGAATGTTCCGTACATTTCAAGTACTGATTTGGTTAGCATACTTGTTTTGTGCAAATCTGTTTCTCTAGCCTTTTTCTTAACCGATAATTCCTGGCATGGTAACCCAACTACTGTTCAAAAATTTACTTGCCAATTTTATTGTCTGCTTTCTCCATTTTGTGCTAACAATCCTAATGTAGATAGAGGTATCTGAATTCCTATCCAAGTTTTCCCTCAGTTTCTCTCAACCGCTATTAAAATTCTAACTTCTGCTATAGCTTCCCTCCCCTCAAATGAAGACCATCCCAGGTCACCTTGTACCCCCTAGTTTGGTGTATTTCCATGAGCCCCCAAAGCCAGTCTACCTACTTCGGGCAGCCTAGTTTCCAACTGTGCTCGGACCTCTGATCTCACACATAAGACTGCACTGGCAAAAGTCAAGACTAGGAACTATCATCCCTTTCCAAGTCTTCGGTACCAGTTTGTCCCTACAGCAATTCGTGCCCAATTTTTCATGTCCGCTAAATTCTTGCTATCTTTAGCCCTTACCTATAGGGGACCACAGCTTCGCAGGGGGCACTGTATGGATGGATGCGTACCCTTTGTAATGGGGTGGTGATAATCATCACCACGCTCAACCTTTCTTTTCTTGCTTTTTTGCTTAGATAACCCTGCAACTTTAGGGACTTTACTTTTAGACCTGGGCTATTTTTAAATAGCAGTGCTTAATTTTGACTTAGCTCCCATGCATCCCCTCCATGCTATTTATCCACCAATCTTCCAAACGTCTCTTGCTAACCTCTACCGCCGATTCGTTCACACTTCCTTTGTTAGCTCTAAACCCCAGGGTCTCGGCCAGGGTGACAATGTCTGCATCGACATCTGCATTAATACTGCCACACTCCGGTATAATATGTTCAATTGTTTCTGGGCATCTACCACACATAGCACAAGATTCATCTTCTTAAACTTTCTTTTGTAGCTTCATGTTCCAAGACATCCTGATCTAGCTTCAAAGAAAAGGCCGCTGCCTCTTGAGCTGCCTAGGGTCGGCTTCATTTCCATTGAATTATTCGTTTTTAGTCTCTGTGTTCTTTACCTGTCGTTTAATGTTCTTTATTTCTCCATCCTGCATTCCTAAATACTTAGATTAGTTTTCTGGTACTTTCCCGTCATAGTGAGTCAATGCCCTTTCGGTATAGGTATTTAAATACTTTGGCTGCCCGCCTACTGTCGTCCATTTTCTTGAAACATTCTTTATATATCATTTTGCTCTGAGCCTCTCATGCCTCGAAGGACGCCCAGCCCATGTCTCCCTGTACTGCTTCGTTTGTAGTTTTGCCGTGGGCTCCAAGTGCTAACCTTCCCACAAATACAATGTATTTCTAACCTCGACTGGACTTCAGCCCTTAAGCACAACACCGCATTCCGAAAGTAAGCCCTGGTACCATTATTCCTTTCCAAATACCTTTAAGTAGTTTATATCCGTTGTACCCCCATAGTGCCCTGTGCTTCATTATCGTGGCATCTCTTCGTCCCTTTGCCCTGGTGGCCTGTTCATGTTTTTTCATGTATACCTGACATTCATTTATCCATACTCTGAGATATTTATATTCTGTCAGTTTTGGTATCTCACTCCCTTGTATTGTTAGCGTTTTATCAGTGAAATCATTAAATATCATCACACCCCACTTAATTGCAATGAAGGTAAAGCCGATTGCATCTCCCTCGTGTCCACATATATTAACCAGTGCTTGTAAATCTTCCTGGCTATTGGCTAATAGAATACCGTTCATGTACATTAGTCTTAGAAGTGTTTGTTCTACTTCTGTTCCACTTATATTATATGAGAGATTAAAACCAAGGTTGTTTTCTTGCACTCTTTTCCCTATTCTTCATATAAATCATGAACAGCGGTAATAGCAGACATCCTTGCCTTAGTCCTTTGCATACCTCTACAGTAGTCGTATTTCTTAACCTCTCCCGTGCAATCTTGACTTTATTATCTCTGTATATTTCTATTAGTAATTCAAATAATTCTTAGCGATGCCTTGAGATTCGAGTATGTTCCACAAAAGTTCCCTATTTACGCTGTCGTATGAGCTGCTTATGTCCGGAAAAACTAGATACAGCAGTCTATTTAGTGCCCTGGCTATTTCTAAGCATTGAGTTATTACGAAAATGCTATCTAGTCGTCTACCACTTCTGATTCCATTCTGCAGTTCGCCCTGTACATTATTACTTTCTATCCATGCCTTCATTTTTAGTTTCACTGCCTGCATTGCCAGCCTGTACGTAACTGATGTTATCATGATCGGTCTAAATGATTTAATGTTCTTCCTGTCTCCTTTTCCGTTATAGATTAAATTCATCCTACTCAGTCGCCAGCTGTCCGGAATTTATTATGACTGTTCCCGGTGCCTTTAGCAATAGTTCCTTGCTTCTTGGACCAAGCCCGTTAATTAACTTTATTGGAATTTCGTCCATCCCTGTGGCTGTACACACAGGGATATTTGTCTCCGCCTTTTTCCAGTTCAAATTTGCCAATTGTAAGCTCCTTTCCTTCGTGCTGTCCGATACTGTTTCTTCATTCGGAGCAATTACCCCATCATCGCACTTAAAAGATTCGGCAATAACTGATGTAATATAGCCTATGGCGTTATCACCCTTCAGACATTTTCCCTCAACGTCCCGAGTCTCTTCCTGCTCCCTACGATACCTTTTACCCAGGCATCTTATATGGCTCCAAGATTTCTTTGCCGCCTCTTCTGCTGTCGCATACTTCAGTCATTCAGCGATCAGTGTGATCTTTTATTTTAATCTGCACAAGTATCTGCACTTCCAGTTTCTTTTGCAATAGGATTCCCATTTTCTGTCTATTTCCTCTTAAGATTTCTAAGCTTCTTTGTGTTCTCTGGAAGTTATAAGTCTTCGTTCAATAGCCTGTTCCATTTTCTTACTCCACCAGCTTCGAGGAACCCTCCTACCTTTACACCAACTTGAGTCTTTTACTTCTTGAAATTTTTGTACGGATGAGTTGTGCTAACTTGTTATATTCCCACTCCTCCGTGGGGTACTTCTCTGTCGTTACTACAATGCCCGATGCTATTAGCTGTAGTTGTTTATCGATTAACTTTGCGTCTGCTCTTTGCGCTTCCCGACTTTTCTTTTCGAATAGGTGTCCCATCTGCAGGCTAATACGTCTATGGTCGCTTCCCAGGATGTATGCGCCTTCCTCATCTATTTCCATCCTTGTGAGCTTATTGTAGATTCCTGGTGACATCAAGCAGTAATCAATGGTCGTTTGCTTATTCCGGAATTCCCACGTGATCTGGCATTCACACCAACTTTCTCTATTCACAATAACTAGGTTAAAGTGCTCACAGATTTATAGCCTTAATTTCCCGTTGCCGTTGGTGTATTCATCCGTATCACCCATCCATCCAGATTCTCAATGTGTCCATTCATATCACCGAATAAAACTATCTCGGCCCTGTCTCCAAACTGTTCGATATCTTCACTAAGACATTGAACTAAATCCCTGTTTTCCTGTTTGCATTTGTCTCCTGTCCATAAATAGGCTACCCCTAGCTATACCTTTTTACCTGCCATTGTCCATGAAACCTAGAAATGTTGCTTGTAAGCTGGTTTTACCCTTTGCCAATTGGTCCTTTTGTGTATAAGGATACCAACCCCACCACCCTTCTTTTTCGTTGTTCTATTGCCACCTTCCCAAATATAGCCTTCAATAACCGGTGGTTCTTCCAGGTCCCCGAGGTGTGTCTCACACATGGCATATACACCAACTTCACCAACTTCACCATCTCTTAACTGCTGTTCTATTTCTAACCACTTCACTCTCCTTCTGCCGCCTTGCATGTTTAGTTAAATTTATTTCTCTTAGCTTTCTTCCTAAGTCTTCTCCTGTTTGGTTGGTTAAGTTTTTCTCCAGCCTGACATTTTCTTCTTCAATGTGATGCCCTACCCTCGAAATTCTTGCGGACCCCCTAAAAAAGCTACCGCACGACCTGCCAGGCGTCAGCCAATCTCAGCGGCCCCCTTTTGTCTGAAATGGATTCCATCTCTCTGAAATCCCTTGCCACGGCTTGCTCTAAGTACTTCCCTGTTGATATCTGTCACCTCGAAATGGAGCCCTCGGCTTAATTCTCCATTTTCTGGTTAATCCTGGTCACTTCATTTCAAGCTCTGCGTTCCTTCCGAGCACCTCTGGTACTGTGCATACGACAATCTGCACCCTTGGAGCTGGCTGGTTGGTTGGTTTGTGGGCTTCGTCCCAAAACGACTCAGGCTATGAGACGCCGTAGTGGAGGACTCCGGAAATTTTGACCACTTGGGGGTTATTTAACGTGCACTGACACCGCACAGCATGCGGGAACCTTGGTTTTCGCCTCGAAATGACAAGTAAATGACAATATTTGTTTTAATTTTATTATGTGGCATTTGAAGTAAATATCTTTTTGAGGAATGCACCTACCAACTATTCTCTTAGAGTTAACAGAAAAATTTCTTTAGTTTGGTTAATAAGTACCACTGAGATAAGCGGTCTTTTTATCTATTTTAATGCTATCACAGTGCATGCATACTCAAAACAATTTGTTTGCAGAGCCATCGCTAAGTACGCAATTGTTCATTCATGTGCGAGCAAATATTTTGACATTATTTTCTTTAAAAAATGCATTCGGCAACAAGAACATTCAACCATGAATGCCGTGCAAAATTTCGGTAAAAATATGTGTGTGTATAAATTATGTCATACGTTTTCAATAGAATAAAAATGCAGTTTAGTTGGAGGCCGTTCACGGTGAAAATTTGTGGGCGTGTGTCCTCTTTCTACATGCTTGTAAACTGTGCGACCGAAAATTTTTATCGTGAACATTTTTTTTTTCAGGGTAGGTGACTCAATGCACTCCACCGGCAACGGGTCCGGACAGTAGTTCAGAAATGACTGTCAGGGAAGAGAGGCGACGCTGGTGCAGTGGAGCAAACTTTAGATGCACTTTACCCTAAGTTCTTACACTTGCTCCCACCTGTTGAATCACACGCTCATTACTCAAAGACCATTAAAATTCAACGTGTGAGAGTGGCGCATCTGAATAGCCCTCCAAAAATTTTAATGGCCATTGCTTCAATGCATGGGCACTGAGATTAGCCTGCATGACATGGGTATAGGGCGCTTTCCGCTGGTTCAGACCACTCGGCTATCATTGTGTTTCGTCCCCATGTACACTTGCTACACCTTATGCTGTTCTAGAGATATCGCAAACTTTAAATGGTACCTCACGCACGTGACCATCACCGCCAACAACCCTCAGCCGCTTCCAAACGAGATCGAAAATCACGTATTTGGTCCAGCCCTCCTGTAAGGAAGCTGCAAGATCGCAGTGGTCGTTTTACAATATTTTTGCCGTGCCATTTGAAGAAAGCGGCTCAAATGCAAACTTCCTAGGTATTTTATGAAGGCAGTGCGACTGAGTACACGCTTTGGCCACTGGCACAGTATCTCCTTGCCCCCATCAGCCCAGGTGCCAGGTTGTCTGCCGACAAGCTATGAGCAGCCGCGAGAACTCTCAGGAACTGGCAAGAAGACACAGCCACCTGTGTCCGCGTCCCTCTCCACGATTCCAGCCTCCTCTCTCACACCGCCCTAGAAGAGGCAGCGTGCGTAGACCATAGATTTTCGAAAATTCGAGTACAATCTGCGAGACTGGAGAAGAAGAGCATAGAGTCGTGTGCTGCAGTGTTCGCGTTCTCATTACCCCTCTCCTTTGTGAAAATTTCGAACGCGATTACTTAAGAGCGCATCGCGTCGAATTTACCGGTTCTAGATTATGCTTCAAACGAGGAAGCAGGCAATCCCCGGCTTCAAAGAAGTCGTGATAAGAAAGCTGTGACCTCAAGCGTTGTTTAGCATGCCAGCTTATGAAGCTGCCCTTAGTTTTGAGCCAGTCTTTCTGGCCTATAGTGACTTCTCTACCTTTGTGTATACTCTTTTGTACTGTTCGTTACTAGTTTTATGTACAGCTAAGTTTCTTCTGTTACTCCTCGTGCACAGTCCATCTCCCTTTCGTTCAACACTCTGCAAGGCCAAGCCCAAAGAAAAAGAAACTCTTAGGAACATTCTTTCAAACACCACGTGACGAGAATGAAGCTAGTCACAAGCGACGAAAAGGTCAATCCTTCTTCCTGTTTCTCTCGTTGCCATTAATCTGGCAATTTATTGCTAGCCTCAAATAGTGGCCAAAAAATAGAGTAAATATGAAGTAAAAAGTAACACAATAAGTTTGTCCACACAAAAAGCCCACCTCCAACAACATCATTTGCATTGGATGACCAAGAATTTTCTTCTTGTACTTAAAAGCTATAACACATACACCTATGCCAATGACATCAACTGAATCTCAAAACATTGTGACTGATCCCTGCACCTACTAGCATGGCTTTGCAGGGTGTGGCAAATCGGCCGAAGCTACAGGGTGAAAGGCTTTTGAGAGCATCTGCCACTGCGTTATAGAATTGTATCGGGCTACTTTAAGCTGGTTGACAATCTTCCAATATTTACATACTACTATGGTCACTTGCTTACTAGTTTTAAGATAAGCAGTGGGCCATCAGTAGCATGCATTTTCTTATGTCTTGGAAATGCGATTCTGCTGGTTGCTGTGGCGCAATGAATTATCAACCGTGGCATGAAGCATTGAAACATCGAGTGCAGGCAGCCACAGGTGTAGACCAGACGTGTAGCTCACTGCGTCACTTCTACGTCACCTCCTTGCCAAAATTTTAATGTCCTAACGTTGCAAAACTCATGAGTCATGAGATGTGCTCTAAAATAGCGCATATTTGTGAATACTGGGTTGCAACAAGCAATTGCGATTCTCTGACAGCAATATGTTGTGGTTAATGTTTCCTAGACTCGAGAAAGTTCCCTGTTTAAAAAAGTAACTCGCATTAATGAACAATAAATAGAAAGCATCTAAACGAAAGAAGATGGGGGTGAGAAAAAAAATCAGAAAGTGAACAAAAACCACACAAAATGTATATATACGTATTTATATATATATATATGCATATATACTTTCCATCTTCTGGCGTGCAAAAAGCCGGTTACAACTGAAAACCGGGAGAAAAAAAGCTGACGCCAAAAAGATAAACACAACATTTTGGGCAAAAAGAGACAGAAAACACCCATCACGCGCTAAAAGACTCCAAAAGTACATACAACCATTTCCTAAAAGGGGGAGAAAAATAACAGAATAACAAGCTGACGGGTACCGAAAAGCTACACACATGGGTCGCAAAAGTTGTTTTTTTTTTTTGAGTAAATAAGTCACATCGAAACAGCAACAAGCCAACTGTAGCAAAACAATTTTCGCAAAAAGAAAAGTAATACACGGCTGGAAAAATGTTACTGCAGCTACATGGCATCATCGCTGGTTACAGAAAACATAACCGAGAAGGCACACAAGATTGTTTATCAACACTTGCATGGGTCTCCTGCATGTTTATTTTTTACAAAGCACCTCTGTGCATTTTGAATTAGATGCAAACGTCTTGTCAATCATATGACCTGCAGGCATACCCTGGTTTCTTCAGGAAGGCTGACATATAACACCATGCAGGTCCTTGAGGCTAATAATGCTCCATACCTCAGGTACAATGTGCTGCCATGTACTAAATCTCGTTCCACTCCAGGCTGTATGCTAAAGACACACATGCATCAGATGTGAATGCCGTGAAGGACATTTTCGTTGCTACGCTTCGAAGGCACTTGTTTTAGAAAGCCGGCCGCAAGATATGCCGTAAAGGCCCTCCCTTTTGCAGGTAAAAAGCCCTACACATCGAACAAAGAAATGCTGAAATTTCAGCCTTAGTTCACGACAAAAGTTAAAGATTTCAACAATTTTTTTTTTTGCGTAGCCAAGCAATGTTCATAAAAAAACACTCGCAGAGACAACACATGTAGGCAAATTGAAAAATTAAAAAAAGAAAAGGTAAAATAAGGCTAAAGCATGAGAATAAAAAAAAAAACGTTATGATTACACCCGTTGGCTACAGCTAACACGCTTAGCCCCGTGCACTACATAACAAATGAATTGAGGATAATACACTCTCAGTGGAGGCCCAAATGTCTCCTTCAGAGAGAAGATTTGTTCACGCTGGCAGTGCCTAGAATCACCACTGTGTTTTGTGCATGGAACGCGTTGAAGCCTTTGGTGTGGGCAGCCGAACATCGGCTGCAAGACACCTTTGATTCCCATCATGCACTTGTGCTGGTTCCGCTCCGATACACCGACTTCCATGTACCGGACTTCAGAAGTTGATACAACACATCACTTTTCAAGCACGGGCGACACAACAAAAGAGTAGGCATACAAAATGAACCACTTACGACACAACATGCACACACAAACAACCAAAGCTAGCGAAAGCAGCGACGCTATATACGGGGCTGATGCCAGCCGGCTATCGGACTTCTGCCGCGACTACTATGACACGTGAATCGATCATCTGGAGAACTGCCGAAGATAAGCGAGACCACTCAAGTCCGGTCAAAACACTAAGACAGAGTCACAAGAACAAGACGCCAAAAAACAACAACAGGCTGCCTTGTCGACCTTGTTGTAATGCGACTAGCAAGTCTCGCTGCATCCATACATTGCCAGCAGCGGCGGTGAGGGACAAAAAATCACAAGCAGTCGTTTTCTGCTCTGAGAAAAGTTGCATCAAGCAAAACTGCTGTTTACTCAATTTAATATTACCTATGAGCATGATATTCACACAGACCATTCCTCCAGATGCTGCACGCCGTACGTCTGAAGCAGCAGCACATTTTCCAAATAAATATATGACAGCAGGGCATAGCTTCAGTTATTCTTCAATTATACTGAAGCTATCAATCCATTAACTTTCTTAGACTATCCCTGCTGTGCAGAACATTGATGTTTCCAATTACGACGATTATGACCATGCTGATTTTTTTTAACATAACAGAACACCCTTTCCGTTACAGCGAATATATGTTACTATGCTACTTCGCTCTATTCTGCTGCTTTACTTTGAGGGGCAAGTAATTTAGGATTTGCTGATGAATTTACTTCTGGCCTCGATCTCGACAAAGACAGTGCAGATGTCGTCAACAATTCACTGTTTCTTCCCACTGTTGTTCCAGCCACATCTTATTAAAGCTTCTTAGCTCAGCTGCAGCCAGGCACACTGGTTGATATAACACTACTTTGGAAATTTTAATGTTATGCAAATAACTGCGATGTTTAGAAACGAAGAGCTCACTTCAAAAGCACTCAAAAGCGTGTGCTTCAGTCAGCTGATGAACCGAGCCCTAACATATAGCAAGAAGTTCTACTACAGCTTGTCCATGCTTTTCAGTGGTCAAAACAAACAAGTAATAGCCATAGAAATTTTGGTGAGTTCGTTCTAGCCTGTTATGGCTGTTTTCTTAAACAAAAAATGTCATAACAACGGTTCTAGTGCTCACATGTAGAGCAGATTCCCACAGTCACTAAGCTTTGCCACAAGGCAACCAGTCACATTTCTCTAAGCTTTTAAACGCTTGTCATATTTGTGCAAACCATTACTGTCACCTTGATGACTCTGTTTGTATACAGATAAAAGAAACTAACCCACTGAAGTCGACATGCATGAGCAAAAAAACACAGAGATGAATGCCCCTTTTGATTTCGGCTCGGTAATGGTACCTCTAGGAAGCAACCTATGCCCATGGCTCAAAGTGTTGCTTCCCGAATTCCCGCTAAACGAAATTCATCCGACCAAACCCGATTAAAAGCAGCCAACACAAGCTTCCCACTCTTCACTTCTTTTTACAGGCCCCAATTTTCACAGCAGTGTAACATAAGTGGACAATTCGCTTCATCACCAGCTACCATGCTTCATTAAAAAGTAGCAGTGGCAGCACATTTCAGAACGGCTCTAAAGATAGAAGCAATATTAACAAAACAAACTTAGAAGCAAGCAAAAAAAAAAAAGAAACAAGAAAAAGGGAAGTGGGAAACACACGCAAAATAACCTTCAGTACACAGCGCAGCAAACTGTAGGTGCGAACTCTTGTCGTCAGGTGGGATGAATGTGCGTAGCTAGGAAGAACGGCAGTCATGCCAAACAAAGCACAACACACTGAGAGTGTCTGCTTTACTCTTCCTTCCTTCTTGTGCCGGGTGGTGGTGGTAGTAGTAGCAGTAGTAGTTGTTCTGGTCCCTCATGCCAAATTCACGGCAACGATTATAATTATAATGATGAGTATCACAGCCACGATGGATATTATAATGATACATTTCTGGACGGCACAAAGAGCGCGTTGGAAAAGGGAAACAAAGGGGTGGAGAGGGAAAATGAAGAGTGAGGGGAGCGGTGGTGGTGGGTGGGGAAAAAAAAAGAAAAACCAAAAACATAAATGTAAGTAACTGAAACTGAAAGCACTCGAAATTCAAGTGCAAACCAAACATAACCAAAGATATAACAAATGAAAACAAAAAGCATTGTTAGCACTGCTCGCAAGAGGCAGTAGTTTGAGTACCAGCTCAACCATTTTTCCTTTTGTTGTTATTGCTTTTCTTTCTTCAGAGGTACTACGCGACGATGGTGGAATGATGTCACGATCCTGCAGACCAATGTCGCAGCTACATTTTGTAATTTTGTAGGGTTTTTGAAATACCCGCACTATGTCACGTTGTTGCAACGTCACATCATCATCATCTCATGAAAGTTTTGTTCTGACAGACAGGGCGAATGTGCGCTTTAATGCTACCGGATTAAAATGAACCAGTTAGTGAAGAAAATCAGTAACTGTATTTCACTCTCGCTTTTTAAAAAAGCTCCTCCACAGGTATTGCATGTGTTTGTGCGCGGAACATAAATATGCTAGGGTAGAGAGCTCGCAATGCTTCACTGCAGAAAGAAATAAAATACAGTCAAACCTCGTTGTAGCAAACAAGCAAAAAAAAATAACGGTTCAATATAGGCAAAATTCGCAATATAACTTCGCCAGAAACGTACACAAAAGAAGCGCACTGAAGGAATGGAAACTCAGGCGATCCTCGCTGAAGAAAGGAGTCAAGTTTTATTGACCTTTCAGAAGATGGCTGCACCACCACCAGTCACTTGTGTACTGCGGCGAAGCCTACCACCTATGATCTAAGCGAATGCCGCTTGTGGATGGGAGTTAGATATATTTACTTTGCGGCGAACCGCATTCGATACATAAAGCAGAAATTACATGTGTTCGTTAAAAAAATTTAAGGAAAGATCGACATCGTGAATAACTCATAATGTCCATGTTCGTTATATCGAGGTTTGACTGTAGAACTACTCATAGCCAATGGCCTGGAAGAGTCAATAATCGAGCGTCGGAGAAAAAATCTCAAATGTAAGAATATAACTCATTATCAGTGAGTGCTCTGTTGCTTATGGTTGACCACAACTGTATAACCAGATTTGTTTGGTTCGTAACAAAACCAATCTCATTGGAACAACAAAAGTAAGCTGTTCTTGCAGCTCGAAACCAAGAATTTCCTGAAGGTCGATGGCATAAGCCTAGAAAAAAATTTACTTCATCTCAATAATCATAGTTTATGACACTAATGAATAAAAACTTACATTGCGTGAAAACATACACAGCAGCGCCGGTTCGCTTGAGCTGAAGTCTGATGGCAAATTAGAAATCCATGGCGTGCGACTGATTTCAAAACAAATAACTTCCTACTGGAATGTTAGGACCCAGGCTAGGTTACACAAATGATGAAAGAAGCTTGTTCTCCACTCTCTTCTTTACTTTTTCTCTCTCTCTCTTCCATAAATACGCCGATGCTTGCCTTAACCACTGCTAACTGCTGCTTTGGTGCAGCTAGTATTACTGACCTCTTTCAATTATACGCTCATGCTCACTATCCTAATGCTTTTGCAGCGACTGCTCACGTTCCCAACTAATTTTCTCAGTAATCCACACATGCAATCGGAGACTAATTAAGCATGTAAAAAATAAAATGCACTCTACCACTTGAAAGAGAAACCACAGAAAATGGGGCAAAGGCAAGCCATGCTATCGCAAGATGTGCACCAGAGTGCTGCGTGATGCACGCTACTAGAAGCAAACATTTCCATCCAATGTGGAGCTCTCAAGCATATGATACTTGCTTTCAAGAAAGAGCACCAGCCATTGCTCTCTGCTGTTGTTTCACTATATGTCTGCTCACGATGAAAATCAAACGGCTTTGAGAGCTCGGATTACGGTGGAAAAGCCACTCACCCTTCGGGCCTTGCTTTGGTAGACGAGTGCTTTTTTGGTATCTTGCTTGGCAGTCTCAATGTAGTCCCGCGCGTGCTCCACGTGGTACTCGATCCTGTCTATCATTTCGCCCTGAGAGGAACGCAACATGTTAAAATTTAGTCGTGCACAACAATTGACATCTAACAGTTCTCGAGATTTACCAACATGCCACAGCGTCTCAGAGGTGCCAGGAAGTGGCAACAGCTGGCCAGTTAATGGAGTAGTTAAAAGGCAGTACAGTCGAAGAGATTACAAACTTGAATCACAAGCATTTTGTCTGCTCAGTGTCTTACACCCTCTGTTTATGCTATAATTTGCACATTTTTTGTTTAAACATATCTCAGTCTCTCACAAATATCAAGAGATTTCTTTTGGCTTGGAATGGCTTTATTTTCAGACAAAGAGATGACATCTTTTGTCATAGTGGTCTAAGGAAAGGCATTTCTGCGTCGTTGGCGGCTAAAAAAAAACTATTCTTTCAAGTAAAGGCTTAACTGAAACTGGAACCGTAACTGAGGCCAGATATGCCGGAACTACATAGCGTAGTACAGCGTGACGAAAGCCCCGCCCCCGTAGCCTCGGCTGCATAGCCAAAAAATGTTGTACAGGAGTATAGTAGCCCAGTTTCATTCCACAATGTGTTCGTCAAAGAGCGACCAATGTGAGCCATGCCTCACCTGGCTCTCTACGAGCATGGCCATGTCCATGAACATGTCGTGCAACTCCCGAATACTCGTCTCCAGTTTGATGATGTCCGCATGGCGGGCCTCGATGTCTGCCAGCGTCTGTTTCGCCTGCTGTGTCTCCATTATGATCTGAAAAGCGGGGAAATTGGTGGTAGAAGGTTCAGCATCAATTCAAACCAAATTTCTAGCATTACTATGGCAGCATAATGTTAAAACTTATATGTTGCAAAGGGCTGTGCCAAAGCTCATCACAAATGCAGCGACAGGCTGCATAGAAAATTGATGCATGTACATAACTGTTATCTATAATAATAAGAGCAGAAAATACTCTGAACACCGAGCTATCTCATCATTCTTGGCAAACTTCACTATCATCAATGAATTTGAATGCACTGGTGATAGCGGTGCTCTTGAGTGAGTGCATGGAGAGCGATTCTCAATTTCTCAGGCTACACAGCCAGCTTTTGTTGCACATTTTGTCGAGGCACGTCTTATTACTAGCGTAAATTGAAACCAAAGCTTCAACAAACTTAGCATGCACTGTTTACACTTCTACTCAGTCACATTTGCAGACATGCTTGGAAAAGAGATTTGGAACATTACAAGCTCTTACAGAGATTTCAATCTACGCCCAGAGTGTATACTTGCAGCCCTTGCCATCAACCGTTTCCTGACTGCTGTTTAGAGCAGAAAATCAAACAAGCTAAACAGACACATTTACCATAGCAAGATCTGTGGCTTCTGCCACGATCCGCTTCCGCCTCGCCAGTGCATGCAAATGCACTGATTCCCTCAAACATGGTAAATACATATATAGCCGGTCCACCATGAAATGCATGCTGTCGGAGCACGTTTGCTCATTCAGAAATTTTTCAAACGATGCAATGCAATATATGAAATGCGTAAATTCAGCAACCAGATTAGTCACTGCCCGAGTTTTACGTTGTAGCCACCATGCCACGTTCATCATTTGTGCTTTTTCTAGCAACATGCGTGCCATTACACAGAGAAGTAGTAGGCAGCTTCAGCCTGAGAAAAACATGAGAACAGAGGAGGTTTCAGGAACAATGAAGCAATTAAGCGAACAGCAATCTACTTGGAAATGTAAGGCGGCAGTCGTTACGGTGTCATGGTAAAAAGTGTGTCGTACGTACCATGTAACACCCGTGTCAAGCGCGCAGAATAAAGTGCACTTATGGCGAGTGTCACTTATGAATAGTGCACTCTACCGCTGCTAAACGGCGCAACATAAATGCACTTGACAAAGTGCGCACTCAGGGCGGAGTGCATTTGCAAAACAGACTTTGAGGGCTGAGCCCGTAGGCTCACAGACAGAAATTTCTTCGTCACAAAATGTACTATGTAATAAGATATGCATACAAGCTGATTTTACGTGTTTTGTATATATGTTAGTTTAAAGAATCGTTTTATAGTAAGATGAGCAAAATATTACATAACAAAAACATGATGCAACCGTATACGCAACTTCCAAATTAAGCGCGGTGCACCACTGCGATGACACCATTTTCAGTTAGGTGACGGTCGTTGTTGTTCATGGCGTTTGTTGATGTGGGATCTCCAAATCATGGCACGGCGTCAAATGTTAAGCATTTCTTGTTTTTACTACATAAAAACCAGTATTTCTGAACTTTACACCTAGACGTTCCAATTTCTTTTTAAAAAAATATGCTTTTACTGTTGCCAGTTTCATATCTACGAGTGGTAATGCAAGTGCACTCCGCTTTTCCGTCTAGCACTGCGTAGCGTAAAGTGTATTTCGAGCTGCGCAGTGCACTCTCCATAAGTGCACTTCAGCTTGCACGCTTGACTGGGGTATAATGACATTAAGTAAATGCTTCGACACAAGCTCAACAGGTGGTGGTGGTGGTTTGTGGGGTTTAACGTCCCAAAGCGACTCAGACTATGAGAGACGCTGTAGTGGAGGACACAAGCTCAACAGCTAATGACAATCATAGCAAAGAAAAAAAAAGTTAAGCAAGAGCTAAACAGATATAACCCAGGCTCTCATGTTCTCACGTATTTCTTTTTCTCGCAGAAAATTTATTTCGACTATCACGAGTATACTATTTAGTGTAAAACGACAGGACGACAGAAAGACAGGTCAAACGCTGGCTTTCTGTCGTTTTGTGCTAAATAATATATACGCGATGTCAGAACACCAACTAGCCCAACAATTAAGTCTCTTAAAGTATACTTCTTCTGACTATGGTCACTGTCTGATCTCAGTTATACAAGTCGACATCACCCAATACTTTTCAAACAGAGCCCCGATTTAACCTGTGCTTTTGTCAAATAGAACTTCAGTTAAAGAAGTATTTTATTCTTTGAGTTCCCTTGAAAGCAGCCTGCTAGGCATCCCTTTGTTCAGCAGCGACTTACTCCTTGTGTAAAGATGGCAGGGTTCCCGCTCTCCAACATCTCTTCAAGCTCTTCGTTGGTTGTCATACGCCCAGCTGCAAAGAAAAGAAAGAAGGCACACATGCTAAAGCAATGCCACTCCACATTCTACACTTCATTTTTAAAGCCAGCCTATATTAAGCATACAACATGAGCATGTAATATGCGCGAATTATTAAAAACCAGTTCATTACTATTCTAACCCCAGTTCAGTACTATTCTTACCACAGAAAGGATATTTTCGGAAAACAGAGCAAGACAAGAAAGCACTAGAGGCTCTACTTGCCGAAAATAAGATAACTGACAGTTCGTAATACATATATGAATTTTAGCAACTTTGGACATCAATAAATAATTACCTTTTTTTTTTCGATAACAACATTTATTTTAGAGTTGCTACAAACAGTGCAGAAGACAATAAAGATCAGACAGTCCCTTTTTTTTTTTTTTTCACGAAAGTCCTAAAACGGCATGAACAGGAGTGCCACTTACTGATTTCTAGTTGCCGCTGTATACGGGCCTTGCACCGCTCCCTGTAATCTGTTTGGGTTTTGTTGTAGTCTGTCATCACTTCCACAAACTTCTGGGACAGCATTGAATGCTGTGTGCATAAAAGAAAGGGAGACAGAGGGTAATCAGGAGAAAGAACAAGGAGCAGTAGTTGCTCGTAACATTGATAAACCCACACTGCAAAGGAACGTGGGTCAGAAATCTGGAAAGTAATGCCAAGGAAAATCACTGAAAACCGTTTTCAAAAAGCAGGTCTTGGAGCAGACGCTTCCGCAGCAGCTCTACCTGAAGGTGGTTTGTCCATGCTTGAAACAACAGAAGCGCAGGCACTTCACATTTACCAGTACCTAACTGTTCTTGCCACTCCTAGAGCCTGGCCTTGGCTGTGATCTGTCCACTGTGACACGTAAGACATAGGAAGCGCAAATAAAAATAGGTAAGAATTTGAATTAAATCAAATGAGAAGTGATGCTCACAGCAAGGTTTCCATCCTTTTTCAGAAAAGCTGCATTTGGCTCTGGCATTAATTCGCACATAATATATCAAATGAAGAGTTTGTTTATCCAGTTGAAAATGTTGTCAGAGCCCTTTTACACCTTAGCGAATTATACATAAGAGAACAAGACCACTCTTTCTCCATACGAGGTGTACTGAAAAAGTATTCAGCCTCTTTCCATCCCGTCTAAACTCATGAAGTGAGGGAGGCTTCTTTCAGTGGAGATGTGGAAGGGACCTTAAGGCGCATGCGCGATTTTTTGTTCTCATCCGCAGAAAGCGTTAGTCGCTGACACAAAGTTCAAAAGGCAATTTTGGGACTCTGCCATGAGCAACTCACAGATAAGGGAGTCATTCAACCACCTCAAAGGTGGCAGGCAACACATCAGTGGAAAGTGACCCGTGTTAAAGCAGACCCTCAACAAGCTGGAATGAAAATGTCATTCAGGAAGTGCAGACTCTGGTCATGGCGGACCGTCGTATCACAGTCCGAGAACTTGTGAAAGAGATAAGGGTGAGCATTGGATCAGTACACTCAATTTTGACCGTGGACTTGGGCCTGCGAAATTCACGCCGAAACTGATAACAATAGAGCAGAAGCAATGCCATCTGGCAATCATGCAGGGCATGTTGGACGATGCAAACTGTGGTCCCAACTTTCTGAACACTGTGATCACAAGTGACGAGTCATGGGTACAACCCAGAAACCACAACGCAGTCATCGCAGTGGAAAAATCCAACATCTCTTGAGTCAAGTCATGGAACATCATGAGGAATGCAATGACCTGACTGATCTCTATCACAAAAGACGCGTTCCAGAAGTGTTTTCAAGAATTGCAGAAAAAAGCGTGCCATTACCAAGGAGACTACTTTAAACGGGATTAGGTAGGAGTATACGAATGCTCAAAATTTCGTATATAATTCAAACACGTTTCTTATTCAATTCGGATTTGAAAAAGTGTCACTCAGAATTTTGCAAATATTCGAAAATCAACTCACTGCACTTATGACGATACCAGATATAACGATATATTGTTTATAATGACCAGATTCTCGTGATTTATCAGTTTGGTAAATGTTTACCATAAAAATTTGTCAGTATGTTTAATAAGAAATAAAATAATAAGAAGGTAATGATGTGAAAACTCGAAATATGCGGCGAAAATGGACTGTCGTGAAGAAATCCGCAAGTGGCATTGCGTGCGGTTAGAAAATGAGCACTATCATCATCGCAATCGCTACCTGTTGCCGTGCAAAGGGTGCGGCCTTATCGTCATCGCGTCTGTGAAAGATGGCCACGTTGACATCGCGATAGCTATCAAGACGGCAACACCAGATTAATCGGGATTTATGGCAGGGCTTCAAGGTTGGAAGCCGCGTGAAAAAATACGGGCATTCGCACTCTACGATTTTAACAATCATCAAGGCTGGAGTGCCATCCAGTCGCTAACCTGTTTATTGCGCGCATGAAGAACTGCCTGCCGCCAATGAATGCTCTGCTGGAAACGATGCTCACAGTGATTATCAAGCTTCAGCTGCTGCTCAAGCGAGCGTGAACTTCAGACTTTTTTTAAGCATGCTTAAGTTATTTTATGGCTATTGATGTATCCTGTCATAAAGTGTTTACTGCTCTTTACGATGATTGGTGTTGTTCTACCCCATTTACTCATCGCTGGTAAGTAAACAAGCCTACATGCAAGGGAAAATAATGTGGGTGTGCCCTTTTTTTTTTGTTCTTGCTTTTTTTTTTTCTGGTCCAGGCATAACGATAATCGGTTATAACAATCAGACTTTCCGGTTTCCTCAATATCGCTATAAGTGGAATGCACTGTACACAGGAAATTTTCCAATTCATCCAAGTTTCACCATACTGCATGCTTCACTGCATTGCTTGACCACGTATACACAGTGCAGTGAGGCATCCTCAAAACGAGATGGGGCCATTTGATGAAGGAGGGACCTTGCCTCTTGTGAAGAGGGCCTTCCTGACAGTGTGCGGAAAACAAAGCATTTGATGAAACCGGGAGAAAACACTGTTCCCCCTTCGGTTTCATCTCAGATGCAGACGACCATCGCGCAGGAGTTCACAAGATAAATTTACTATGATGCAAACGGTTTTCGGCAGTTTTTTTAAGGCCTATTCAACAAATCGAGCTTTTGGTTAATTAGGGCATTTTTCTTCTTGGTCCCTTGAAAGCTGAATTAGTGAGAGTTTACTAATCAGCAGCAATATGATGACTCCACCCAATTTCATGCAGGTCCTTCGTGTACAAGAAAACGGCATATGAAATCCTATATAAAACTTTACTAGATTTTTCAGTTGGGTATACACTTCATGTGGTATAGCCAATGAAATTAATCTAGAATTGCACTGAACTCTGAAGTGAACAAGATGAACAATGTTTGCTATTTGTTACCTTTTGTTTTCTTTGTTGATCAGATATCTGATATTCAAAGGTATATTTTTTCCTCTTTATTCATATTCGATTCATATTCGAAAGTTTCCATATTCACACACCCCCAGGATCAGCGTTTTGGGCATCCAAATTAACAAATAAATGCATTTCTGCCAACCAAAGGTTGGATACTTCTTGATACTCCTATACCTCCCTCTGGTGGAAACTTTGCCCAGAGGGTCACAAAAAATAGAACCAACAACAGGAAAACATAATTGCCTTAACCTTGGAGGCATCATTATTCGCAGCATGCAGGTCACTTTTCTAGCAACAGATGTCACTACTAACCGCCATATGCCAAAACCTGTGACTATTGGTTTAGCACGCAGTTCAACTCCAATTCAAACAAAGCCATTGAAATATGCTGTTTAATTCGCAACACTGCAATTTCACTGCGTCAAGATCCATCTCAAACCATTTATGCTGCAGATCATTCACGGGAAATAAAAAAAAAAAAAAAAAAAAGAAAAGAAAACCTTTATTTGCAGCGAAAGTGGTGCTTTACTTTTCCCTTGTCTCGGCCACCAACAACGGCACTGTGCATTGCGTGCCCACTGGAATTGCAACGCGGCCTGCTCGTGCAACGTCTTCAGCAGCCGCTTTGACGCATCTAAAGATCCGAGCCCATGGTGGACAACGTGGACAGCACTCCCATCTTGAGTTTTGGTTTTGCGGTCCTTGCAACCATCTTGTGAGTGCTTGAGCACACTGCCAACACTAGAGAGATTGGCCAACACTGATAGCACCACAGTCGGACATAACTGCTACAGACATCACTAAAGAGTGCATCCTCCTCATACTTGAAATTTTTTTTCGACCCACACAGGCAACTGCACCAACAAATATGGTTCCTTTCTCAACGGGTCACTGGCACCACTCCCTGGTGTCAGTGGCACATTGAGAGAGAGAGAGAGAGCAGGCAGAGCACAAATGGCACAACAGTCCAGCTAGTCAGAGTGCTAGCATCGGTCTCCGAAAAAAAGCGGCAGAACATTCAGTGCTGTAACAGAAGGGAGCCTGGCACAATTTTCATGCCTAAGAATAACTGACAGATTTCCATACGACTGGCACGTGCGTACAACCATGTTACAAAGTTTCCATCATTTGAAAATAGCCCTTTACACATAGCAACTTTTACAGTAAAAAGCTTGTTAATTTGACCCATCGTTAGTTTGGAAACCTAGATAACTGGAATTGCAGTTGTGATTCCAGCCAACACCCATGTAAGTCTACGACGCCGGACACTCGCTAAACTGGATGCTACTGCTTCTTGCAACGGTTAATTTGAAAGGCTGCCAAAAGAGAGGCCGCACCTAAATGTATAACTGGCATGACAAGCGGTAGTAAAAATAGCAGCACTCAAACCCAAATCACATGTAGCAGAGCGGCCTGTATATCTCTTAAGTGCATGTAATGGTTTCGACGCTCAGAATCGGCTCGTTTTCATGAACTTCCTAAAAGCCTGTGGCAACAGCAGCCACCGGCCTTGCATCAGCAAGCCAGCACGCCATTTTGGACACTGACTGACCCTTCTATGCATCATTTCTCTTGCTTCCATCAGCTTAGTTCTCCCCACATGCCATCCAAAACTGCGCGCTTGCCACATTAACTCTTCGTGCTGTGAAGCGTCCTCACATACGATGCAACTGCTTGTGAGGGGGCTTCACCGCTACCATGAGGGATGCCGGATGCTACAAGGCCCTCATCGTTTTGGAGCTGTCCGGCTCCGACACTTCCTGATGGTGTGCATGCATTAAAGCACTGATGGAAATGTATAAAAAGAAAAAGCCACTTTAGCACTGTTCTCAGCTAAAAAGCAGGCGACCAATTTGCAGTCTTTGAACAAATAAATTTACTGTAATGCAAGCTGTTCTTGTCACAGTTCTTTGGGAGTCATTCAATAGAGTAACTTCAGATAATTTAAATGTGTTTTTTCCTGAACCTCGAAGTTCAAATTAATGAGCTTCTAATATATTAATTTGCCAAAACCCTCTCAATCTGTATTGCTCTTCAGGGTACATGACACAGTCACATGTCCGAAGTATGCATGCGTCAAGTTACCTGTGTCTTGCGTATCCTGAAGTCCGCGGACATCATCTGCGTTTGCTCCAACTGCTCAATGTTCTGCTCCATAACTAGAAAAAATGTGAAAACATGAAGTTTATTGAGGCATTACATTTGAAAACATGACAAAACTGAGATGCCTGATTTACATTTGCAACAAACACTCCATTACCGACTTTAAAAAGAGTAAGAGTCTTTAGAAAGGTTGGGCAATCTGAACAATCCAAACTCTGCAAGAATCATGACTGTTAAAAATCACATTTAGGTCGTCTAAAATTTACCACAGTCAAAAACTTTTAAAGATCAAAGCACACTTTTAACATTTTTACGATATATCATTTGCTAGGGCTAAAATACACACATACGTGGTCTACATGGGGACTTTTTAACTGAGGTAGCTTCAATTTTCCAGGAAGCTGAGGCTCAGCTTGACTCTTTCCGTTACCACGCCTATTCAAATCTATCACCTGTGATCAATGCTTTAAATCGCAGATTTAGACATGTTGGAATAGTTTCTCGTGCACCTAGCTTCCTCCAGTGGTTAGTCTAGGCACTGCAATTGTAGAACCAGTTTAAATTTTTCTGCTGTGTCGAGGTTCTGATCTTTGATGCACATTTTTGAGAACTAATGTGCATGTGTTGTTGCGAAAGAGGGCATGACGGCCGTAGTTAGAAAAAAAAAAAAACAGCCACTTGTAGTAATACAGCATTAATAACAAAGTTTTGTGACCAAAAGACTTCCAGTCAGTCAAATATTGAATCATACTGTTGGCTTTGTTATCTGACAGTGTTGAGTGGCGATAATTACCCAAAAATGGAGCCAGCTATTTACTACTGAGCTTCGACACTGAGTCCGGGTAGTTTTATGCCGCGAAAATGCATTCCTGAAGGTCCACCACATGTCCAACATGTATACCTGGGTAGTTTTATTCCACGAAAATGCATTCCTGAAGGTCCACCGCATGTCCAAAATGTATACCCGACCTTTACAGCCAGTTTGCAGCAGTTTTGGTTTGGTGCCTCGGAAAACCAGGAACTGCTTCACCGAATGGCATGAGAAATGAGGCTGTTTCCACCTGTAGCTTTTTTTTTATGCAGCTCAAGAACGGCACTGTACAGATATTTTATTTTTTGCACAGTATACCTGTGCCATTGACCTCCATATGTATATCCTAAATTTTCTTTGTTAATAATGTGTCTCTAGATACCTTGCCTTGCCTATCTTATTTTTATCAACTCTCCATAAAAATGGCAACTTGCTGATTTTTTGTGTGTTCTCTGATAAGCTTCTTGCTTTGTAACTTATGTTTTTGGAAATAGCATTCCATTATGTGCAATTTTGTATGCTGCAATGTGTGCCGCAGTATTATATGTACTGGCAAAAAGATATTTTCAGAGACCTATAAAAAACGGCCATTTTTCTAGCGGTTATGAAAGAGTTGAACTACAGTTGGTTCCCTTCCAACAGGTCTGTAAATGCAGAAGTAATCACTTTCATATTCGTCAGCTTGACAAGCAGCAAGACGCCACTGAATGACGTGGTACGCAACATTTCTGTCGAATTCAGAATGAGAGGGCAGCTACATCAGTGTCCCATCATTCACACTCCAACACAGCTCAGATCATTCATAAAATCTCCAGGTATAATACTATGAGTAAAACATGGCTACAGTTTCAGTACTTTTGGTTCAGGAATTGCCACAGCTACGACAAAACCAATGTGCATTCTGGAAGACTTTGGTTGCCATGTTCAGTGCTACGTGTGTACCTTGTGCGCTAACCAAAGGTTGAACTGGGCTCGGCACAAGCTCCGTTTACATTGTTTACCGCAGCTGATAATTTCTTTAAATCACAATTGAGCCCGAGATGTTAGCCGACGTTCCAATCAAATGCAATTCAGAAACTTATGCTGTCAAGGCTGGAAAACCATTTCCCGCCTTGGTGCGTACAGGATGATAAAAGAATAAAAAGGTGGATTAGAGAGATGAGGAAATGAGAGGAGATGAAGGGACACATATCACCAAGAAATGCTTACCCTTTAACTTAGCCCGCACTTTGTTGGCAGTCTTCTTTATGTCGGCCATAAGGTCTTCAAGCTCATGCTTGACCTCTGCAATGGTGAAAAAAGAAAAGAAAAAAGAAGTTTAATCTCAGAACACTATGCCATAGGTCTCGTGTTGCCATCTGTGACAATCTGGTCATCCAAAAGAGCAAAATTCAAACATAAACCCTGAAGTGATCATAAAGCACATGTACAACCAGCAATCTACAAAGCTTGTCTTAACCAGCCAGGATTTCTGAAAGCATGCAAGTACTATGAGGAAGCTTGCACTGCCTGCTCATGAAGATAACCAAAGCCTTTCAAAGGGACCCTGTAAAAATTTTAATAGTGAAAGCCACTCGGAGGGACTATCAGTTGTAGGGGAGAACCTCTTGAGAACCAATACATCTTGAGTAAATCTTGAGAACCAATAGAACGCTTGGATTTCCAAACTGGAGGAAAGACCCACGATTTTCAAGGTTTATGCATAAGGAAAAGTGCTCAGCAACTGTCATAAGAAGCCTTGCCCTTCCCCCGACTCCATCACACTTGGCAGTGGGAACAGTGAGGAGTTTGAGGAAATGAAAGGCTACGAGTGATTCTAAGTAGCATGTCACGAAAAGCGTTTCCAATTCAGAGAACATCCCACTGAAGAGACTGCCTTTTGCAGGTATGTCAGGCGCTACAGTGCTAATTTATCGTGTCATTTTAAAAAGGCAGCTTCGAAATGCTCAGCATTTTTGTCACAGTCTTTGTAAAGTATTCGACAACTGCTAATGAGCAGCTTCCACCATGAGTGCTCTGTGAAATGGTAAGAAAATTCAAGAATTCTTTCGTTACATGTTTCTATGGGTTACACTCCCGCCCGCTTCTATAATACAGTCAGTTTTAGTTCACAAAAAGACTACCTCACTGGTTCACCGTGAGATCAGCAAACCGCTTTACGAATTTTACTGCCAGTCAGCCTAACCAGCAAGAGCAGTGCTAACGTAACTTGGTTACATTACAGATCAATGCTTGTCTATAGGGCTCTGTTTTCAGATTTTGGTTTGGCTTTGTTTAACGTCCAAAAGTGACTCAGGCTATCAGAGATGTCATAGTGGTGGGCTCCAGAAATTTCGACCGCCTGGGGTTCTTTAACGTACGCTGACATCGCACATTACGCAGGCTTCTTGCTTTTCGCCTTCACTTTTTGGCCACCGCGGCTGGGATTCGATCCCGCTTCCTTGGGCTCAGCAGTTTGGTGCCCTAACTACTGAACGGGTCCGTCTTCCTTTAGGATTTCAATTTTTCAGAACACGGGGGCTAAAAATAGGGCAGTCTTCTTTTCGCTGAGATTCAGGTACTTAGTGGGCTATTTGGCAAAAAGGTCTGTGATTTGGGGTTCTTTCTCTAGAGTTTTCACAGCAAGAAAAGTTTACTATGAATGCTTGCTTTGGTATTACACTGAAAAGGCTGTGTTTCTTGCTGACCCCTCTTCTTATATAATATAGAAATGGTGGGTCGAACCGAAAACTTTATAAAATGACCTATTTCTTTTCTCTCGTTCATTAAATCATTTCAGTGCATTGCTTGTGCACTGCCAAATGCACTCATTCAACATCATACTGGACATTTCAAATGCACTGGAGCCTCGCAGAAGAATGTCGTTAGCATGGAGATGGCTAGGCACTTGGTAAGCAGCAGTATTTTTGTACTTGTATCTGATTTTTTTTTTTTTTTTTTTCATTCCTATTTTATTTAATGTTGACTCATGTACTTCATACCCCAGCTGCCCAGGCCCACACACAAGCAATAGTGCTCCAGCGGGTTGGAGCATGTATTTTGTGAACAGACGTGAATAAAAGTAATAATCGATTATTATTTAACTACATCAGCAAAACAAGCGTTAAAAGCAGGTTTGAAACCGTAAGTTATCAAGCATCGATCCTCAAAAAGTCTAGTCACGATAGTGCACCGGAAAACAGCATTCTCTAAAAGGCACATTTCTGGATAGAATTTTTGTTTAACTCAATTTCTAAGAAATATATTCGAGGTGCACGAATCGAATAAAGTTAGGTTGTACCCGAGAATGAACAGCCCTAGGTACATAGCAGGCATTTTAGCGAACCCCGCCACTGCTTTTTAAGAATAGGCGTATAGAGGTTTTATAAAAAGATGTCTTTTTTGGCAAAAGCAATACCCGTACTGGCAGATGTCAGAAAAAAAGTGAATCAGGTCAACTAGTAGAATATTCTCATAGTTTGCTAAGTGATAGTTAACTATTACAGACAGACACAGTTGCCATAAGAGATTTGTAGCTAACCATGAGCAACAGTCATGTAAGTTTCTTAGAACGCAATTACCCTCAGCGATGTGGCACAGCAAACGTTGGCCATTCTTTTGCACAGTTTCAAAACTGCGCAATGCCTGCCAGTGAACATCACTCCGCAGCGCACGTGCCATGTGACCTTTCTGTCCGCGCCTTGGCATCAAGCAGCAAGCAGTGAAGCACAGGTAACACGGACGGGACAGGAAAGGTCACACGGTGACAGGTGCATCACAGAATGGCATGGTTTGCTGGACGCAGCTGTGCCCTCACAGCCGTACAGAGATTTTCAAACCACGCGATAAATAGCCAATATATTTGTTGCTGTGCAGCAACAAAGGTTATCATGTTTTTGGAATTCTGAAATCTGATATGAATATTACCAAAGGTCAAAGGAGTCTCTAGTTGCAATAAGGTGCCTATCTCTAATAGCTCAACTTAACTATTAGAATGCAATTAGCAAGCTAACTAGTTAACGTAGTACACATTTATTATCCCGTCTGCCAGCACTGGCACCACTTTGCTGCTGAGCTAGTGGCTGTCAGACATAATTACAGGGTATTCAGTGTAACACAAACAGCGCCTGTGGTGTTCTCTTTCTTGTGTGCATTTGTGTTGCACTGAATAGCCTGTAATTATATAAGTGGCAGGCTTCCCTGAAGCACATGGTATACTGCTGCACACTGAGGCAAGTGTGAAATCATAACCCCTATCATCGAAATTCCTATATATACAGAAAAATTCTGCCTTTTCAAATATTTTTTCTCTGTTTCAATTTCAAGCAAAACTGAACAATGCCTACATGGTTCTCCGAAAATTTGGCCAAATATAGAAAAGAAAAAATTGTGTACTTTTACTGCGGAAATACGTCAACAGGTGACTGCCACCATTTGGCCTGAAGGCTCCATACAAAATTTGTTTTTTGAAGAAAGAGACAAAGGCGATACTTTTTTGTTTTTTGAAGAAAGAGACAAAGGCGATACTTTTTCAATTCTGTAAGACCTGCCCCAACACAACAGGTTTAGACCCCTTTCTTTTTTATCGCGTCCACAGTCAGTCAAATATATATTTTGCAAAGTCTCCTCATGTGATAAACAACATAAGTAAAATATTTTATAACTACAATTGGCAAGATGTTCTAAAACTGTAAATGGTGCAGAAGACTTAAGAGTGCAATGTAACATACTCTCATCTGTCTGCGGAGCTGATAAAATGGCACTGTGTTTTTTCTTGACTTCTTCCACATTTGCTTGTATTTTGTCAATATTTTCCCGGATCTCCTCCACCTAGAAACAGAGAGAGAAATTAATATCACATGCACGAAGAAAAGCATCTAAAAAAAAAAAATCTGTCTATAATGCGTAGCAAAAAGACTTAAAAAACACTGAGATAATACCATCCCACAACAATCACATCTACAATCACTTAAACATTGTATGGGCTGCTGTTGCCTAACGACTCAGTCACCCTTTTTTTGCCAGCACAATAAAAGCTGGCGGTACAATATATCAAAATCTAATCTAGCATTTCTGAAGAGCCAGCACCAAAAACAAGAAGGCTTTGGACACATTCCAAGTGCCTTTGTGCGGCAAATAAGGTTCGAGAGTGCTACAGCAAAACTCGAAACAAAGAGATCGGGCCTCACGCAGCTTTGCATTGTGAAACAATGAAAACTCCAGCATAATGAAGCAAACAGCACACACACACCCAGCACACAAGACAATGAATGAAAAAAAGAGAACTTAAGATGAATTCTCATGCTGCAATTATTTTTTTTCCCCTATACTGTTGTCTCCAATACTGTTTTTTTCCTTTGTGAGTTCTACTGTAGAAAATTGTCCAGGAAAAAAAAAAAAAGCTGTCAAAGCACAGCTAATAAAGCCACACTACTACTTATGAGTAGATATATCTGTCGTCATGCATTTCCTTTATCCTTCATGCTTCAAGTAACATGACCCAACGGCCGGAGAAAAACTGTTACCTGATAGGATAAACATCAAACATTGCAGGCATCTGGAACAATTTATGTGGCTAACAGTGAACTTGTGCATGCAATACAGTATTTTCTTTTCTTTTTTTTTTTTTTTTTTTACAAAGGCGGAGTTGAGCTCCTCTCTGATGGTGCAATCGAACAAGCTTTGTTTGGCCAAAATTAACCCAACTCCCGAAATGACTGATATGCATCAAATCTTTAAACTGCACAACATGAAGGCAAAGGGAGCACAGATGCTTCAATTCCTGAAAAGATGTCTTCACTTCAAAGCCTTTTTTTTTTTTCCACAGCCCGGAAGCAACATGAGCACCACAAGGAGGGTAATAAAAGACAAAATGCTCAAAACACATGTTCTGCCTACGAGTAATATTCATTTTGCCACAAAAACGAACAATCTGCATCCCCTCTAGAGGAAAAAAAATTGAGACATACTATTTGTGGTGTGCTCAAAACCCCTAAAGCTCTTCAATCAAATCTTTTTCATGTACGCTTATGCTGCGGTTCAAAACCTATTTAAATATAATCAGAAATATGTCAGCAAGAAGTTAGGGCTACCTTTGCTTTATACGACTGCAAAAATGCTCCTTTGCTTTCATTCCCGTAATAACAATAAATTTTCATTTCTAAACCTTTGATCACATTACGTGAGATGCCCTGTATAAATGGCCAAGAACTTTCCACTATGTACATGCAGTCTTCTGCAACTTTACCATACCCGTTTTGAAAAATTCTCCCGCCTCAACCAGATGCTCATTTGCGCTGAAGCTGCGCACAAAGCTTGCGCATTGTTGTCTCCTTCTTTATGAGGTAAGTTTGACCATGGTGCTTACTTGGTTTGGCGCGCATGATATGATGAGAAACCAGAACTGTCTGTGATGAGACAGAGGAGCAAAAAAACGCCAGCGCAGAGTTTCCTGCAAAAGGCAGCTGTGGCATCATCTGGCATCGCTAGAGGAAAGTGCCGTGGTTCAAAAGCGCCGAGGCATGCATGGCACGTTTCTGTAATGATGCTAGATGGCGCCACCGCTGTCTTTCGGCAGAAAATTGGCGTATGCGTCTTTTGCTCCTAAGTCTCTCCGCAGATTGTTCTGGTTTCTCATCATGTGCGGCACCATGGTCAAACTTGCCTCATAAAGAAAGGGACAACAAAGCGCAAACTTTCTGCGCAGTTTCAGCACAAATGAGCCTCCGGTTGAGGCGGGAGAATTTTTCAAAATGCGTAAGATAAAGTTACAGAACACTGCAGACAGGTCTCACTTGAACTTCTACGCAATGTTTGGTTTGGATTATGGGGTTTAACATCCTAAAGCAACTCAGGCTAAGAGGGACGCCATCGTGAAGGCCGCTAAAAATTTCGACCAGCCGGGCTTCTTTAACGCGCACTGACATTGCACAGTGCTCCTTTCTTTTCGTCTCCAACGAAAACCGGCGGCCGCGGCCGTTCAATCCCGCGTCCTCAGGTTGAGCAACAGGTGTCGTAAACTCCAAGCCACCACCGCGGCAGGCAGTTGAACGCAGGGATTCTAATTAAAATCTTAGTAGCAGCTGTATATATCAAGAGACCAGAGCATATTGTAATACACAACTGCTCTTCTGTGAAACTAAATTATGGATGCAAATTTTCCCTGACAGCAACTGCACTTGCGAGATATAAATTCAGTGTGCCTTTTTGGAAACTCATTCGGACAAAAAAGACGCGGACGTCATTCTGGGCCTCTCCCGTCAGGTACACAGCTGCTGTGCAAAGGCCAGCGAACCCTCGCAAATCTGACAACAGCAGGAGAAAAGGGCAATCTCAGGCAGCAGATGGTGCAGACTGACTCAAAATGTCGTCATGCGATCAAACCTTCAGCGGCAAATGGCTGATACTGACCAAAGTCATCAAAAATGAACAAAAAACGCATTATTAGAGGAAAAAAAAGAACTATGCAGTTTTTCAAATCAATAATGCAATAGTGGGATAGCATGATACCGCCTAAGTGCAGTTCCTCCCAGCTCAGAGAGCCACAGAAGTTTATGGGACCTGTGTGCTCACAAACAAATTTATTCCTGGTCAGCAACATTAATTGATCGCCTGGCACTGATACCAGCGCAGAAACTACACATGTCCTTCCATGCTTACAAGTTTTTCAGATGACTTCATAGCATTATGCTCTGAAACAAAACTTCTGTGGTGCACCTACATCCCATAAACTTCTGTAGCCAATGGTATCCCAGAGTTCTGCCCACCAGCATTTAAATTGGAAGATATAGCCCAGCACCGCAGCTCTTTGTTCAGGGTAATCCAACACACTCTGACAACACAATAACACCAGGCCTAACTGCTATCTTCCGTGTTTTTAAAGATGCGACCTTTTACTTACCTCGGCGAAGAATTCATCCATGAAATTTGCCCCTTCTTCAACTGTGACCGAAACATCGTCTTCGCCTTGTGCCTGCAGGATCAGCACAAAGCAAAAATTGATGTTACACAGTGCAAGGAACGGGGCAAGTAAACTGACGAGCGCACTTTCAAGCTCAACGAACTCGATGAAAAAGCGTCGAAACTGGTAGAACACTGCACAACACAATGTTAGATGTCATACTCATAGATAAATCCACAAAAAGCAACAAAAAAAAAAAAGCAAAATAAAGTTAGCCTTTTTTAAATTGTACAAAAGCTGATGCAAACAAGTGGAATTTAATTATATTCATATCTGCACATTTCATGTTAAAATATGGTAATGAGCCCCTTTATACTTTAACCTGTGATTAAAAACCATAACGTTAATTAGAGATATGCACACTGCCTATATAACTTAAATGCCAGCCTCGACCCCCCCCAAAAAAGGACGATAGGCTGCTTTTATTGTTCATGTCACCCAATGTTGTCTCATGAGGACAGATGGTCTCTTGCAGTATCCTTGCATTCGTATCTGTGTAAACAGAGTTTATTCACTCATGCATTCTACACATAAAAGATTATCAAGAATTCTTAAGTGCTAAGCTGCATGAAGACAGCCGGTGACTTTCAGACATTGACCTTTTTTTTTAGCATGTCCAGACCCCTCAACAACCATTATTTGATGAAAATAGCCGAGACGCAAATTATATTATTTTCACAAGCTTGAAGACAGCCGGTGACTTTCAGACATTGACCTTTTTTTTTAGCATGTCCAGACCCCTCAACAACCATTATTTGATGAAAATAGCCGAGACGCAAATTATATTATTTTCACAAGCTTTGGGCAGGAAAGGGAACAGAAGCCATATCTGACACAACAATTCAGAACAAAAAAATAACAAATCCTCAAAATATGAGGAAAAACAATGACCAACTCGTAAAAATTAAGTTTGTCACAAGTTGCTGGGTGGTTAGCTTTACTTGCCACTTCTCTGAAGTCACTTTTGTAAACAGAAATTATGACATCGGATGTTAAAAGGCTGGCTTGATGATGGCACAAAAACACACACAAAGAAAGCATTGCCTGACAAGAAAGAAACTTTCAATGTCACTAATATATAAATCGCCACAAACTACAGTGCTCTTGCACAAGTACAAAGATAACACAAACTTTTTCACAAGCCAATTAAGTTTCATGAAATTGGTTTCCCCTATTACAGGTCTCAGTTCAAATTTCCTTTTTTTTTTTAGGAACTACCAGGAAAGAAACATGACAGCCCACACCTGGATGGCATACAAGAATATGTAAGAGCAGCCATTTTTTTCAGCCGCTTTACAGAATGCTAGTCAAAGCCAAGGAGCCTCTACCACAATAGGCTTCCAGCTCAGCTAGCATCCTTTAGTTGCTGGCAAAACATGCTCCCTCGGCGGCGAGCAAGAAAAGCATAGCCACTCGAAATACAGTGTCTATTTATTCGAGCTTTCGCTTTACTCACGGGGAAATACATTAATGGCGAGCAGTGAGAGGAAAGTGCTCAAAAGACCAATAAGGATGCCTGAGATTTGTCAGCTCATCATAAATTGTGCTTTCTGCCATAAGTGCACGAGGGCTACAATGCTTGCGAACTGCATGAAGGTGATGCGTGGCAGACATAAACACAGCTCCGACATCCCCATCCGGACAAACAAGGAAGTGTGAGTCATTAGCTCGGTTGCAAAGGCAGCAGATGCCGCACACTGGATCGGTGCCAGGAACGTGTGCAATGAAGCACGAACTCTCCATCATGAAAAGAGCTTAAGCGAAAGTTGTCAAGCAAGTTAAACTGAACTGTTTCTTCCAGGTGTGCATGAAGTATCAATAAATAAAGCAACGGAATGTATAAGAATGACAGCTAAATATAAATTCAATTATTACTTTTTGCTGCAAAATAAAAACAAGCATTTAAAAACACAACACGAGCGTGCTCATGTCCAGCTGGCATTTTATTTTCATAAAAAGATAGGAGTACATACTGCCACTTTGGTGCCTCAGAAACATAGCCAGATTTTTTTTTTTAAAATCAGTTTCTAAAAAAAAAAGATCACAAATTTGGTTCATGCAGTCCACACATTTGAAGAATTACTTGGTAGTGGCTCTTTGGACTGCGATAAAGCTGTCATTAACAGCAGCGGCATGTGTTTCACGCAACAACTATATACCCTGTGTCCCAGCTAAAAGTAACCAAGCCTATATAAAGACAGATTGTTCTAGTTCAGTGAAACCAACTGAGAAATGTGGCCTATACTGCACCATTTTTTTTATTCCCCAAAGACAGCAATGACTATTTAGCTGACTTTTCATTAGTGACTTCAGGAACAAAGTGTCAATACATCAGTTGGAGATTGTCTTGAAAAACAACTGACTAAAATGCTCGTACTGAAGTGCCGTTTACGTAATTTTTTTTCTTCTTCCACCACCCTTAAAAGACAACACATAAAATAAAGAAAAAGCTTCCATGTGGCAGTAGTACTGCTTCAGCGTGCGAAGATGCCTCTCAAAGGCCAAAATCCGCTTTGTGTGTGCACCAAGTGAGTAGTATACTTTTTCTTTCAAGGACGGTAAATAAGCTGTGCAAATCGTACCTTGGGGCAAACATTTAACTCAGCCGATTATCAAGACAGTCTACAACTTTGTTTCTGGTGCCAGCAATTATAATGCTAGCTAATCAGTAACTGCTAAGTTTGAAGAACGAAGAAATATGGTAGACTAGGCCACATGACTTTCCAACAGCCCTCTCTCTGCTGGTCTCAACTGGCTAGCACACTCAGTCTCTACACTTATCTGGGACACCTGGAATACAGCTGTAAACCAGAAAATATTAAAAACACACACACACACACACACACACACACACACACACACGCACGCATGCGCACACACACACACACACACACACACACACACACACACACACACACACACACACACACACACACACACGGTATTGTCGGTGCTCCTACATATCCTTCTGTTGAAGCAACAATAGCAATTACACAACAAACAAATTATGCATGCATAATTTAGGTTATACACTTTACAATATTTTGAAGTCCAATCGATAAAAAAAAGGCTACTTTTATGGCTTAGAGATATCAAGCTCCACGATATGCTCCATCATATTCTCAAAACAAAACATGCTGCTGCAATACTTCTGCACTTAAGCTGTTACACCACGATATGCTCCATCATATTCTCAAAACAAAACATGCTGCTGCAATACTTCTGCACTTAAGCAAGTGTTAGCAGGTTATTAGAGGCAGAACGGTATTTAAGAGGCAACCATGGTTGTTTCTGAAATTTAAAATTATAAATACTTAAGTATCACAATCAATAAAATGTTAAACTGGTCAACACATATTACTATTACTGTGAGTGTGTCACGAAAGCTAGACGTTTTACGAATAAAACTAAAATCTTCTCCAGTACACCTAAAGAAATTGGCTTATGAGACTTGTGTATGGCCATTACTAGAACATGCTTCACCAGACATCTTGCAACTTGAAAGGGAGAACAAAAAAGCTGCAAGATTCACAGTTCAAAAATATAAAAGATGACTATCCAACACAATTAATGCATATAAATAATACTAAAACACTGGAAACCTGTATAAATCAACTGACATTCCTCTACAACCGCTCGAAAGACAAAAAGACACGAACTTCCACAATGTGTTGAACATCCTTTACTAAAAAGAACTCGTAACATACACAAGCACTCACATGCACCAATCTCCACTAGAACAAACACTTTTAAACATACTTGATTTGCTAAAACGATTGATGACTGGAATGATTTGCCAAAATATGTGTTTGAAACTAAACACTTCATTAGCAAGCTGGAACACAGGCTTTCAAAGTGGATTTTTACATTTATATGCTGCTAAATATGCATGTTTTTATTCTTATATTGTATGCAAACGATGTGTTTTTCGACTCCTGCTTGGGCCAAGAAATGGCCTGCAGTATTTCGAAATAAATAAATAAAAATAAGAAATTTATAAAACACCAGCAAAAGACCAACAAACTGTTCAATCGGTGGAGCATATTTCAACCGTAATGTCTTCATGTACAAGAATTTATCACGTGAGGTTCTAAATATCCCATGCTTTGCCTACACCTTTCAGTGTGGTGTGTGCAACTGATGCTGACTAAAATGCTAATTAGCTAATTCCTTGTCACTAGCGGGATCTGCAAATGTGCTCGAGTACATGCAGAGAGTACAACAAAATGTCATGTATGCATGTATGTACATGTTGTACTTGGCATCTCTTAACTTTACAGCAATGTGCATTATGACTGCCACAGACGTGTGCACCCCTCTGCACAGAATAGTGCAGTATGGATACCAAGAACAGTTATCAAATGCAAGCCCGACGCATAACTTAGACCTGCGATGAGCTGAATCAACGCCTTTTCAATCCAGTGACAGAACTGCGTCGCAACAACCTGTAGGCTTGTGATGGCAGGAAACTAACGTTGGTGCAGATAAGCGTCATGAAAAAAGATCCTGCGTTCGGTTACAGTCTGTTGCCTTAAGACATATTTCCCAGAAAGGTTTATCAGCAAATCCTCTGAGCAAGAAGAGAAATGTAATCTTTCCGGACCTTTATTTTGCTCTGGGTGTAAAATATTCGCTGGATGTGTTTCAAGAAGAGAATAAGTAACACCCCAAAAGAATCTGCCCGAACCAACGCCCTACTCAGCGCAAGGCGTCGCTGCGGATAAAGTTCACGGATTTCCCCAGTGGTGCGCCGGCTCGTAAAGCTCACGGCACTCCACTAGCCGCGTTTTTCTAGGAAGCCCGTCAATCAACAGAGCAGAAGGCCAGCCACAGCCGTGGCGCGCAGTGTGACACCAGACGCAGGCGGCTAGAACAGAGCACGCCTTGCGTACACAGGCAACGACGAGGGAGAGACGCATTCCAGAGAGCATAAACGCGTGTCCCTCTCTGCCATCAGTCCACAATGAGCCCCGTAAGGTCGGCGCCGAGAGGATCCTAGGGCGCAAACGAGTTTATATTCCGCGACCGATGACGGCGTTTTCATCAGGACCGACCAATTAGCCCTGACTAATCGAATTCCTGCGAGAGGTTCCTCTCCCTAGACGCCGCGCTCCTGACGTCGGTGAATGAAACACCCACGCCCCTCTGCTGACAACGCCGACGGGAACGTCGCCGTCGTGGGGCGAAACGGAGAAGGAAGAGAGGTGTGTGTGTGTGTATGACACATGGGGCACAAGCAACCTAGAGAGGAGGGTTATAACCCCCTCCACCTCACCACCAGCACGAACTACTACTAGAAAGGCGAGCAATAAGAAACAAAAGGGTCGCATCCAGCAAAGCGGAACCTCCTTCCCTCCCTCTACGCCCTTCTTGCACGCCACCGCACCCGCACTACGAACGAGCGAGCGGACACCACTCGACGACTTTTTCTTGATCGACCAAATGAGCAACGACCGCAATGGTTCAGGCGCAAACGCACGCGCACACAAGCACCCGATCCACTCGTACTACCGATCACCATCCATGAAAGGAGGGCGATCTTTTGGTTTCGTGCCGCCTCTGTGACAGTCATTCCGGCAACGATACAAACACACGCGAGATCCCACCGCCCCCCTTCTGCCGCGGAGGGAGTGTTGATCGGCAGCGAAATGCTGCGCCCGGGCACGCCTGCCTGTGCGGAGCACACACTGCGGCAGCGAAACTACCACGGAGCTTCGGACAATCGCTCGATTTTCGCCTCGCTTTCAAAAATCGCCAATCAGCAGTGCATCTTCGAAGGTGTTGAGCCACGATTTTAGGCTTAAGCACTTTCATCGCTCGTGAAATTGATCGATTCAATGCGTGGCCTGGTAGCTCACAACTCAAGAGACTGATCTAAACTAGAACCCAGAGAAAAGCAAGCATGTGGACAACCTCCTACGGCGATGCCGCACTGAACGGCGCCGTGTAGGCGAAGGCTATTATTTTATTTTTTTCATACATACTGCGTTCCCACGAAAGTTCGGGTCTGGTACCGCGTCTGTTTTACGTGCACTACAGCAATGCTAGCTACATTTTTCGCCATCCCAAGCAATCGCGAGCTGGAACTACATTAAAAACAACAATGAATACTCTACTACGATGTAGTCGAGACTAGTGTAGCTAAAAACAGTGCTAACCAAGCTCGTTCCTGCACCAGAAAGGATTCAAACAGCCAGTTAGTTCCCGTCCCAAGACGGTAGCGCAGTGCCGATGCAACCCGCCCCGCAGATGCGGTCGCCGATTCAGTTTAGGGGTACTTTACCGCTTTTAGGGCGGCGAGCCTGTCCTTGGTCATCTTGATAGTCTAGCGAAGTCACAGGTTAGTTCACAGGGCCGGCACTTTCGACTAGTGTAACACACACGAGTGGTAAAGTCGGCACATTTCCATTTCCACCAGCGAAGACATCACGGAAAGAACTCTCTACTGCACTACTCCCTTTTGCGGATCGATTTTTGCAGGCAGGTCGAGGGGTCTCTCGGTCTCAACGGCAGCGCCCCCAAGCACGCCCAACGAGACCGGCAAGAGCTCACGAACAGACTGCTTAGCGCGGTAATTTTTCGCACAGTTGTTGATGGTCGCTAGTTCCATTGTTTCCCGTCGCAAGACACTACTACGATCAAAAGCGCTGCAAGTCAACCAACTGTTAGCAGAACACAGAGCTTATTGCAAACTTAGTGCAACGCCTCGCGCAAAGAAAGCACAGCTAGTCGGGGCACAACGCTAAGCATTGCTGACAGAGATTTGGCAGGTGTTGCGCGTGGGAGCGCTAGAATTTGACGGCGGTTCACTTTCTTTAAATCGAGTCAATGAGCTTCATTCCGATGATCATGGCATCAGCTCGAAACAACTGGTTGCAGTCCTGTTTATAAGACGCGCATTTGGAATGCCCTTTATGCAACCATGTAACTCCAGCTTTTCTTTTCTTTAGGGTAGAAATTGTCTCTTGTTTCTTGTTACCAAACTACGCATGTATGATAGTTACACATGTTACACACCCTTGACACTGAGCTAAATCCTGCACCGCGGGAGGGGGAATTATTACGATTCAAAACTTCACTACAGTAGATACAAGAGGACCTAAAATAATTGTTAAGCACGAGCGTTTTATTACAAGGCTGTTTATAAAATTGTAGAGAGACAAAAATTTGATGCTTTTAGCATGGAAAAAATCTAATCTAATCTCTTTCTCCGTGCTTCTAGTTTCAGTTTCGAGTTTCGGTTCCTGAGATGCAATCTGGCCGGCTTTGACTTGGAAGGAGTATCCACGTTAAAATCCAGCGAGTCGAAAGAGCCGCCCGCTCTGAAATGGCTCATGACATGGATGTCGACGGGTATGTATTTCAGTAAATAACTCCTTATTTATTGCCTCAAATGCGTATAATGCTCTAATTCTGGCCAGCAAGGCTAGCCGTAACGTTGCGCTACAATTGTTTGCCTGTCGAGCTTCGAAGCTACACAAAAATAGTGTTATTTAACGCCACTCGTCACCGTGTCTCGTGTTGTGTTTACTACGAGTACTGTCACTTTTGCGCTTTTCTTTCTCTTTCATTCACTACCCAGTTCAGGCACTGGATGTCGTAGTTCCATATCCATCATTGTTGTTTAGAAGGAGAGACAACTGGAGTCGGCAGAACCATTTTTGGTCAAGCTTTATAGAAATGACTCTGAGCTGGAAATGCGATGCATCCGTTTCTTATAAAGCGTAAAAGTGACTGCTTTCTGAGCGCTGCATTTACTGCGCGCCGCCAAAAGCACTGATTTCAGCTTGAAGGGACCTGTCCTGGTTAGCTCTTCTGGATAAATACTTTCAGGACGTTAAAGCTGTACCGAAATAAGGAGCGATGCATTTGCTGCTTGGTTTAGTTTCGTTGCACTGAGAGCAGTCCAACGCAAGGCGTCCAACACACTGAAAAGTTGTAAGGAATAATTGTAGATGGAGCTAAACATTGAATATGAACTAACCCGCGAAAGCAGAGGAGTGTTTTGGATAGAGGGCCGCCAGATAAGAGACGTTAGCCACAGCGGGCACGTACTGATGCTGACATGACGGGTACCTTGTGAATTGCCAAAACCGTGTATTTCAAAAGCCTTTCAAGTTCTGTAAAGCAACTTAACTTCCAATAGTAACTGGGCTCCTCTTGGCCACAATTTCTTTGTGGAAAAAGAAAGACCATAAAGAGCATCTCTTCCTTTTTTTATTTATTTAGTATTTTTTTTATTTGCAACGATAAACGCACTGCACAAATAGGATCACCACCTACTGCCCCCTTGAGAAGGGCGACCCTTAAGTCCTCCGCTGCTTTCCACTGTCTGTATCTGACCCCCCCCCCCCCCCCCCCCCCCCCCCCCCCCAAAAAAAAAGAAAAAAAAAAGGGAATTATTTCATTTTGATTTTCTGTGATTTGCTTACTTGTTCAATGCAATTACTCTACTTTGTGGTGTTGTATTCTTACTCTTTCTCGCCTAAGTTCGGACTGGCCGAAGCGATGGGCTCACGTGGAAAAGTTTCTCAATCGACCCGGCCCATTTGTACATCCAGACTTTGAGCCTGGCCCTGCGGTAAATCTGAAATTGTGTACCTTCTTCGTTTTGCATGTACACCTTTCCATTTTTTCAGTGATATCTCGCAAGCATCGTCTATGACAAGTGCCCTATGACCACAGGAACTTGGTTACAGTTGCTGTTTGCATGCACATTCGGGAGGTACCGGGTTCGGTCCCTGGTGCCGCCGGGTACCCACCAGTTTTTAGTGAGCACAAGATTTCCCTCGGCCTGGTGCTTGGCTCTTCTGGGATGGAATGGCTGTGAAAGGGGTCATGGACCAAAAAGCCAACATTTTCTGCTGGGCTGTTCAAACCGATACTGGGCATTGTTTATTCTTGTTAGAATGAATATATGTATTACCTGTAGTAGAAAAAAGTAACAACTTGTTGATTTGCACCAATGCTTAAATTTCTAAGACTGTCGGCCGATGTAAACTTGGTTTGGGATGATGTTCTTATTATACTTAGTTGAAGAATATTGGCAACTATACTGTACTATATGTCTGTTTTTATTTATGTTGTTTTCCCCCCTACAATAATGCCTCAGTGAGGGCGTTGTAGGTACTCTTTATAAATAAATAAATAGGCCAGCATGGATTTGAATTAACCAACATGATTCGCAGCGGTCACTTTCATTTATTTCCTTCAGTGCCTGAAGGTATTACATAAAGGGAAAACATACTGGGTGAAATGATGAACAGCTTACCCTTTATTTTATGAAGCTGCCGACATACTGAGACTTGTCTCCAAACTTGTTCTTTAAGAGATTACCTACTTTTCTCTCAGTTTTACCTTGGAGGCAACGTGCCCATTCTATGGCCATGCTGCATGGCTTTACTGAGAGTTTGTTTGCTTGTTGTTTGTGTATTGAATTGTGCTTCCTGTCATATTGATGAAAATAAACAAAAGGAGGTCCTAAAGTTCGCTTGTCAGCCATTGTTCTTGTAGCTGTGTGAAATACTATTTAAACTTACTCACTCACATATTTGTGACCAGAATTTCTTTTGGAATCTCGTGGCGAGGAGTAGGTATATTGGTATATTGCATTAAAACACAGGCCCATCAAGATGTTGGCCAACAGTAACACTGCAGAAAGCTATTGAAGCTGCCAAAGCAAAAGCTGCCGCATATTGTCTGTCTTGACCCTCTGTCACTTCAGTTAAGTTGCATGTATACAACATATGTTTGCTACGAGTTCTGAAAAAGAAATAATGTTGGTGCATGGACATAGCTCTTATTTAATTTTGCTAACTTTATTTTTCATACATACATTTCACTGTGTAAAAAAAAAAAATTCTTTTTACAGTCAGTGCAAGTCTCTGTTTCATTGTGTTTCCTCTGAACCCAGAACCTGGAGATGATTCGGGACAAGTGCAAAATTCTGGTGATAGGGGCTGGTGGCTTAGGCTGCGAAATGCTTAAGGACCTGGTAAGCCAGCATTGGTTTCTAAAGTTGGTAACACGCATGCTGCAACATTCACAATGTTATTTCTTACCTGCTTTTTACTGACACTGTTTGTAGTAGTGCAGTAAATTACCAGTAGTCAGTGAATGCAGCAGTAAAGTGGCATCTGCTATTAGTATTACCAGGTTGTTGTTTGTTATTAACTGTATCACTGCATAGTTGTACAACAGCGAATTCATATTTAACTTAATCGTGCATGGGCATCAAGGTGTGTCTAATAAGCGATGAGGCAGTGTCATTAATGAAGGCTGTATCTTACGTCTTGGTATGATACCATTTCAGTAGCCCTGACATGATCGTACCTTTGCTCCTGCGTCTGTTGAGATGTTAGATTTGACCTAGTACGCTCCTTTTGGCTTTCAAGATTTTATGTCACCATAAGAAATCAAGGACACAGGATTCCAGCGTGTGTGATGTGAAAAAAAAAAAAGCAGCTAGGATATCGCACTTTTTTTGCCTTTTCGCTCAGTAGGAGTGCCATTCTTACTGCAAAACATGATACCTGCTACATACAATAAATGAAACTTCAAACTTCAAAGCAGGCATGCCTGGCCAGGCACAAAAATGGCCGATAAAAAAGTTTGGCTTGAAATTTGAAATGTTATGGCTGTGCCTATTCTTTCACATTTACATTCATCTGCACGTGACCTTTAATGTTGTTGCTGCATGAAATGATTGAAATTTACTGTCACTTTCGTGGTCTTATCTCGTGCCAGCAGCGCTCACATTAAAGCGCAGTAACTGATACGGGCAGTATTTAGGCTTAATAACTCAGTTGAAAGTATTAACAAAGGTATACTTGTTTGTTGACTGCTTGTCTTGCTGGTGCACTTCTGTGCAGGCATTGATGGGTTTTCGGCACATTGATGTTATTGACATGGACACTATCGACCTGTCTAACCTCAATCGACAGTTTCTATTCAGGTACGTGCTTGCAACCTGAAATGGTTACGGAGCCTGTTCTTTATTTCTTGGAGTGAAGACACAAACCATATCTTCCTTTTTTTTTTCTGTTTACAGAAAAAGTGATATAGGAAAATCAAAGGCTGAAGTGGCTGCCGCCTTCATTAATCAGCGTGTACCCGGATGTCAAGTCAAGCCGTATCCTTTTGTGCAAAGTCCTTGTGTCCTGCAAAGGAAAGGATCCGTTTGAAATTAATGCAAACAATAGCACTGTAGAAATAGCTGTAGCAGTTGCAAAGAGTTTTCCGGGAATAGAAGTAACATAGAGTCGTTAATTTTTTGCCAGCTAGCCACTTCAATAATTATGACTGCTGTTTACCAAACAAAAACACTGGCTGATATTAGTCTTCTCTTAAATGTATTTTTGCACCCTGTTTAGAGAGTTATTTCAAGTCGCCGTCTACCAGACCCCACTCTACTTTCTCTGTCACACCTTTAAACTAAGTCTGAGTTGCTAGTGCTTGGCTGACAAACTATATGCAGAATGTGTGTGGGCTTATCTGGCACATTTTATTGGCATCATTTCTGCACTGGCCATGGTTTTTTGATTACTGAGGTACTGCACTGTATCTGAATTGCATCCTTGACTCGTGCTGTCATAATCGCCATCCAGGCATTTTAAGAAGATTCAGGACTACGATGAAAGTTTCTACCAACGTGAGGACATTTTTTTTTTTCTTTTTAGAGCTAATGCTGCCTATTCTGTATTTGTTCACTGTCTTGAGTTGCCAAGTCATGACAGTCAGGCTTCAGGTAGAGGAAAGAACTTTTTATTGTTGACTTCAGTAGCGAGAGCCGTTGCCATTCACATTAAATACACTTATATGGTATTTAGTGCGGTGGTACGCATTATAAACTGAAATCAGATTTCGAGGTTACCTAACAATTTCAATTCCCTTTTTGTTTTTTGTTTTCAGTGTATATGCAATATTTGTGTTATCAGAGTCGCAGCTTTAATTAATTTCACATAATTTTTATATATTGTACATTGTTACCTCGAAGCTCCCAAACCATTCCTGTGTGAACCTTGTGAGGTTTAGGACTCTGTAGTGCTGCGCAACATGACGCACAACTGGTAGCTGGTATTCCAGTTAAAATTTTCGCTAAAAATGATAGGAGGCTTTTCTTAGCATTATAAAAGTCATTTATGTGATTCATGTCATGCTTTGTATGACTAGGAAGCTCATCAATCCACGCAAGTGTGTAATTGCACATGTGTTTGCCAATTGTTTTTTGAATAACTTTATGTGGTGAACTTTTGAATTCATCACTGAACCCCTGTGAGTTCCACTATAGCTTGATTCTTTGCACGCCTTTCAGAACTTGTGGTTTTTATTACATTGATATTTGGTTTGATTGCTTGTCGTCACGGAGAGCAGCAGTAGCCTTTTAGTGCCATGCGGTCACATCTGATATCATGAAAACAATTAGGGCAGTCCCCTGTGTCCCTCTCCCAATTGTATAGCATCTATGGCAAATACTATCAGGTACTGATTTGTGGTTGCATGCTTAAAAACTTTGCACAGTCAGTCGTTCACTGTTTTCTGTTTACTTTTTTTTTAGAATTCCACATAGTCGTGTGTGGCCTCGACTCCATTGTGGCACGGCGATGGGCCAATGGCATGTTGGTGAGTGTGGCGTGGCCAGCAGCTATTACTAATATAACTAATAGGTAATGCAAATGCTGTGTCATGTCTCATATGATTGCACAAAGCTGAGCCCGCGGCTCCGGTCGCATTTCCGAAAGCAGCCACTGTTGAAAGCCTTTAGGTCTTTTTTTATTTTTTTTTCCCCAAGATTATTGAGTATGTAAGCTCAAACACTGCTTGTCTAGGCCTCCTTACACGACACGTTTGTGGCATAGATTCAATGTAGCAGAGCAGAAACGTTTTTTTATTAGTTCTTTTTTTTTTTCTTTTTTAGGTTAGTAATTTCATCTGAACGAAGTCCGCAATATATATTTATGAGTTCAGTTTTGGTAACGGAAGGTGTGGTGCACTCCTGTACTTTGCAACATTTGGTACGCGTCTATGACCCCAGGATTTTCAAACCAATGAAGAGCTTTTTGCTCAAAATGAGTCATTTTTTGCCACTTTGGCATGTGTAGCTTTTCACACACTGCGCAGTGTTAATGCACACTTAGTTTTCTTAGTGACATTACGGAATGCACCAATTCAAATTTTATACTCCGCAGCTGAGCCTTGTGGATCAAGGCTCTATCGTTCCCATGGTCGATGGCGGAACAGAAGGTTTCAAGGGCAATGCACGAGTCATTCTGCCTAGCATCAACGCCTGTGTCGACTGTAACCTGGAGTTTTATCCTCCGCAGGTGAGTGAACCTTCATTACACCGAGGCATACCCAACACAACCGGTAAAAGATATGTGGCCTAGCTAGCCGTTGCTGGGTTCTACGTTTAGCTAGCTTTCAAGAAAAGTGTCAAAGGAAGGATGATACAGGTCGTGCACTCCTTTTCATTAAGCTTTGTCCTTTGTTAGTGTTAAAATTTTTTTTTTTCTTTTTGAAGGGGGATGCAGATAGTATATAGGTTATTTAACAATCTATGAATGTCACTACAAATTATTGCAGATGAACCACTGAAGGGGTATAAATGCAAGTGTTTACATTTTGGGCCTGTCATTCTCTAGTAACTACTGCGTAAAGAGGGTTGACGCCTAACAAATGTAACCTACAAGTCAAAAAATAATGAAAATGGGATATAAATCTGTGCATGTGAATGGACAGTGTCAAGGTTTGAAATGTAAAACGCCGCGCACTTTTATGGCACATGGCAGCTGTGAGATGGTGTCGTGCAGTTTCTTTCTGCAATGACTAAAGAAAGTTTCCTCTCTAGTATATTTGACCAAGAGGCCACCAGCGTGAGTTAATTCTTCTCGGCGGCCAGCAAAAGAACACACGTGCTGCAGCTTGGCGAGCGTGCTGCGAGGTGTCCCTATTTTCTTCTACCTCACGATTAGCGCCAGTAGGTGCCGTCACATGAAATATATGCGGTTCATTTAGTTTCAGCATCACAAAGAATGCTTAACTGTTAATAATTGAAACCTAATTTTAAGTACACAAAGGTCTTCAGCAAAAAATTTACTGCATGTTTGAACACCCTGCAGTGTGTTTCACGGCACGAAGACAATTGTTGAAAATTTGTTGATTTTCAGTGGTACTTGTCTGGAGACCAACAATTGCAAGCATGTTTCTTTTGGAGCCAGAAATGGAAAATGCACTGTATACTGAGGTTTCAGTGCAAACGGAAAACTTCTGATAGTTGGAATTATTTTGGCGTAGCTTGGACGTTCATCACAACCATGCATGCAGTTTTGTTTGTTCTCTTATCTTGTTCTCATGTTATCTTCACGCTATGTCATACTTTTCTACCAACTTATCTGCTTTCCTGCTTTTTTTTTTTTGCTGCACATTGTTTTATTGTTTCTCAGTCGGTTACTGCACGGGGCGCGGTGGGCACTGATTTTTTGCAGCATAACCTGAGCTTCTGTAAACATCCTCTAAGTTGTGCACGTTTCACACTGGCTTTGTTCTTGGGCATTACGAAGCCTGAATTGTTTTTTTTTTTTTTTTGTTTTCTTTTTTTTCTTTTTTTTTTTTTTTTCAAATTTTGTACCAAGCTTATAAGGCAACTCAGTACTTGCCTGCCAGCATAATGTACGGAGTGTGGTACAACACCTGCTGAACAGCCAAGCAACTAGCCATAATACGAAATGAGCCTTTATTCGCAAACTACTCTCTAATGGATGCCAGATAAGTAGATATTACAGAAAAAAATTCCTTAGAGAGGAAAAAAGCGTAAATGTCAGGTGCCGCTCTCGATGCATCATACATCTTCAATTATTTTGAGTTACAACATTTCATTCATTCCGTTGGCTACACTGTTCTTAGTAACTCAAAACGAGATAAAGTGAGGTACTTCGTACCACTAGAAATGATTTCATTCAGCAGTGTATAAGTTAAAAAGAGAAGTACAAAGGCACTAAATTGGTGTGAAAAGCAAAGCTGCGCCACTGTCATCTTATGGGCCGCGTCAGCAGCGCCATTGGTCTTGCGGCATCACACTTGACGGCATCAGTTATACCATGCCCGCTGCAGCGGCTCGCTGGTTACGGTTCTCAACTGTGGAGCAAGGGTACCCGGGTTGCGCCCGGCTGCGGTGGACACATTTCAATGGAAGCAAAATGCAAGGCATCTGTGTACCGCACGACATCAGCACGCATTATGTATCATTAAAATTATCTGAAGCCCACTGCTATGGCTGCCCTCGTAGTCTGAGTCGCTTTGGGACATGAAACCCCATCAACCAGCCCAAAAAAAATTGGTTCTCCTACCACTCTGGCATGAATTACAAGTTTGTTCCTTCAAGTACAAACTTTGTTGGTGAAATAAGCAGCTTTTTGCTTGGACCAAATGCAGGCCTATATCTGAAGGGTCTTCTTAATTGACTGTAGTAAAGAAAGAAATGCTCGGGATTTGACTTTACAGCCTCCTTATAACCACTATGTGAATGTGCAGTAACATACAAGAACATCAAGGTTCACGCTTGGCTTATTGATCCACTAGAATGCAGAGAAATGCATGTTCTCGTTATAGGAGGCACTGGCAAAAGGCAATTCCAACTATGTCGGTTGCATGATGTGCTCATGTGTGAAGTGTGCAAAGTTGTTGCCTCAGCAAACTTCAGGCAAAGCAAATTAGACGTTTGCAGCGGTAATTGCAAGGGTGCTGCTGCTTCTGCTTTTCAGATCAATTTCCCTCTGTGCACTATTGCCCACACTCCACGGCTGCCGGAGCACTGCATCGAATATGTCAAAATCCTCCTGTGGCCCAAGGAGAAACCCTTTGGAGGTGGGTTGTGTCTTTACTAGGTGGTAACTTTTTCAGCCTCATGCGACCAGATGCTTCTAGACTGTTCAAGAGAGCCGTTTTAAGATGTTTTGGGGCACTCTCCACTCCGTCGCGCCATTTCCTTCTGCTGCAACAGGCTGTCGTAGCGGAGCTGTGAAGCATTTACACTTAAACAGGCCCTTCTTCTGAATCACGCAATGCACGTTAAAGCAGTGGCTAAGTGCTAAAGGATTTAGGAGAGTAGTAAAAGTAAAGAAGTAAAGAAAGAGAAATAGACATGCAATTTCTAGGTTTTTAATTTCTCTGAGCTTAAATCCTCCTTCAGTTTTCTCCTGACCCGTACCTTGGAGATTGGTACGTCTACCAAACCCACATCTAGTAGTCACGGTAACCGTTTTCTTGCTGGTATCTCGAGGAGTGCTGCTTGCCTCCGCAGACAAACTGGGGTGTCAACATCCCTTGGTGTGGGCTGGTCTGTGGCAGCATGAAACGGCTGGAAAACCAGCCGTAAAAGGCGAAAACCAAAGGAGAGGTTACTTTCGCACTGCACTGTATTGGACTGCGCAGCTTTGCTGGAAAGTTACAGCGGTGTCCTCTACGCAGCGAACGTTTGACATTTCTTAATTTGAGGGCTGGTTTAGAGTGTTTTTTTACACAGACGTGCCCTGTGGATATAGTTGAGTTTAGCCTCCATTCTTTCAGTCGTCAGTGGTGGTATTCAAATGTGTTGTCTGTCATCGTAACACTCATGTTAATGCTACACCACACTTTAATTCTAGGTGGCGAAGCAAGACAGGAAAGAGCTGAAGAACAATTTATGGGAATTTGTGGAGGGAGAACATGAGAGTGTCATTAGGGTAGCTTTGTGCAGTAGTAGTACTTAAGGATTTCTGTTTCATTCTTCTCGCTAATTATCATGCTTGCTATGTCGTAAATGAATAGAGCTAGAGTGCGTTAGCTTTTTAAAATTTATTCATTTCTAATGTGACCGTATTTTGGAAGCGATTTTTAATAATGCGGCCCCTAAAAGCTGGCATCGAGCATTGTCGGAGCAAATTGTCTAATATTAGCCAAAAAATTAGTGGCAGTAAAAAAATTTTTATTACTGGGTACTGTTTTGCGAAGCAAGAAGAAAAAAAAAAAAGTGTGAGCCTAAGTACATTTCTGCTCGTTCTTCTTTCTCTTCCTCGTTGTTTGCTTCTGCCACTGGAAGATGCGCCAATTGATGGCGACAATCCTGACCACCTTCAGTGGATCCACGAGAAGGCAACGGAGCGTGCCGATGAGTTCCACATCAGTGGAGTGACATACAGGCTAACGCAAGGCAAGTCACTCTCGATACCTATCATGCCAGTAAAATGTAGGGGCTTACATTTTACCTAAGTGCGTTGGCTCGCTGGAATGTGCTGTAGTGAAAATTCCAATTACTGTTTTACATCGCAATCTCATTATTGGTGCACTCCTGTTGTGGGGTGGTAAGCGTATGACAGCGACATTGCGAATCTAGTGAAAATGTTAGTATTTTACATCATTTTCATTATATTGGTGCACTCCTGATGCGAGGTGGTGAGCCAATTCATCATCAATCATTCATCATCATCATTGCCAATTTATTTATCAGTGCATTGCAGGGAATGCACTGATAAAAAGGGGAATTTTCGGGAATTGCTAGAGGGATATGTGCTTAATATTAATACATCGGGCTTTTTTGGAGTTTGGGATGGGTGATGAAGTTTGGAGAAAACTTTGCTGTTTAAACATAAGCCAAAAAGGTTATGTTTGTTTTCAGGATGGCAGCAAAAAGATCCCATTGGCTAGTGCTAGTGTGGACACACTGAAAGCATGGGAAAGAATAGCTAGTTTGTAGTGGTCTGGCTACCATGCTTATCATGTGAGAATTACTGGTTCAAGGTAGAGAGTGACTAATTAGATTAAGTGTTGAGTAGCTGAACTCTGCTTTTTGTTGTGCTGAGAAATGGCTTCTATATTCATCTCTTCTTCGGGCACAGGCGTAGTGAAGAGGATTATACCGGCCGTGGCATCAACCAATGCTGCGATAGCCGCAGTCTGTGCAACTGAAGTTTTCAAGATTGCTACCAGGTGTGCAGCTAAGCTACATGTTTTTTCCCAACTAAGTTATGTAACATTGTAGGCATATCTGTGTGCAAATTAGTTTCACGCATAGACTGCGAGAAATGGCAAAGGAAATGCATGCATGCACCTGGATAACAGTGGCAGAGAAAAAGAATTGGTTTGGTTTGGTTGGTTTGTGGGGTTTAAGGTCCCAAAGCAAGTCAGGCTATGAGAGACGCCGTAGTGGAGGACTCCGGAAATTTCGACCACCTGGGGTTCTTTACCGTGCACTGACATCGCACAGCACACGGGCGCCTTGCTTTTCGCCTCCATCGAAAAGCTGCCGCCGAGGCCGGGATTCGATCCCGCGTCCTTGGGAACAGTAGTCGAGCGCCGTAACCACTGCACTACCCTGGCGGGGTGTGAGAGAAAGAGGGAGACAGTTTCATTAGATTTGCATAGTGGACGTGTGTCGTGGTAAGTTTCTCATAATGAGAGGAAGTCCTGAAGCTTGGAAGATGCAGGCATTACTATTTTCGCTGAAATAAATTATGCTAATTGTAATACCAGTAGTTAGTTGCCGAGCTGCCCTTTGTGTACAGCGTGGTGAGTGATAACGATCCATTACCTCCACAGCTGCAGCAACCCGCTGAACAACTTCGTGGTTTTCAACGACAGTGACGGCATCTACACATACTGCTTTGAAGCCGAAAGAAACGTTGAGTAGACGTTTTACTTCATCTAACTCGCAGCAGTTGCATGGCATGGCATTGATTCTCTGGGCCATGGGTTCACCAGTGCATATGACAAGCCTATCGGACAATCACCCACAGAGTGCTCGGCAGGCCGAGATGACTTCCTTTTGCAAGTGAAAGTGCCTCCTGGCAGAAGTTTGTAGTTAGGAAAGAAATACCTTGCAAATTTAATTAAACCTACAAAAGACACGCGGGGTAATCCTGAGAACCAACGTATGCCCATAATCTGAAGTTTCTAGTGAAAAGAGAAATAACTGCTTTCTAGTATACTTCAAATATTCCTTAGATTGTTTTACAGGTCTAATGAAAAAGTGAAATGTGTAAAAATTGCCTTTCTGATGCAAATATTGAATTTAGCTGGTTTTATCGAGTTTTGTGGCTTCCTGTTGCTATTTCTGAATTAACAACACTGTTCCTGGGAGTGTGAAGCGGCAAAGCCAGCCTTATGACAAAATCTACGCCTACCAGCTCGCACAAGACAGTGTGTGTAACTCTGTAGTTTGACCCATTATGCCACTGAAAATGGGTCGGATCTGCAGCTCTCATAGTTGCCGCGAGTGCTTTAACAGAGTTGTATAACCTGATCATTTCTTTATGTAATTTTTGTTATCCGTGAAAGGGGGACAGTCAAGGTTGTGCAAACAGTCAGAGTACCAAGGCTCAATTTTTCATTGAAATTTTTTTTCGTAAAGTTGTCATTATTTTATCTTTTCGACACACTGTATAATTGAAAGTTGTCAGTGTGGTGCATTCTCTGGTGACAAAATTTCTTGTGCAGGAGAAATGTCTAGCCTGCAGCCAGGTGCCCGTCAAGCTCTACTTTCCTCCAGAGGCAAAACTGCAAGATGTCTACGACCACCTGGTGAACAGCCAAGAATTGTGAGTTGCATTACTATCTGTGCTTTTTACGCGTTCTTTCTTTTTTTTAAATAACCAGCCCACAAAATACGGACAGAAGCAGCACAGTGTCTTGTCCTTTTCTCTGCCTGTCCGCATTTTTCGTGCTGCCTGTTTCAAGTTCGGGTTCGTTCCAACTAGCCCAGTTTGCCGTTCTTTCCTTCTGCCCATGAGAGTATCATGCAAGCGTTACCTCAAGCTTATTATAGAAGCACTTAGACCTAAATTTCTTCTGTCCTGTTTGGGTGTTCTTTTATATATTTGTTTACTTGCTAGCAAAGTCGTTGCCACTATCACTGCAGTGAGCAGTTTCATTTGTAGTGCTCATAGAAGTGCAATGAGGAACTTGTGATTATGCTTCGGGTATTTTTCTCCTGAAAGGGGGAGCTGAAGTTCCCCTCCAATTTTTTTTTTTTTTAATAAATCGTTGCTCTTGATGTGGGTTGTACAGGTTTAATGTAACCATATGTTTAAGCTACCGTTTTAAAATGATTAGTGTATTGTGGAAGACTAAATCCAAATTTGCTAGTAGAGTCACAACTAAGTTTTTAAAGATAGTACATGACAAGTGTACCTTCCTAACCAGCATTCATGTGAGTGCTTCTGACGTTCATCTTTAGATGAATCAGTAGACTGTTGTCTAGACTGTTTTGTTTTTTAGAGACCTCATTGGGGCCCATGCTTGTGCAGTTCATGCCATGCTAGCCAAGGGGCATGCACAAAAGCATATGCTGGTCCTCATATGTATCTAAAGGTCTACTTTGTGTGATTCCATGTGGACAATGTTTTGTGCAGACTTCTCTTTCAAAGTTGGCTGATGGTCTGAGGTGTCGGTGTTGTAGTACTTGGCATTGTGGGTGAAAAATTACCAACCTGCCTCTGGTAGGTGGCAGTGGACAGGTGTCATCATTGAGCCTCGATTGGTTGGCGTGTTGTATGACGTCAGGAGACCACGTGGCATGGCTAAGTTGTAGAAGCTTAACAGTGAGTGAGATGAGGATCGAACCCTGGACCCTTGGGTCTCGAGTCAGAGATACTACACCTAGGCTTTGCAGGCACGTTTGTACAACTTCGATAGAGTGGGGCTTTATATCTATGTTGAGTGGTGCTGCACATAATTAAGGGATCAATGATTGAATAAGCAGCAAAGCGCTTGCACACGAACAAGGATCTGCAAGAGAAGCAGCCACAGATAGAAGCCATTAACGCTGTCATGCCATACCCTGAATGCAAAGCTTAAGTGCCCCCCTCCCCCTAAATTTTGAAGGGATATTTTTGAGCGTGCACAATGTATACTGCGATTGACAATAAACTATTTCATTATGTCTTCCTGCTGATGGTGTGTCACTGCCTTTCAAAGTCTATATTGCATGACAGGCAACATGGCGACATTTTGCGTGGCAAGAAAATGACAGATCAGGTCACGGTTACTCAGTGACAGTTTTCTGTGTCAGTGATCGACTTGCAGTAAGTGGAAAGGAATGGCTTTGTGTGCATTTTACTGCAGAATGTGTTGTGAGCCATGTATCATAGTTGCCCAGTTCTGATGCACACACACACATGTTTTTTTTCGTCACTAAAATTGAGCTTTGGAGCAGCATGCACATTAAAGTCGGTTACGAAACTGAAGCCACACTACAAACAGTCCAAGTGTCATTACAATCACAGAGGCTGTCTTTCTAATTGGTAAATGGCATGATTGACAGCTTAGAGATGTTATCGTTAGGAGATAATGAGAAAGGAGCCAACAGCCAGTGACACAAAGGAAAGCATAAAGAATATTTTAATTTTTGGTATTGAATGTGAAGTGATTGTCGCAGTGCAATCCACTTATAACAGCATTGAGAAAACCGAAAAATCTGATCGTCATAACTTATTATTGTTATATCTGGACCAAAAAAAGAACACATCCACATATTTTCTCATGCACGCTTACCTACTTAGCAGTGATGAGAGAATTGGGTCGAACAGCGCGAGTGATTGTAAAGAACACTAGCCACTTTATTGCAGGATTCATAACTAGACAGTACGCTTGAAAATTTCGAAAAGCTGCGCTTGCTTCAGTAGCAGCGGAAGCTTCGAAATTGCTCTGTGCATTGTTTCCATGTTTCCAATTGCACATACATTGGTGGCAGTCGTTTTTTGCATGAAGCCAATTAGGCAATGTATAAGACGTTGAAATCATAGACTGTGAAAGCCCATGTTTTTGTGCGAGGCTTCCAGCCTCGAAACTCTGCCGAAAATCACACTGGATCTACAGTTTAACCCCGAGGGATAGCGCCTTGGGTTTATTCAGCGCCATCTTTCAAGAACACTCAATCGGGCAATGGCGATCAGCCTCCCCTCCTCCCCCAGTGATTAGGATGGCGACAGCTATGCTGCACGCAGCAACCCCTTTTGCATTTTTTTTATGCCGGTCCATTTTTGGCACTTGTGCAGAGTTTTCACACCTTTTCTTCAGGTCCATTTTACTTTTTAATAAAACATTTAGACAAATTTTTGTAGTAAACATCTTCCGAGCAGCCGGGAATTTTATCGTATCTGATGTGTCGCCAATAATCATATCATTATGAATGGTTTATTTTTACATAGAGGCATTGAGAAAATGGATAAATCTGAAGGAAATTATCATTATAAGTGGATGACACTGCAATCGGGGAGTTAATTGGTAAGAAAGTAGAAGAAAAAACAACCGCTTGCTGCTGGTGGGGTCTTAACCTACAGCCCCAGTCTTTCACGTGTAGTGCTCTAGCACTGAGCTGTGGCTACTATTTCATCGTCTACTTTCTTGCTTATTTATGGTGCGTGCAACCAGTCCTTGAGAGCATTCGCCAGCACCACTCTCGTCCACAGCAGCGGACTTGGAATGTTGTGGTACCGTGAGTGATGATATTAAGTGATAGGTGTATGATAATTCCCTTACACTACCTGTGACGCTAGGGTCGCCAGGCTCAAAGCTCTCGTTAAGCTAATCAGTGTACAAATGCAGTCAAGGTGAGAGGCTTTGCCTCTTGACACAAAGGAAAGAATAGGTTTTAGGCTACAAAAGTTTGGTAAGATAGAAGAAGATTAAACAGTTGTTGCCGTAGTTTAGTGGTAGACCACCAGACGCGAAATTCACAGGTCATGGGTTCGGATCCCACCGGTGGCATGTGGTTGTTTCTTTTTTTCACCAATTGTGTCCACGACTACAGTGCAGTCCTCTTATAATGATACCAGATATAGCGATATATAGCTTATAACGATCAAATTCTTGAGATTTATCATTTTTCCCATCGCCCTATGTAAAAATAAACCAGATATAACGATCAATTATCGGCGGTACATCGGATACAACGATAGTTTATTGCCGCCTGGTAGGTGTTTACCACGAAAATTTGACTGAATATTCCATAAAAGATAAAATATTAAGAAGACAGTGATGTGAAAACTCGACATATGCGGCGAAAATGGAAGAAAATGAGCACTATCATCATCGCAATCGCAGCCACGCAAAGGGTCCTGCTGAGGTCGTATCGGCGTCGCCATCGCCGATTCTGCGTCCGTGGGAGATGGCGGCGAACAGTGGCAGATGGCGTAAAGATGAAACGGCAGATTTATCGAGATTTCGGGCAGGGTTTCAAGGTTGGAGGCCCAGTGAAAAAATACGGACATTCGCACTGTACGATTTTAACGATCATCAAGGCTGGGGATATCCTTCAGTTCATCCAGCCACTAATCGGTTTCTTGTACACAATAAGGACTGCCACCAGCGTAGTACATGCTACTGGAAGCGATGCTCACAGTGATTGTCAAGCTTCAGCTGCTGCTGAAGCGAGCGCAAATTTTCGACTTTATAAGTATGCCTAAGTTATTTTATTGCCATTGATGTATACTGTAATAAAGTGTTTAGTGCTCTTTACGATGATTAGCGTTTTTCAACGATTTACTCATTGCTAGCAAGTGGGCAAGCCTACATGCATGGGAAAATATGTGGGTGTGCTTTTTTTTTTTGTTCATCTTTTTTTTTGCCGGTCCAGATATAATGATAATCAGTTGTAACGATCGGATTTTCAGGTTTACTCAATATTGTTATAAGTGGCATGCACTGTAATTATCACTTTACATTCAACACCAACTAAATTTCTCTGTTCTCTCCTTTGTGTCTGTGGTTGTTGGCACCTTTCTTATTAATTTGTACTGACATGCTGATACATTATTATCAGGTAATTACTGTGCTTCAGTATAGTGATCCAGGCGAGTAAAATATGCAGGAAAATATTTACTTGCACTGGTGAGAGACTGCAGTCATTTTGCTCTGAGCCTGCCATAAGAATGTTTTGAGATGCAGCTATTCATGTAAGGCTTTTCTTGTCACATTTATCAGTCAATTTTGTGTTTAAATTTGGTGTACCCCTTTATCTCTGCAGCCAAATGAAATCTCCGGGCATGACTACAACTATTGAAGGCCGTAGCAAAACTTTATACATGCCTTCTGTTCCTGACATTGAGAAAAGGACAAAGGAAAACCTTAAGAAAACATTGAAAGGTAAGAGAAGGGTGTTTAAAACAGATATCCTCAGTTGAAAGGTGAGAGCGGGATGTTTAAAACAGGTATCCTCGGGAACTTTAATAGGTCTCCTATATACTAAGGCAAGCAACTTTTCGGTGCACATATCTTCTGGTATTTTGGGGTGTAGTTGTTAGGCTCAAGGAATAAAAACTCAATTGTTGCTCATTGTTAGTTGTAGCTTCCATTCTACAATCGAGCTCATAAGCACCTAAGCAGCATGCAACAGGAATAGAAAATACTCTATATTATTTTGTTCAATCATGCTCATACAGATTTTCACACCAAATAAGTCTTGATACTCTGACATACAGGTGTTATTACTGAGAGAATCTTTACAGATTCTACACAGCGCAGTTGCACTGGTCAAGTGTTTAAGTGAACACCCATCTGGTAATTAGCATGTGTATCACAATAACTAGCCCTATGCATAACCTAATCTGATTTTGATTGTTCGTTTAGTATTGGTATTATCGATAAAATTTAAAGCAGTAGAGCAGTTATCTCTAAAAAAAAAAAAAAAATGGTGCCTTATTACAAAGCCCCTGTAAAGCATGCTCCACCTTCTGCAGGGGTGCATGAGGTGTAGCCTTTAATTTACTGAGTGGCAGTGAGTTGCACTGGTCAAGTGTTTAAGCGAACACCCATCTGGTAATTAGCGTGTGTATCACAATAACTAGCCCATGCTTAACCTAATCTGATTTTGATTTTTCATTTAGTATTGGTATTATTGATAAAATTTAAAGCAGTATAGCAGTTATCTCTAAAAAAGAATGGTGCCTTATTACAAAGCCCCTGTAAAGCATGTTCCACCTTCTGCAGGGGTGCACGAGGTGTAGCCTTCAGTTTACTGAGGGGCAAATTAAAAGGAATAAAAGAAAACATGTTTTTGTATTCAGTTTGTACGTTTGGTTACAGAATTTTGTGTGATCAGCTACTAAGATCCACATTGTTCCAATGTGCCCATCTGTTCACTTCCTCCATTTGCTTTCAGAACTAGGATTTGTTGAGGGCCAAGAGCTGGTGGTTGTGGATGTTACCAACCCCATGTACATTGCTTTCAAGATGACTTTCAAGGAACCAACTGATGCGTGAAGTTTTGTCACGTGTTGTTGGACAATTTTGTGGAGTCGATTATATTAAACTTATGACCTTGATTTGGAAGCTGCCTCTTGTCCGATATGCATGCTTGTTAGTAATTAAGTACCAGGATGGGAGCCACATCTTTACTTTATATAAGAATACTGCATCAAAAGTCTCGCATTTATCAGGCACTGGGAATAAGGTGGAGCACCGACAGCTATACTCCCGGACAAATTTTTGTGGCTATGCAGCCAAAACGCATCAGCTCATTGTGCAGCAGAATATAGTTCCCTGATAAATTGTGCTAATTGTGCTCCGGAATATTAAGCAATGGAATATCAAGATTGCACTACAATATAGGCCAGTACAACAACATTACTCTAGTGCATTTTAAAATCAGTGCATGACGCCGTTCAAACGGGATGGCCACTCCATCTGCCGGGAATCGCCTGAAGCGTACGTCTGCTGCTACTGCATCTACTCGTTTTAGTGCGCTTTCATAATGCGCTTGATTCGGTAGCGTAAATAGTGCATAATATTCATTAACCGTGGATATGTGGTTAGTTAGACCGTAGTCTAAAGAAAGACATTTCAAGCAAAAGTAAAACTGAAACTGTACCTAAGGCCAGATATGCCAGAACTACATGGCGTAGTAACATCATGACGAAAGCTCCGCCCCTGTAGCCTTGGCTCCATAACCAAAAAAACTTGTCTGCAAGTATAGGCCTGCCTCTCCTGTAGAAATGCATATACTGCAGACAGCTGCATTACGAGGTGTCAAGAGACAATTGCATTGTCATATTCTGCAACTGGGTGCACTAAAGAGCTCAGCATAGAGTGCGTCGTTGGCTGTGTGCACAACTTTAATGTTCGAAATGTTTGTGCCATTTCACAACCAGAGAGAAACTTAACTAAATCAGTATCCCGCCTCAATCTCTTCATGTAGAACTGTAAAGTTGGTTGGGGAGCTTTTATGTCATTTGCAGCTGCATTCTTCTGTGCTGGCTGCTGCAATGTAACAAAATGGCATCAAGCAGAATAACTTGTTTACAAGTTAAAACCTGCGAGTGAATTCCTTAGCACATGAATTTTGTTGCTTTGTACTGTGAGCCCAAACTGAATTGCCATTGTGTGCTTTAGTCTAAAACAGTGGGACTTTATTTGCAAACTTCATTGGTGCTGTTATAAATAATAAGCACAAACTCTTATCTAGCTGCTGGCTAGATCACAACAAATGCTGCAATGAGTGCTGCTTCATTGTAATGTGTCCTGCCTGACAATTTCTAGCCAGTACTGGGTAGTTTGCAAGAGCTATTTATTTTCAGAAGAAAAGATAACCTAGCATAATGGCATCAACGGAGTTTTGTATTGCTTGGTGAGCATTTCATGCACTGGACTGCATCTCAACTTCAGAAAGTGGACAGTTTCAACTGTGTTGCTTGAGCGATGAAAATTTGTTATGCAGCCTGAAGGTCAATTTATATTCATGGGAAAAGAGGCTGTAGCAATGGTATGTTGGTATGTTGTACGGTTGTAATGGTCAGGGGGCATTAGAGTGGGGCACAAATAGTGTGGTGATGCATATTCTCTCTGGCCACTATGATGTAGGGAAGGAAAAAAGCTGATGCATATTTCCAATACTGCTATGCCATGCCTTGCATCATGTCCTTGCATCATGAACATTACTCTGACTCAATGAGCAGCTTTAGGGCAGGTGGCAGCATCTAACCACAGAGTTTTTATAGTGATAGCCGTACTATTCTAAGCAGAGATAAAATACCTTATTCTATCAACCTGACCTTCAAGCTCAGCCAATGTCACACTGAAAACAGACTGCCTGCCTAGCAAGAAGTCTTTCTCAGTATAATGGACTATGCTGAACTGGTGCATGGCCACATGACTAAGTGACCACTGTATTAATTATGCAGCATAATTTTTCATTAAAATTGAACATTATGGTACTTCAAATCGTACATCGTTGGACAACTTATGTCGAATATAATTACAATTTACTAATGGTAGGCCTTACTTTTTAACTTGTTAATTGTGCAATCATGTCATTGGGCAGATTTTGTTGAGTATAATTGCACTGGACTGATTGCAGGTCTTTATTGTGATTTGTAAAGTTCAAATTTATGCTATAGAACAGTCATATTGTTGATAGCTTAGAGTAATTACAGTTATGCTACAATAATTACAGATCTTAATTAAATTGTTAAGGTCTCAAGCAGAACCTAAAACCGAACACTAAACCATGTAAAACCGAGTCAACGCCCATCTAACTTTGCTCACCCATGGTTAAACCACGGCCATGTTCTTTAGAGCACTTGAAAGACTTGTTGCTGCTTCCTAACGCATTTCTGGGGTGGCCTACAAACTATATGTTCTGATAGTCATATGACTGGTGCCCTTGCTAGCCATGCCATTGGCAGTCGCTAATTTGTGACCTTTTGCGTGGCTCTGACTTGTACCCCAAGGGAAGTAAAAAAATGTAAAAAAGCAAGAACTGCCGCCTTTCATTTTTTTACGTGTGTGGGCTTTATTTGGTGGTACTCGTCGGCGTCTGCGGTGGCGAGCGGGAATTTAGCTTCGGCGGCGCGTAGGCGACCCCGGCTTTGTGTCCGAATTAGTCTCGTGTGGCGCGCACTTTTTGAGTCGCCTGATGTCGAGGGGGAAAAAGCGGGCGGGGAGGAGTTTTGCGAAAAAGGCGCGACTTTTCCCGTTACGAGCCGACGGCGACACCCTCTTCGAGCCAGGCGTGACGCAGCACCTGCTTGAGGGTGGCGCGCTTGACGATGTCGGGCTCGAGCATATGGCGGATGAGGCTCTTGCAGGACGAGCTGATGGAGTAGTTCGGCGGGAAGCGTACATCACGGTGCATCTGCAGCCGTATCTGCGTCTTGATGTTGGTGTCGTCGAAGGGCATGGTTCCCGTAACCATGATGAAGAGGATGCAGCCCAGTGACCACACGTCGTACATCTTGGGGTTGTACGGGATGCCCTGCAGCACCTCGGGGGACGCGTACGCTGCGCTGCCACAGTACGTCGAGCTCAGCACGCGTTTGCCGCTCGGGTCATCTGCGCAGGATCGGCAGAGAACACCAGGTGGCGATACATTGAACTAAGCGAGCCTAGTGAGCCTAGCTTGTTTGTTGGAGACTGGCGGTACAGCGTTGCGCGGAGCTGCAGCGGTAGTGCAGTCCGGGTGACGCTCAAGAAAAGTACGCAGCGATGAACGTCAACAGCCACGTGTACAGTTTTCGTCACTTTGTTTACCGTGTCTGTTAAAAAGTATATATGTCAACTGGACTACGATGGATGCTTACGCGGTAGTGGATGTACTACGCGAAATCACTCGGAATTGCCTGAATTCGAACGAATAATTAAATGCGGAGTTCCAAATCATCGCACAAACTGACCGAGTGGGAAAGCATCATCAAAAAGTGGTCGTGGGCGCTGCCATATTGAATACTGGACTGTGCTGCTAGCACAGGCAAAGTTGAGGATTCTATCTCCCAAAACTGCCCCAATGCCCAGTCAAACCGGTTGTGTTTGTGCTTCCTTGTGTCTCTGTGTCCCGTTCCTCGCGCTGTTCATTAACCATGCAAAAACTAACTAGCCCGCCAATTCGCTCTTATTAAAAGCCGGTTTCGCCGAGGTTCGTGAAAAGGTCCACAGACAGCGTTAATGAGAATGCGAAATGCGGTCAAACGTGCGCACGATATCGACACCATGTCACTCACGACAGAAGCGGCTGAAGCCAAAGTCGGTCAGCTTGACCGTGTTCTCGTCCTTGAGGAGCACGTTCTCGCACTTGAGGTCCCGGTGGGCGATGTTCTTGCCGTGCAGGTAGTTGAGCGCGCTGGCCAGCTGGCCGAAGTAGCGCCGAGCCCTGTCCTCGCTGATGCGGCCATGGTTCTGCGCGTGCGCCCGCGGGTTTCGTGTCGTCGTTACCCCGTGTGAAAGGGCCGCGCCAATTTCGTTGCAGCAATTTTAGTACCTGAAGTTCGACGCTAAACGCAATGGAAGCCTCTCAGCTTTGATCTGTATCTAGACAGCCGAATACTAGGCCTTGCGAAATGGCCCTACTTGAACGAGGAGCCACGTCGCCAAGAATAAAGCTCGTGCAGATATGCGCTTTTACTGTGCACAAGGACGCAGTGCACAAGGACGCATAGTCACGGTTGATGCTTTCATCGCTATAATTCCCATCGAGCACTGCCCCGTTTGCGCGGCTACTGGAATTTATATTGCTACACAGGTGACTTACTGCAAGGAATTGAATGTCGGCGTTTTGCAATCGACAAGACTAGACAATTGTGAACAGAGTCAGGGTAATCAAGTACCGGGGCGATTTGGCGACCAGTGGCTGAAGGGCGAAACGGTCAGGGAAACGAGCAGCGTAGATGGCTCTATAAGCCTTGCTTTTTTCTTCCACTTTTGTTTTCTTCGTACAGATGCGTGCGGCAGTGGTGGCGGGAATTGCCGAGGCGCGCTTTGCTCACCCTGATGTGGTCCAGGAGGTCACCGTGCTCGGCCATCTCCATGATGATGAAGACCTTCTCGCGCGCCTGCAGGATGCGGTAGACCTTGACGATGTTTGGGTGCTCGATGCGCGGCAGGATGTCCAACTCGCGCGGGAGGAACCGGTTCACGAAGTCTGACGATGTCTGGTTCTTGGCGATGATTTTGACCGCGTACCGCTCCTGGCCCTTCGATATCTCTCTGCGTTTTGCAGCGCAGCACAAGACGCCTCAGTATGACCGAATTTATTGCATTTTCTGGATGCATCCGCGAGGCGAGCATCGTGTGCTACGTCTCATCTGTTCTACAATTCGATGTGCCAGGACTGTTAAGGTTAAAGCTAGGCGGAGAACACAGCGCAGATCTGATGCACTAGAGCGCAAATTGATGTTTTGGGACGTTAAGCATTTGGGAAGGTGCACATTCCATACCCTGAACGAATCACGGCTTCCCGGGTCAAACAAAGCCGCATTTTTTCCCGCGCAATGCTATTCTGTAAATCTTTTTTTACGTGACTACTGAAGGAAGGCTCAATGCACAGTGCACCTTTGGAAATGCGTTTGCAAACTCGGCTTGTCTCGTTGGCCATGCTGTGCGCACGTATACGATGACCGGCTGCCATGCTCACATCCCGAAGCGTCGGTGAAACGTGGCGCTTCTATAATGGTCAGCGAGACTGCGAAGGAGGAGACCGTAGCTGCGCCGTGAAGAGGCGTAGCTACGGTCTCCTGATAAAAAAAAAAAAAAAAATCAGCCTGCCATAACATTTGAATTCATGTTACCCCTATGCCGGGGGCAGGAGCTGCCAGTAGATCTTTTCATATGGGAGGGTGATATCAGAATCATCCTGCCAGAACACTTTGCATTCTCGTTACCCCTACGACACGCAGGCATGTCCATACGGCTTGGTTGAAGCGTGACTTTATGTGGGCTGGTAGCTTACGCTCTTGCGTCATACTCTTAAAGGATGAACTTAGTGTCCCCAATAATGTAGCACCTTACACTGATAGGGCGTGATAGAGGAATAATGTAGCAGGCAAAAGAAGCTTCCGACGTTGCTTTCGGAATTCAACTAGGAGCTAAACCACAGCTCATTTTTTTTCCTCTGAGCGCGAATCCGGTTTACTTCGTGGGGTGACCATAAATATATTGTTTCTATCGTGTACTTAATCGGCGAAGCTATTCAAAAAATATGCAAGAGACTCGTCTGAGTTTTGAAAAAAGTGGTTGAAAATAGATGGGATTAGTTGATAGGTGTACCGGCGTAGTTCAGGGCAGAAGGGGCTGATAGTCACAGGGCTAGTATTATGCAGAAGGGAATAAAATTTTTGCGTTGCGTGATTCAATCTGGGTTCGCATATCGTATCATACGGAAACCAAACGTATAGCACTCATGACAAGACCGCGGCTCTTGCAAATGGCACTATATTTATGCGAGACAGTGGTTTAGGCTATATAGTTTCGTAACTGCCAGGCGCAACTGCGTGTGGTCCGTTATAAAATTCACACGCTGCGAGCGCAAGCACCGAGCGTTAGCTCTTGCATTGCTCTTGACAAGACACACAGGCATAAGGGCTAGTCCGTCTATCTATTAGCCAGAAATGAAAAAGTAACCATGTCACTATGCTCAGCTAGCGCAATATTCTGCACAGAAGTCGAATATCGCAACTCGAATTCGGGAGCAAATCCGGATACCGTTGCGGCATAATCATTGCACTAGGCAGTTGACGCGACCGACAAGAGTTCCTTAGCCTTTACCCTGTACGGCGTGGAGCTCTCCGCAAGCTTAGCGAACTACGAGGCGCACTGGTGGTTGCGCATTAAAGACCCAGAAAAATGACCGCGCCGAAGAGAGTGAACCTAAGCGCAGCAGCCGACAGGGCCCCACCGGGCCGGGTGGCCCCCATCTGGGGCGCGCGCGCGAGGCTTACTTGACCCGGCAGTAGGAGCCCTCGCCGATCGTCCTTCCGACGGTGTAGCCCTCGCGAATGAGGCACTGCGCCGAGGAGACGCTGCGCGCGGGCAGCTCCCTGGCTCCGCTGCTCATGGTTCCTCAGGACTTTTGCTGCGGCCGCGGATGGGGGAGACAGCAGGCCACGCAGACACCGACCATCCGAAAGCCCACCACGTTATGCTCGAGAAACCTGGTGGCGACTGCAGGCGGTCCCATTGTTGAGCCCGAGCCACGGGCTCCATGCGTGCGTGCACACTTCCTCTTCGCTTCTTTTTCGGGAAGCGTGAGCACCTCTGGTTCGAACACCAGCTCAAATCCCGCGTATACTCTGGTACTAAGCTGGGCAAGTGTACATCCCGCACGCCTCCTTTGTGTCTTGCGAGTCCAGGTACTCGACCTGCTGCCGACTTCTCTGCTTTTCCATTCAATGAACACACCTATATATTTCGTGAAGTTTCAAGTTTCTCGCCGGCGGCTGTCTTCGGTCTCGATCGCGATAAATGTTCGAGTGGTCGGACCACGCGATACTCGAGGCTTCATATATGCGAGGATTCGGTTCCTCGGCGCTCTCCCGTCTTGAGTTCATTATCTAGTCAAAATTAGTCTTCCTTTTCTTGTTAGGTAGGGCTTTCTTGCCTATCGTATTACACATAGGTTAATTTTATTTATTTTTGCAGCCTAACAGTACCTAATTCTGGCGCTTACTTATGTGGCCAATCCAAGGACACAACAACAACAGATTTTTGTTTGAATATATGTAAATTGCTTCTGAACTTCATCTGCCATTGCATCACCGAGCCTTCATAGCTTCCAAGCTTTTTTTCGTGTCCGGTGTTGGACTTATTGCAATTACGCAGAAAGTGTCGAATACTGGGAATTGCAGCCTTGCAATAATCTTGCAGAGGGCGTCTGCCGCGCAGACAGGAGCAGGACAGATGGGGAAATGTCATCAAATAGTGCATCGTACTGCGCCGGTCACAACCAGGTTACCGCATGGATAGGGGCAACACGAAGGCGCTCGATGCGAGACCTCTTCCCAGCGCACGAGGCCTCCAGGGAGGTCGGTGCCGTGCGGTGGGTGAAGTGCTTGCGTGACGCACAGGCTTTTTTTTTTCTAAGAGAAGTCTGTAGGCTGCGGAAATGATGGAACCATTTCAAGGGGACGAGGAGGTGTTCCTTTGTAACTTGCTCCATCCACCAAAGCTTGCGTAGGGTGTGCATTTCTACGGACCCAGGATTAGCACAAGTGCTCTCGCTCTTTGTATTAAATTATTTATATTGGAGTTATAGAGCGGGGACAAACCATACGTAGAAGTAAAACATATATTTGTTAGGAAAGGGATTATAAGTACTCGGGAGACCGTGTGTGCCTTATCGGGCACCGCCATTGGCCCTCGTAATGGAAGGGACGAGCGAGGGAGTCAAGCGGGCGTCGGCTGGTTGCGGGGTGGCGGATGGCAGGATGCCGCTGTATTTATGACAGCCTTTAATGGCTCATACTGTCGGCGTACGTCCGGTCACACTGTAGCTGTCAGTCAAATGACATCATCAGAAAAATAAACATCCTGTCTCCACCGGGAATCGAGCCTTCATCCCTCGGATCCTCAGCAGAGCGCTTTAACCGATTACGCTACGCCCGGGATTTTTTCTTCGTTGCATGGAAGTGCTTCAAGCCCGACTTACCCAGTCGTATCCTTCAACGTAGAGGATGTGACGTCACGCAACCGAAAGTAGAGCCGAAAAAGGGCATAGGAAGGGATTGACGTGCAATTTGAAAGTACCAAAGACTAAAATGGGCAAAAAAAGAAGTGAATTAAGCAACTAGAAGCAACCAACAACAGCATCCGTGTTTTCGCATTACTCCAATGCAGACTCTGCAGTGCTCTTTAATTTTGCTGCAAAAACAGCCTCAGCTAGCAATCAAACACGCTAATGAATTTAGGACGTCTGACTCGCCAGCAAGGTTGCGGGTGCATGATCACTCACGTTAGGGCAGGGAATAAACTTCGAGGCTGGACGGGACGAGCCGGCGGGATAAGTTCCCACAACTTAAGTCTTCGCCTTGCCGGCACGTCACCAGTTCCCGATCTCGAAGACGCGTCTTTTCCCCGCGTGCGTAGTGACGAAGCCATCGCTGGTGCATGTGCTGCTTAGAGCCTTTAGAGCTGCCGTGGAGCTGCTGCCATTTCGTGGTAGAATAACTACCGCGGCGACCTCGGGGGGAGAGCTAACTTTAAGGGGGAAGATGGTAGATCGGTTCTGCACACCTGCTACTCACTGTTGCCCGCTTTAATTCGCACCGATGTCAATCATGCAGTTCGCCTGCTTGGAGGACGCCGCAGCTCCACACTTGGAACAGAGCATTACAAGTCTCACGCCGCAAATATCGCAACCAATATTATGGAGGACACTTAATTTACACCTTTAAGGATATGACGGGATAGCGTAGCTGACTTCCCGACATATAAAGCCCCGTTTTAACCAAGCTGCATGAACGCGCCTGCGCAGTTTAGGTGTAGTATGTCTGACTCGGCACCCAAGAGCACTGGAAGGGCGATTCTCATCCTACGTTCCGCACCGCACATGGGCAACCCGAGTTGACGCTCTTCCAAACTTCCGATATTATATGGTCTCGTTAAGTCGCACAAACTATGGAAGAAGCAATGCTCAGCCATGCCAGCTACCACCTGTCAGCTTCATGCACGGGATTTTGCACCCGCAACGCCGACACTGACGCCAACACCAATGCCTGATTTTTCACGTAACGGGGTCTTGAACGCTAACGCGTTAAAATCAATTTACAGTGTCTCTCACGACTGTAGCGCTCGATCGTCTGGTGTCTACAGCGAATATTACCACTGCCTATAGTCCTGAACGAGGCGGCCCTCCACCCCTGGCACCGCGTGCACGTGATTTGGTTCTCTCATGCACGGTAAACTTTCCTCAGCAGACCAAATCGACCTATGAAGAATGCGAGTTGGTGTGGTCGTGACTCCAGCAGTCACTCCGAAATCGGCCTCACATCTGATATTTGCTTACCCGCACTCCATGCTGTGAGTGGTTTTGTCGCGAGGTTGACCTGTACCAGGACTTTGGTTTGGGATAGTTGGTGCATTGGTAATTCTGACGGGAAACTCATCGCGTAAGAAAATGGACACGAGGGAAAACAACACAAGGCGAGAACTGTCGACAATGCGGACGTCCACCACCCTGCTATTATGAGTCTGCCCTACGCTACCGGGATCAAGCACCTGACAGCAAGGGTTTGGACAACGAAGCATTCTGTGCGGCGTGGACGCAGCTAGGAGCGGTCCCTTCTGAGCTTCAGTCATTCAACAAAATTGCTTTCACTTGTACTATTCATTACCCATATGAATTAAGGAATTAAGGAAGGCATGAAAAATGCACCAATTCGTAAGTGAATTCAAGAAGAAGGGGAAGCCGAAGCTAGTGCCGCCTAGTGAGCTAGAAATTCTCAATGTAGCGACATCCTCTCCCTCATTTTTTTTTTTTATTTTGTTCTGTGAATCGAGGTCAAGAAAGGGGACTGCGTCCTCTCGAAGAATTCGGATTACGGGATTTAACGTCCCAAAGCGACTCCAGCTATGAAGAACACCTCAGTGGAGAGCGGAAATTTCGACAACCTGTTGTTCTTTAACGTGGATGGCATCGCACAGCACACAGACTCCTTGCTTGTCGCCTCCATCTTAAAGCGGCCGCGACGGCCGAGATTCGGTCCCGCATCCTTGGGTACTGCTGTCGAGTGGCCTAACCACAGCGCCACCGTGGCGGGACTAATAGTAATTCATTATTGTTTCACAACTTATATTGCACTGTGTACTCATGTACTATCACCACAGTAAGGGCAGTTGAGGTGTACCGCGAGTAACTAAATCCGCATCTGTACCGGCCACTGTTTAGAACGTCATCATATAGTCGATCACCCTTGAGGAAAGACCATTTCACAATAAAGTTTTTTTGTCACGGAAGGAAACCTTACTGAAACAAAGCAGTTTATGCAACTACTAAGACTGTATTGCAAAACGCAACGAACTTTCTGACCAGTCGGTCGCGAAGAAACTATGCGTTATATATTTCTGGAAGTAACTGCGGGCTCGCTCGATGACCCGGCCTTGAAACAGATAAACGAGATGTCATCCATCGTGCGCGTGTCCCTGCTCATTTAAATGCTGCGCGATTTAGGCACCCTCTTAGCTCGCTGTGCACCCGTCACGCAACGCGGCCGGCGTGCGCGAGCGTATATGTGCGTATCGTGGTGGCGCCTGCCAACGGCAAAAGCAATGTGTACATACAGCGCGGACGGCGAGGCCGGGTCGTTATTCGCGCCGGCTTATATAGCCTATAGCATCGATCGAAGCAAAAAAGGGCGATGGGGGCTGGTTGTCTTGTATGAAACTGCCATTGCAAGGGCACTGGAATCACTAAACGGTGCGGTAGCTCTCTGGGTCAGGGTTGGCTTGTGGTCCACCGAGTGCGCTCGGTAACGATGCCATAGGAGTGCCTGCGAGCATTAACCTGTGGTATCTTTTATTTTCCAAAGCTCGTTTAGTGGCTTTCGCTTGTAACGCAGAAGCAAAATAAAAAATTGCTACCGGCTTCGACAGTAGAAAAAAGTGGGGGAAAAGCAGAATTTTGAAGTGAATTGTAAAGCTTTACTTTGAGACGTACGCTCATGTTCACACTGTGGCTCAGGCTAAAGCCGAGGAAAAACAGCTAAAGACACGAAGTTCACACAAACTGTTGGTGTATACTCTATGGATTGCACTCTGTTGGTTTCAGTGGAAGGGACATATTTTTACGAGACATGTTTGCTTTACAGCTGTTGATTGCGAACATGTCCATCACTGAAGACACACAACCGAGAGTGAGGATGTAACATTCACGAGCCACTCATAAGGCCGAATTCTCGAAGACTGTCATATAGAAGAACCAGGAAGACCATCCGTGATCATTATGAAGCGATGTGAACACATATTTCGCCATCACGAATTGATATATGAATTCAGCTCCTTTGTTTGCTGTAACGCAACGAGGCTCCTTTTAGAGTTTCGATGATATATATAGTCTGATGTTTAGAAGCTATGACTCAGCTGTTTTGGCATTCGCTCATTTTTTCACAGTGAACCTAGAAGAAAGGACCACTATTGCGGTTCTTTTTGCGCACTTATGGCATTGGGCTACCAAAATGCCCCTACAATACAGAGCCAAATTCCTTTGTTGACTGCCTTTAGCTTGACACAGTCTCTACGCTGCTTTATTTGAGTCAAACGACCTCTTTTTCCTTTTGTTTAAACTTGGCGACGTCATAATTGATTACACACAGAAGGAGGTTCCAAAATTCCGTAGCTCCATACTCAGTTATTAATTGCAGTCCAAGAGTACGTTAGTGCAACCGCGAAACAGGTTGTCCAAGCAAAAAAACAATTATTCTATCTTGCGGTGGCTCGGGGTGCACTTTCCTAACGGGGAATTCCAGTCAGAAATGCGGAGTTCTCCAACTTGCGAGGACCCGGGTTGTAAATTTGCAATGGCGAATTGCAATCAGTAATCCGCAGCGGTTTCGCAGTCGGCGAAGAAGCAAGATGTCTAGGGAGTCTAGAGAATCTGGTCCAACAAGAACTCAGGTTCTGAATGTAAATGGTCAATTAAAACACATGCTATGGTTTCAAAACAGTCTTGCTCTGGATCACCGATTGAAATTCGCCATGTGACTTCTCACAGGTTATTATTGGTTCACGATATTTGGGAAGAAATTATGTGCGATCAATGCTATTGGTTAGGAGCGGAATGCATGTCGTCTCCAATTTCATGAGCTATTTATGTTACACTGAATCAATTCACACACACGAAAAATTAAGGTCTGGTGTGACAAATTGTACTTCGGAATGTTTTCCAATTCCTTGAGCCCGATTCCGATTGTTGCGCATCCACTTCCGATTCGCTCAGTTCCAGCTATGATTCCAATTGTAATTCAGGTTCACATTTTAGCCACGATCCTAATTCAGTTTTATAATCATTTTTTTTCTTAATTCGACTACAATTTCAATCGCATTTAGAATTCCAAGTGAACCCTTCCTGATGTTGGTCAGTCCTCCTCTTCCTTTCCACACTTTCTGCTCTTCCTCAGTGCACGACGTTGCACCCAATTCCCTTCTCAGCTCTCCTGCCAAAGTTACCCTCTCTATGCTCTGCGGCAAGTGTCGGACTTCGCCAGGTTTTCTTCCACATGAGTATTATAATACTATAGTATTAATAAGTGCACGCTTGCTCTGTTCCTTCGCTTATGTCCGTTCCTGGTTTTCGGTGTTACTATTTCCTACGGGTCGACTTTGGCCATGACGGCAAATTTTTTTGCTGTAAGGATAATTTTCATTTGTTTATCTTCGCATCTACGTACCCGTTCAACAATCCATCCCACTCACTTTGCAGGAGATACCCACTCAAGAAAGCTCTGAGAGTTTTTAGGCTGAGTAAGCAAGTAAATGAGTGGCAAAATTGCGTGTTGATAAAAAGTGTGCTACAGATGGCGTACCGGATGGTACACAATCCTACGATTTAGCTTACCAACTGACACGGATTATATTGAAAAGAAGTCCCTATATACAGCACAGTTCGACAGTTTCTAAAGCGCAGAGGCTTGACAGGACCGAATGAATGACCGCTTGCGACGTGCCTAGGAAAACTGGCTCAGTCCGCCACCTTTGGTCGTAGCGTCATGAGAAAAGCGCCGGCAAACCCGACTGCAGTCGGTTTCGAAAGTGGCTTGTGTTCCCCTCGTTACAACCGTTGCGATACAACCGTTACAACTGTCCTGTAAATGTCGTACCGTTATCGGGGCCTCGCCTTGACCAGTGCCATAAACGGCACCGACGGATACCGACTATGGAGCGACGAAGACGATGTGACTGCTCTTTCGCAACGCGGTGATACCGCAGGCGAGCGTGTTCTGACAAGCCACGCGAAATACGAATGACGTCAGTGGCGAGCCATTACTAAAAGCCCTTCTTCTCCTCCTGTCCGTGCTCCCGACGTTTCTTATAATTTTGTTTATTTCGGTAATGAAAGGCGAGGTATATTTAGCACGAAACGAACAATAACATCTGCATCCGGAGGTGTGCGGGGTCAATAGCTTAAGATGCTATCGTCGTCGTAAATTGAGCAGGACTTAGCGGTATAGTGACTGACCAGCCAAGTGTAGATATGCGCATACTTTTTCGAAATTACCACGATTCGCAAGCGCCGCGTGCAGCTCTGCGTACAACTAAGTTGTAACTGGCTACCGAAGAACTGCGCGGCCAGTAACTATACACCTGTTTAACTATAAAACCGTGGAAATGAGGAAAGGCCATAAGACGTAAGGGCTTCAGGTCGAGCCTCACACTTTTGCTGTATATGCTCTGTCACTTTTCAGATTTGGAGTTCAGACCGCAATTGGAAAATTTTAGCGCAGCGAGGATGTTATCGGATTAACGTATGCCTTCTGCGCACGCGTAGTTCTGGAGGGCACGGAGCTTCCACTATATATGTGTGGGTGCGTGCTCATGAGAATGTGGGGCTACGCAGCCCCTTTTAGTGTTTCAAACCGCGTGCGCTTTTTCCTATTTGTATTGGTGTGAGCCACGCCAGTGCGCATGAGCTAGCTGCCAGGCTTGGTGGCGTTAGTGGCGGCATGTTAACGGCGCAAAGACAAATGCAGATAAGCGCTTCGAAAACAAGGCTCGCAGCTCTTACCCGGCGGGAGGCCATCGAGGGGCGGCCAGCGAGTGCTACGGGCCAGCGGGATGTGGACGGACGACGGAATGAAGATCTGCTAGTTTAAGACGGAAGGAGTGCTGATGCCACGCGAGGAGCAACGTTTCTTGCACCGCCGTTAGCGCTTTGGCCCTATCGCTCGCCCTGTTCGCGCCACAGTGTGTTTTGTATTGCCGCGGTAAAGCCCTCACCCTCGCTGTTTTATCCTTGGTGGTCTAATGTCGCGCGCCTCAACTGGATGTTTCTAGCGCAGTGGCGCCCAATGCTGTTTCTTTTTATTGAACGCTTTTCCGTTTATCCGGAATCAACCGGTGTTTTTAGGAGAGTGGATTTGTCACTCGTCGGGCTAGACCATAGCTCACGGACCTGCTTTCTAGAAGGTGAGGCCTTCAAGACGCTATCCCTGCATACGTCTAAGCTAACACGTATCTGCAGTGCTAAAACTTCCAGTTATCTAGACTGACTTGCCCTGGTTATAAGGTAATGGAAAAGTATATGTGCAGATATTTGATTATCGTACAGTGTATCGGCCTCAGCGCAAGTCTCATGCCGGAGTATCTGTCGACGATAACTGCGATAACTACGACGGCTACAGCCGTAATAAATCAACTAGGGGCCGTACTTTGTAACGACTCATTTCGCTTTCCTTTCATTTGATCTTCCCCAGCCATTGGCCGCTGCTCCCGATAGCATACTCTATGGCGGATGACGTCGTTCTCTTAGGCCTCGGAGAGCCGGACGCGTCAAAGCCGGTTAGCTGCGTAATTGCACCCCATGTCCATACTGTGCTAGTGGACTGGCATCTAATGAAGCCCACAACGACGCTTTTCGGCGCACCTTGCGTCTCAAGAAGGAAACGGGGCGTTGATTAATTACGCAACCATTTTACGGAGCGTGATCGCATTTGCACTATACCGCACTGCAGTACTGGGTTACCAGTATGATGGTTAGCGACAGCGCCGCATGCAGTCTAGCCGTGACCATGTCGTGGTCATTTATTTCACCACCACCCATGGCTCCAACTTTAACTTTTTTTTACGCTACAGCTGAATTAGGCGAGTACCAGAATTATTCATCCGAGAAATCTGTTTAATGTGTCGTGTTTTCACATGGTATAGTTCTATGATTTGCTGGCGAGGTTCACTGCCCCATGCTTTCTCGCCGACAGGAGAAGGAGACCGGTTGCAGCTGCTGCGTGGGCCCACGAAGTTTGCACGTGCGTGCGCATAGTTGCGGTTAGTCGCACAACCACATAGCACGCTGCTGTAGAACGCGGAAATGCATAGTACAAGCTCAAAACGGCCACTTTTACCCACATTTTATCTGCACTGAGAGAAAACTTGTTACTGGGCAAGAGGTACTAAGATCGACACCCAGCAACTCCACCACTTGTGAGCTTGGAGACCGAGCTTTAATGACACAGCCAACAATGGCGTCAAGGAACGAACACACAGCACGTTGATGATTATTATTCACAGATGAGGATGAAGTTCCATGAAACGAACGGTGCTGATGAATAAACACAGATTGGGATGAAGTTCACAAGTGCTCACAATATATAGTCTAATGCTGAGTCACGTTCGCAAGGTTCTTCGGTCAGGGAGGAGCCCTGGACATAGTAAATAAAATAAAGTGAGCCGAAAGAGGTAGCGACAAATTTGCGGGGAGGATATTCTGCTAACGTTTTTTTATGTTCAGTCAGCCCACGAACGTTATTGCGTTATAATTCGACACATATACGCTTAAAAGGCATGCCATTTTTGTGAGGACAAGTGTATTTGGACGCAAAACCAGCGATTCTTGATGAGATTAGATTTTGTCAACGGTTTTGTGTGCGGGTTTCATATTTGTGGTCGCTTGTATACAGGTCTGCTGTGACAGGAGACCAAGGCAGTTTCAATAGTTCGCTACACAACTTCAGAGAGTGCTTCGAATTGCTACGAAAGTGTATGCCATCACAAATACTTGAAGCAAAATTCATTGCGTGCAGCAGCTGACGCTGGCGTGGAGATTACGCACACTCCTGATTTCATTACCATCTTTGCAAGACCACCGTGTATATCAGCACACCGGTCGTGTGAAGCTGCTCAGGAGGAAGCAAACCCACAAGAAGCTGTCCCTACGAATTTCCCCTGTTATCTCCCGTTGGGTCAATAGCTTCGTCCATGGTGCACGCTTTTATAGGGAATTTCCTGAGCTTAGGGGCATTCGTGGCTTACGATGTTACGTCCTACCTTTTCCACCCCTCTCTCCCCTTGCCGTTCTCGGGCGGATGGCAATATATAGAAACTGGAAGCTTGGGAATGCGATTCGCATACTCAATCGCAACCGAAGCGCCTACAGTACACGCACGCTCGATGAGGTATATAGGATCGATCCGTGTGGACCCAGAGTAGGGCGGCCTTTGGAGGGGGATGTCAGGCCATAAGAGCAAGTGGGGGAGGGGGGGGGGGGGGGGGGGAGGCCTAATGACGTCGTCATATGCATATTCCCATTCAAGGTCGAAATCGCTGACGACGATAGCTGCATGTGTTCTATCGACCCTGCAGTCCGCGGTCACGCAGTTCGCGGAAATCTTCCATAGGTACAGACAAAACTTGCAAAAGATATATATGTAACAGGGCTGTGTCCGCTTTTCTTTTCTTTCTTTGCTCCTTGACTGATTATGATCTGTGCTACCACGATCTGTTGTGGCGAGCGTTGGTTAGGTGTGTAACGATCAAAGACGAAGAGAGGAAGCGTTGACTTCGTGCCTGTATAATGAGATTGCATGGAAAATGATGTCTATAGCTAGAATAGCTTCTCTGCAACGTGTAGATGTCTTAAAATCAATAGCTTCTTCTAAAGCATGTACAAAGTTTTTCTGTTTTGTGTCAAGTTTCCTTGAAAAGAAGGTGCGGTTTGCTTCAATTGCACCATTTCAACTAGATATATGCGCGAAGACAGCGAAAAGAGCCGATAAGGACGAGTAGTAAAGGAAGGGCTATTTTTCACACCTCAGGAATAAAAGACACCACCGCCAAAAAAGTGTCGTGGTTCTGAAGCCCGTGTCACTATCCACCTGGCAGCACAGGTGGCGCACTAACACTGACCGCCTGTCACTTACTACGGTTGGTTCGCGGAAGAGCCACATGCCGCGGTCTGTCGGGTGGAAGGGGCGAAATCTCCCCTTTCATCTAGTAGTGGAGAGGCGTGATGAGGAAAGACGAGACTTCTATATAACGAAATATTCGGATATAATTTAAGACCGGCTGAGAGCACAGAATCCTACAACGAAGACGTTATACGAATACTGGACCACAAGAGATGCGCCGTAAAAATACAGGACTAAGCATGTAGTGTTCTAAAAGTCTTTACTGAGCTCGTCCTTACTATATATAATCGAAAGCGAATGCGCACATACTGTCGTACTTTCTTCTCGTCAGTAAAACTGATCACACCTAAATTCAAGAAGAAGAAGAAGGCTTAGGATGCATAGGCATATAAAGACATTTTAAAATCAGGAGCTGGATTGTCTCCATAGTATCAGCCATTGCATTTTGTACACACCTCACAATAAAGTTACTAAACGCATACCTCATCCCGTATGAATCTTAATTATAGTTTATAATTTTTGCAGTTATTTTGCTGATGAAGTGTTCTTTCCTCCGCACACATTTTTCGTCCTACCTACATAAAACCCCGAGTTTCACAAGAATATCAACGCGAATTACAAGGAAGAGTCATGCGTGGTCTTTTTTTTTATTTTATTTTATAATGAAAGGCCAGTGACACAGCGGTTGTGTCAGGCGTGGTAGTTTTCGAGGCGAAGTGGTGTTGTCCACAAAAATGGGGGAAAGAGAGGAATTTGCGGGCCTTTAGGAATTGCCCCAAACGATACCGAGTCCCTTATTTTTCGTTGTGTAACCATCGGATGGCAACCGGACTTTAAATGGTAACCACGGTACAGGTACGTGACGCGTGCTGTTCGCTTCTGAAGAGATCTTTTTATTGCCTAAGTAGCAACTGTATTAGAACAAAAACCCACTTAAAGTTCTAGCATGTTGTTCTTTTGCAAAAATAAACCACGTCTAATGGCGCGAGGAAGTTAATAAAACATTCAGAACATGCTATAATATATGTATATATCGGCACGTTGTTTTTCCTTCCGCTTTGCATTCAATGCTCTTTATTCCAATAATCACCATAAGACAAAATTGCTGTAAATGTCAACAGTATAAACAAGAAAAAAACAACAACAGCAACGAAGGTTTGCCTTGCACTCGTAGACTGTTCGCTCCTGTAAATGCTATATATATATATATATATATATATATATATGTTTCTGTAGAAAGATGCTGATATGGCTCAAGGTAACTTTTACGCACGTGAAAACAACCGACATTTGTTCGACAAAGCCATCGATACTTCAGTTAGTTTATCCAGCTAATAATATATCGTTTGAATTAATGATTACTCTACAAAAATTTTCTTAATATACGCGTTCTATCTCTCTGCAAAGTTATGACTCTGTGATAACATTCAGGTCAAGGCTTTTTGATATGTTCTTCCAACCTTAAACGAGTTTAAAAATCGTTATTTGCTGCTTCGCGGATCTGTACGCCGATGTCATCAAAAATGATATTCCGCTCTGGGGCATCTTTAGCATATCATACTCAGCTATATATCGAAAACTGCGGTACCACTCAGACGTCAATTCGCCTTTCTAGAGCGGGAAAAGGAAGGTGTGTGTGTGGGGGGGGGGGGGGGGGGGAGGGGTTTGTGCCGCTGTGGCTATACTACGCTTTTGAAACCAGCTCATTTCCTGTCGCTTGAGCATGCCAGGCACGCAACGTTTGTGGCGTCGGCTTCTGGCCGCTTGTACCCACTGCTTTCGATTGGCTTCCCCGTTTCCTCCTCCACCTTTTTGCTCGTGTGGGGTCCCTAGGGACCTACACATCGAGGCCGCTTAAAGTTCACCGGAGCCCGACGTGGCAAATACGTGGCCACACCTGCGGGGTATAGAACTGGACCACGTTGTACTGACGACGTACCGTGCAGGTCTAGACGGCAGCCTGGCAGCGCGACGCGCGCCAAGGTTTTGATTTTGTTTTCTATTTTTCTTTCTACGTTTACCGATTGCGCCTGATGATGGCGCTAGAAATCGAACTGGACATTTCGGTTGCCATGGCGTCAGCGGGCGACGCGAACTCTCCTGCGCGACGTACGGTGGATCCGTGCATGTGCGGTCGAAGCGTCCGACAGCCGCTACAACCGGCGGCGTGGCTTTGTACGTGAGAAGAACATAGCAGAGTGCGAGTAGCACTGTCCACGCTTCAGTGTCGTCAGTTTTCATGTCATCGGCAGGGCAATGTTTAAACGCTCAGGAATTGGCAAAGACGCATGGACGACGTAATAACGACGTGCGCGTTGATGCTACGGCCAGCACGCAACGAAGAGTCTCGGTCCCTGTCTTCGATTGTGCGAGGAGTCATCAGGGCGCACTTTTGTGATTACATGGCGGTGAGTTCTGCCTTATACACAGCAGCGTTCGCACATTGAAACCTTTTTGAGATATAGTTCTTCAGTATAACTGTAGGACGCTTGCCGAACCTCTCCTGGCGTGTATTCTTTGAGTCGTAATCACATTTGAGTTAGATTCTCTGGCAATAAGCTACACTTTCTGCTCGGCGACCGTGCAACAACCTGAGAAGAAATGACGCAAGGGCTGCTGTGAAATAAATGGATACAAAAAGCCATAGTGTATCGTGCGTAGCACGAAGACCTTGAAGTGCGTGCGGCCAATCGTTGTTGATTGTCAGTCCATATAATATATCAACCAAATGAGACCCTTTGCGGTACGGGTGATGCTTGGCGGTATTAAAGCGAGTTTAGATCGGACGACTTGTAATGGCTATATATATTCTGCTCTCCAGACACCAATACCATGACACAGTTGAAGAAAGCTCTGGGCTACACTCGAGCAGCGAGTGACCCGGGAGAAGGGAGAAGAGCGCTCCTGAGCGCCGTTGCACTTTCCGGCCGTCAACTGGGCAGCTTTCGGTACAGTCCGAATGGCTTCCATCAATATCAGCTGAGCACCAGCGCCGGCTTCCTCTCGGGCACTATGCGCCCTTTTCAAGACAACGTTCCGGCAACCGCGTCGGCGGCTCTCGGAAGGTTCGGAGAGGAAAGGTGCGCCGTGCTTGACCACCAGGACAGGACACTGTCACCAGTTTGGTGCACCGGAAGCTCATATCGAAGGTCATCTGTCAACCTCGACGATGATTTCTCTAAGCTGAGTGCTTCGGAACGTTCCAAGACGTCTTTGGGACACAGGTCTTCGTTGTCCAAGTACACTCCATTGCCAGCAATCGGGAGCGCTGTTCCTCAAGAGGAACCGGAAACCGGAAATACAGGCGAAGCTAGTGGAAGTGACGGATCAGGGTCTTTTCACTCTCACAACAGCGATGATGCAAGCGGCAGCGATCATGAAGAAGCGCAGCCCGGAAACCAGGAAGAAGTTGATTCGGAATCGGAGGGCAGTGGTGATCCGGAGATTGCGGATGGTAACCTTAGCGACGAGGTAGAACAGGAAGGCGACCAACCACAGCCAGAAGCTGAGGAAAGCGGCGACCAGCATCAGCACGATGCCAATTCTGCAACGGAAAGCGCTTCGGGGGACTCGAGACCACCGTTGATGAGATCTCGAACATTTACAGTGCTGAAAGTGGACGACCCTGAGGAAGCAGAGAGTGGTGGTGACGGAGACCGTGCATCCAAGAAAGGTAGCATTGCCTTCTTTATCGGTGGTGCTGACGACGGCGATGGTGACGATCCCGCAGAAATTACTGGCGGGAATCCCGACAGTCCTGCGAATTGACGCTTTTCTGCAAAAACTGTGCGTGACTCCGAATGACACACGTGTTTACCTATACAGGCATATTCGTACGGACTTCATTTAGGCTGATCACATACCAAAGCAAGGAGCTAAGATCGCTCACCGCAAGAAATATACTTCACGTTTTATTGTGACTGAGAGACCGGTGTGAAATTTGAGACTTCTGTTAACAGCGACTCCAGTTACTAACATAATACGATTATTACTGCCGACTGTTGGAACTAGACGTTCCTAGCTCATGATTGTTGTGTGTGAAAAACTGAACTAAACGTTCCTAGCTCACGGCGGGTGTGTGTGCATTTTCAACGAAGCGGAACTGTTTTGTTTACCACAAAGACAGCAGCATAAATGTGGATTAGTGAAGATAAAGCAGCATATGCCCTGCTTACTTCAAATTCTTTGCTACTCAAATTGTACCATTCAGCTGGTTGTAACGGACCTCTCTCTTTTTGCGACAGCATGCCTTTTAGCACGAAAGCGGTAGATCTGTTAGCACGCTTCGAAAACAACAAAAATGTTTGAAATTTTGTTTCGCTTGCCTGCTTTGTGCTTCGTAATGTGGTGAAGTCATTGTTCTGCTACCATACAACAAACTTCATTGTGCGCAATTTGTCTGAAAGTGGGGAGTTCAGGCTTCACAGAGTTTGCAATTTTCACGTGCAGAGAACAGTTAGCCAACTGACGTGCTGGAGCCTATCCATGCAAAGGTTGTCCTCGAACGGGAGTGAGGCTCTAAATACCACTGCAAAGAGATAAATGTATTTTTTTTTTAATTCTGGTTTTTAGCATTGCTTGTATTGGTTGTATACATTTCAGGCGAAAAAATGCGCTTAGGTCGGCCGATTCACGATGCTGCATTAATGCGATTTTGAGTGACAGCGGCGATAGATTACCGAGACTGAGTCACTCAAAGGTGAATATTTTATATTCCGAACAAAAGTATATTTGACCACAACAGCGAATCAAAATTACTACCTTAACATGAGAGATTTTATTATACGTTTGCATTTAATAAACGCAGCATAATCTCGTAGCACGCGGGGGAAGTGCAAAAAATGCTGAGGTGTCAGCTATGGATATATGGTGCGAGCTTGGCGGTCTCTGTGTCATTAAAATGTGGCATCATATCAAAAGAAATTCAGCTGACGTCAGCAAATCAGCAGTTGACTTGCCAAATTTGTTTCTTAGTTAAAGAGAGAGGGGAAATGGAAATCTTTAACTTGTAGTCTGGCGCTCTCTCCATACCTTTACCGCACCTCTGTATCGACATCGACATGGGATATTAGGTTCGTCCGTAAAAGGTGTTGTAGGCGCCATTTTGGTTTGGCAAATAGTGGTCATGGTATTGGAGGGAGTGGTATGTAGTGTTTGATATCTGTGGCATCACGGTACATGGGTCTGGATTGGTCAACGCCTTGCACGGCTACCAGAGTAAGGAAAGTGAGTCATCATGAACCACTACAAAGAAGACGTTTATAAGATTTCAGTACCTCATTATCCTAACGCCAGCTGAAAACCTTCCTCTATACTGCATGATGTGATGTAATTGAGACAGTGAATAGGGGCTAAGCATTGTTAAATTATCTGCGTCTTAACTTAGTAGTGGCCATAATGGCCAACTTAAACCTGAAGCAACGACAAATTTATCGCAGTCAAAAATAACGTGGGTGACTGTTTCACGCCTCAAGGTTGAAAATAAGCAAGTTTTCCCAATAAATGGTTATCGTTCGGCACTGGCAATGTATAATGCACCGTGTTTTGTTTTGTTTTCTGCTTTGCATAAGAGCGGCCTATAGATACGCGCCTACATAATTCGCTGCAACTTAACGTGGCTACATAGACAGCGTGCGAACATTTTGCAAAACACTTTTTCGTATCTCCGTAGTGTCAAAAGGGTGCTTCGCAGTTGATGGTCTCCTTGGCTATCTGCTTACTTTGTTATCCTTATTCGCATTCGCACGCCGCCAGTAGTGTCTCGCGTCTGCGTTCTTGTTCGCTACTCTGATTGGTCAAAGTCCGGCTCCATATCAGTGGGATGACACTCGCACAGGTGACGTAGGTCTGAAAATCATGATGTTCGCTGTGTAATGACTTGTGTTTTCTAAACAGGATTTTTTTCTTTCTAGGCAATGTCTTGCAGCACTGTATAGGCTGACCTGCTTTCAAGAATGACGTCTATGCCACACAGTAACCACTTGAGAGGCAGAGTTGCTGTCAGCTAGTGTGAAGCCGGATGCAAACAAATCTTTATGTGCGCACACCACGGTATTGGTTGCCGAGTGGTATCCCCGTGTTGGCTGCTCAACGACGCATTGCAGCCAAAGTGGAAACAATTACAAGGCCTTCCTGTGCGAGAACATTTTTTTTTAACACTGCAGAAAACTTAACGAGGTTTTCGCTCCAAATCACACCGAAGATGTATCACGCCGCCGGACCAAGAAAATGCACAGGGCAGATTGTACTGTCTTGTCTTAGAAACAAAGTAAAAGACAGAAAGAAAAAAAAACTGATTTATTTATAGGAAGGGAAAGGCGCGGTAACTGTCTCACTTGATTTCTGTGGACACCGCAACCGCGCCGTAAGGGAAGGGAGGAAGATGGGAGTGAAAGTGGAATGAGAGAAAGAGGAGCCGTAGTGGAGTGCTACAGAGTGATTGATTGATTGATTGATTGATTGAAAACATCTTTATTTATTCAGTATTCTCAGAACATGTGGTGGGCCGCCTAGTCCGGTAGTCCATTGGCTGCTGCTGCGCTGGCCCTCCCCACCAGCCAGTGCTGACGGTCAGGATCATCGCTGAGCAGAATAGCCTCCCACTGCTCCTCCGAGGGGTTGGGAATGGGGTCAACTAAGGGATTAAATTGGCATGCCCACACCATATGGTAGAGGTTAGCTACCTCTCCACAGTGTGGGCACTGCGGAGAGTATAGTGTAGGGTACCACAGGTGTAATTTAGCTGGTGTTGGGTATGTGTTGGTTTGTAGTCTCCTAAGAATGTTCTCTTCTAACTTATTGAGGGATTTGTGTGGTGTTGGGTACTCCTTTCTGGCTGTTCTGTATGGCGCGAGATTGTCAGCATACACTGCTAAACCTATCAGGTCACGGCACCCTTCATGGTCATCAGGGGGAGACGCCCGGTATAGAAGAGCTCGGGCATGCCTGTGAGCGGCTTCGTTTCCTCCTGGTAGTTCCAGGTGACCGGGAAACCAGATGATTGATGCTTGGTTGGGTGGGTGCTTAGTTAGCAATGACAACCCTGACTTATGAATTAATCCGTAATTGAAGTTGCGACAGGCGTTCTGGGAATCAGTGAGCACAACGGCGTTGGGGTTAGATGCTACAGCTAATGCAATAGCTGCCTCCTCTGCGTGAGTGGGGTTAGATGTTTTCACCGAGGCGCAGTTCACCATCGACCCCGCAGGCGTTGAGACTACAATAGTCATGATTCCATTCTGTGGTCCTGCTGCGTCCACGTAAAGGGTGTTAGTCTGCTTGTCCCATTTTTTCTGCAGGGCTTCCCCTCTTGCTATCCTCCTCTCGATGTTATATGCGGGATGCATATTCCGCGGAATGGGGTACACGTTGATGCGTCTTCTCACATCGCGTGGGACCTCTTCCCTTTGGTCAATTGTATAGGGCTGATTAACATGGATCTTCTCGAGCAGTTCTCTGCCGCGTGTTGTAAGTGCGAGCCTATTGAGTTGTGAGAAATTTCGACCACCTGGGGATCTTTAACGTGCACTGACATCGCACAGCACACGACGCCTCTTCGTTTCGCCTCTATCGAAACGCAGCCGCCGAGGTCGGGTTCGAACCCGGGTGCTCCGGCACAGTAGTCGGGCGTCTTACCACTGCACCACCCCGGCGGGACCCAGAAAGAAATGGTAAAGAACTAAGTTAAAGGGGGTATGGTGAGAATTTATGAGGAGGTAGTGAAGGATGGCTGTTCCTGGCCATACGGGGCTCTCGGAAGGTTCGGAGAGGTAAGGTGCTCCGTGCTTGACCACCAGGACAGGACACTGTCACCAGTTTGGTGCACCGGAAGCTCATATCGAAGGTCCAGTCCCCGTTTATCTGTTGCAGACCGTCATTGCACCTGCCACCGCGTAGGTGGTGGACGACGGCCGTTTTTCTTTCTTCTCTATTTTCTCTTCTGTCCGCACGAGGCAGCGGAGGTGGCTCAGCTACAGAGCCAGTAACAGACCCGTGGATTTTCTTTTCCTTCTTCCTAAAACCACAACAACAACAACAACAATTTATTTGGACATCAAAATAGCACGAATATGGCTCCTTTTTCTCTCTTTCCACTTTCACTCCCAGCTTGCTCCCTTCCCTCACAGCTCAGTTCAGGTGTCCACAGAAACAAGTGTGACAAATACTGCGCCTTTCCTTTCCTGTGAACCAATTATTATTATTATTATTATTATTATTATTATTATTATTATTATTATTATTATTATTATTATTATTATTATTATTATTATTATTATTATTATTATTATTATTATTATTATTATTATTATTATTATTATTATTATTATTATTATTATTATTATTATTGGCACAAGTGCACCGTCAGTTTGTTTGGTAAACAACCGTGGGTCAACACTCATTCTGCTTAAGAAACTATGTAACATCCGAATGTGCAAATATTTCAGACCGCGATACCAAGAGCTTTGTTAACCTATATACGCCTTGTATCGGTGAGCTGGTGATTATGTTTAACAACTTAATGGCGCATTCATAACGGCGAGGCGCGACAGTCACGCTACCGTTTGGGTTGCAAAGAAGTGGAAGCAAATTATCGCTTATCTTGGTCGAAATTATTCCAAAGCCTTCGACAGTGGAGACTCTTCCTCCCTTCTTTACCGTTAATCCTTTAATTCGTCCCTATCCGCATGGTATCAGTGTTCGCTCTGAGTACGATACATACTGTCTTTCTCAGCGACCATTTGCTTTGTATTTTATTTAAAAATCGATAGTTTTGCGGCAATTCGCACTGCTCGATCCTCCCATGAGACTAAAGCCGGAAAGCCGCATAACCAAACAGCAGCGCCTCAAAAATAACGTGGCGCTTATTGTATTTTCATCTTGACAATGCTGTCAACGCCAATCCAGATAATTCTTGTTCCAGGCAAGACCATTTAGGATGGTGACTTGTATCTCGCGTTTGCAAGATGGTACATTGGTATGCCGGCAACCTCCTCCTTATTAGTCCCCTCGATACCTTTAAAAGTCAGTCAAATCAGCCTGTTTCGGTTAGTCGAACCATTTCCTACAACTCTAATTCCCCCTCCAATCTACTAGCTTCCGTATCTCCGGCATACCACGGGAATTGGCCCAACTAATATTTTGTTTTATTTTACTGCCTAACCAGTGTGGTGTAATCAGGGCAAAATACTGGCGTGCGTCTCTGCTTGGCCGCCGAAGGGAGCTTCGTGTGCCTACAACGAGGCGTGCGCGAGAACAGCCCTCTTACGAGAGGGGAAAATCTGCATCGGCACAGGCGGAGATGCATTTCGTAAGCGAGCAGCTAGTGCGGGGAGAGGGCAAGCGGTGCACCGAAAGCGAGCAAGCGTCGACTAATCCAACGCGGCTCGTCATGTCAAGCGAAATGTGTACAATGCAATGAGTGCGAAAGAAAAAAAAAAAAAAAAAAACAAGAAATAATTGGCGCATCTCTCAGACAATGTGGTGGGACAAAAAAGGAAAATCATCGCCCCAAGAGCATTCAGCTTACGCAGTTCGTCGCATCTGAGTCCAATATGAGCACTTGTAACTTTTGTTCTTCGCG